>NC_143051.1:17345000-17682500 GCF_057628025.1 Oncorhynchus mykiss | reverse complement strand
TATGTCTAATTACTTTTGGGTATGTCTAATTACTTTTGGGTATGTCTAATTACTTTTGGGTATGTCTAATTACTTTTGGGTATGTCTAATTACTTTTGGGTATGTCTAATTACTTTTGGGTATGTCTAATTACTTTTGGGTATGTCTAATTACTTTTGTGTATGTCTAATTACTTTTGTGTATGTCTAATTATTTTTGTGCATGTCTATTTAGGCATCTAAAATGTGCCATTCAAGTGGTTGATAGAGATGGCCTCCTCATACTAGGTAAACAAAACCTATAACAAATTACTCTTCCGCTAGTCTAGTTCTGATGTTCCTGCCACCGTTGTTCATTCTATCCTAGGTAGGACAGACAAAATCCTGTAAAACAGAGCAGGGCCAGGCTGTGATTGTGATGTTAGATCCACCTGAGTGGCATGGCTCTGGCTGGCATGGGGGACTCTGTGGGTACACAGAGAGAGAGACTAGAGACAGAGTGTGGCACAGTGTCCCAGCAGCCCAGGGATACTGTCCACTCACATCAATCTGTGTTGAGAAAAACAGCCTCCCAGGAATAATGCTTCCCTGCTTTCTGGTCAGAATTGGCTGTTCTGCCATCTCCTCTCTCTCCACTATATCCTCTCTCTGTTATATCCTCTCCTCTCTCTCCAATATATCCTCTCTCTGTTATATCCACTCCTCTACTCTCTCTCTCTCCACTATATCCTCTCCTCTCTCTACACTATATCCTCTCCTCTCTCTCCACTATATCCTCTCTCTGTTATATCCACTCCTCTACTCTCTCTCCACTATATCCTCTCTGTCCACTATATCCTCTCTCTGTTATATCCACTCCTCTCCTCTCTCTCCACTATATCCTCTCTGTTATATCCACTCCTCTCCTCTCTCTCCACTATATCCTCTCTCTGTTATATCCACTCCTCTCCTCTCTCTCCACTATATCCTCTCTGTTATATCCACTCCTCTACTCTCGCCGCTAAATCCTCTACTCTCTCTGCTATAACCTCTCCACATCTCTTCTCTCTGTTAAATCCTCTCCCCTCTCAGTTATATCCACTACTCTCTTCTCATTGTTAAATCCTCTCCTCTCTCTGCTATAACCTCTCCACATCTCTCTTCTCTCTGTTAAATCCTCTCCTCTCTCTGCTATATCCTTGCCTCTCCCCTCTCTGTTATATTGACTCCTCTCTTCTCATTGTTAAATCCTCTCGTCTCTCTGCTATAACCTCTCCACATTTCTCTTCTCTCTGTTAAATCCTCTCCTCTCTCTGCTATAACCTCTCCACATCTTTCTTCTCTCTGATAAATCCTCTCCTCTCTCTGCTACAACCTCTCCACATCTCTCTTCTCTCTGTTAAATCCTCTCCTCTCTCTGTTATAACCTCTCCACATCTCTCTTCTCTCTTAAATCCTCTCCTCTCTCTGCTATAACCTCTCCACATCTCTCTTCTCTCTTAAATCCTCTCGTCTCTCTGCTATAACCTCTCCACATCTCTCTTCTCTCTGTTAAATCCTCTCCTCTCTCTGCTATATCCTTTCCTCTCCCCTCTCTGTTATATTGACTCCTCTCTTCTCTCTGTTAAAGCCTCTCCTCTCTCTGCTATAACCTCTCCATATCTCTCTTCTCTCTGTTAAATCCTCTCCTCTCTCTGCTATAACCTCTCCACATCTCTATTCTCTCTGTTAAATCCTTTCCTCTCTCTGCTATAACCTCTCCATATCTCTCTTCTCTCTGTTAAATCGTTTCCGCTCTCTGCTATAACCTCTCCATATCTCTCTGCTCTCTGTTAAATCCTCTCCTCTCTCTGCTATAACCTCTCCACATCTCTCTTCTCTCTTAAATCCTCTCCTCTCTCTGCTATAACCTCTCCACATCTCTCTTCTCTCTATTAAATCCTCTCCTCTCTCTGCTATAACCTCTCCATATCTCTCTTCTCTCTGTTAAATCCTCTCCTCTCTCTGCTAGAACCTCTCCACATCTCTCTTCTCTCTGTTAAATCCTTTCCTCTCTCTGCTATAACCTCTCCACATCTCTCTTCTCTCTGTTAAATCCTCTCCTCTCTCTGCTATAACCTCTCCACATCTCTCTTCTCTCTGTTAAATCCTCTCCTCTCTCTGCTATATCCTTTCCTCTCCCCTCTCTGTTATATTGACTCCTCTCTTCTCTCTGTTAAAGCCTTTCCTCTCTCTGCTATAACCTCTCCACATCTCTCTTCTCTCAGTTAAATCCTTTCCTCTCTCTGCTATAACCTCTCCATATCTCTCTTCTCTCTGTTAAATCCTCTCCTCTCTCTGCTATAACCTCTCCACATCTCTCTTCTCTCTATTAAATCCTCTCCTCTCTCTGCTATAACCTCTCCACATCTCTCTTCTCTCTATTAAATCCTCTCCTCTCTCTGCTATAACCTCTCCACATCTCTATTCTCTCTGTTAAATCCTTTCCTCTCTCTGCTATAACCTCTCCATATCTCTCTTCTCTCTGTTAAATCCTCTCCTCTCTCTGCTATAACCTCTCCATATCTCTCTTCTCTCTGTTAAATCCTCTCCTCTCTCTTCTATAACCTCTCCACATCTCTCTTCTCTCTATTAAATCCTCTCCTCTCTCTGCTATAACCTCTCCACATCTCTCTTCTCTCTATTAAATCCTCTCCTCTCTCTGCTATAACCTCTCCACATCTCTCTTCTCTCTGTTAAATCCTTTCCTCTCTCTGCTATAACCTCTCCATATCTCTCTTCTCTCTGTTAAATCCTCTCCTCTCTCTGCTATAACCTCTCCACATCTCTCTTCTCTCTGTTAAATCCTCTCCTCTCTCTGCTAGAACCTCTCCACATCTCTCTTCTCTCTGTTAAATCCTCTCCTCTCTCTGCTAGAACATCTCCACATCTCTCTTCTCTCTGGTAAATCCTTTCCTCTCTCTGTTATAACCTCTCCAGATCTCTCTTCTCTCTATTAAATCCTCTCCTCTCTCTGCTATAACCTCTCCACATCTCTCTTCTCTCTGTTAAATCCTCTCCTCTCTCTGCTATAACCTCTCCACATCTCTCTTCTCTCTGGTAAATCCTTTCCTCTCTCTGTTATAACCTCTCCAGATCTCTCTTCTCTCTATTAAATCCTCTCCTCTCTCTGCTATAACCTCTCCACATCTCTCTTCTCTCTGTTAAATCCTCTCCTCTCTCTGCTATAACCTCTCCACATCTCTCTTCTCTCTGTTAAATCCTCTCCTCTCTCTGCTATATCCTTTCCTCTCCCCTCTCTGTTATATTGACTCCTCTCTTCTCTCTGTTAAATCCTCTCCTCTCTCTGCTATAACCTCTCCATATTTCTCTTCTCTCTGTTAAATCCTCTCCTCTCTCTGCTAGAACCTCTCCACATCTCTCTTCTCTCTGGTAAATCCTTTCCTCTCTCTGCTATAACCTCTCCATATCTCTCTTCTCTCTGTTAAATCCTCTCCTCTCTCTGCTATAACCTCTCCATATCTCTCTTCTCTCTGTTAAATCCTCTCCTCTCTCTGCTATAACCTCTCCACATCTCTCTTCTCTCTATTAAATCCTCTCCTCTCTCTGCTATAACCTCTCCATATCTCTCTTCTCTCTGTTAAATACTCTCCTCTCTCTGCTATAACCTCTCCACATCTCTCTTCTCTCTTAAATCCTCTCCTCTCTCTGCTATAACCTCTCCACATCTCTCTTCTCTCTGTTAAATCCTCTCCTCTCTCTGCTATAACCTCTCCACATCCTCTTTCTGCCTATACTGGTTCATCAGTCTTCTCCAATGTCTCATTTTTGGATCAGTCTTTGTAATATAATTTATTGTATTTGCTGATTAATCATATAACTGTAGCACGTAGCCTAGCAGAAATCTATTCTGGCCAAACACAACCACATAAAAGAGAGCAGTAGTGGAGAGAGAACATTATGCAAAAGCATTGTGGCTCTCCATGATAGAGGGCCTTTTTATATGGAGGGCGGCTGCTCCACATTGATTGTGAGCAGGTACAATACCACCAATAGGGACACAGATTCATCAACCATCTAGCCGCCTATTGAAACCAGAGTGGGCAAGCTAACAATGACCAACCATACAATCATCAATCACTCGAAGAGCGAAACGTACCACCCGCTGCTACTAACCAGGTGGCCGACACTGACTCACATTGCACAATACCTCATTTTGTCAACAACAAAAAATGATAAGTCAAACATATACAGTACCAGTCAAACGTTTGGACACACCTACTCATTCCAGGGTTTTCCTTTATTTTTACTATTATCTACATTGTAGAATAATAGTGAAGACATCAAAACTACGAAATAACACATGGAATCATGTAGTAACCAAAAAAGTGTTAAACATATCAACATGTATTTTATATTTGAGATTCTTCAAAGTAGCCACCCTTTGCCTTAATGAAACTTTTGCACACTCTTGGCATTCTCTCAACCAGCTTCATGCGGCAGTCACCTGGAATGCATTTCAATTAACAGGTGTGCCTTGTTAAAAGTGAATTTGTGGAATTTCTTTCCTTCTTAATGCGTTTGAGCCAATCGGTTGTGTTGTGACAAGGTAAGGTTGGTATACAGAAGATAGACATATTTGGTAAAAGACCAAGTCCATATTATGGCAAGAACAGTTCAAATAAGCAAAGAGAAACAACAGTCCATCATTACTTTAAGACATGAAGGTCAGTCAATGCGGAAAATGTCAAGAACCATCAAGCACTATGATGAAACTGGCTCTCATGAGGACCAACACAGGAAAGCAAAATCCAGAGTGACCTCTGCTGCAGAGGATAAGTTCATTAGAGTTACCAGCTTCAGAAATTGCAGGCCAAATAAATGCTTCACAGAGTTCAAGTAACAGACACATCTCAACATCAACTTTTCAAAGGAGACTGTGTGAATTAGGCCTTCATGGTCGATTTGCTGCAAAAAAACACTACTAAAGGACACCAATAATAAGAAGAGACTTGCTTGGGCCAAAAAACACGAGCAATGGACATTAGACTGGTGGAGTCCAAATTTGAGATTTTTGCTTCCAACCACAGTGCCTTTGTGAGACGCAGAGTAGAGGTGAACAGATGGTCTCTGCATGTGTGGTTCCCACCGGGAAGCATGGAGGAGGAGGTATGATGGTGTGGGGGTGCTTTGCTGGTGACAATGTCTGTGATTTATTTAGAATTCAAAGCACATTTAACCAGTATGACTACTACAGCATTCTGCAGCGATACGCCATCCCATCTAGTTTGCGCTTAGTGGGACTGACATTTGTTTTTCAACAGGAAAATGAACCAACACACCTCCAGGCTGTGTAAGGGCTATTTGACCAATAAGGAGAGTGATGGAGTGCTGCATCAGATGACCTGGCCTCCACAATCACCCGACCTCAACCCAATTGGTTTGGGATGAGTTGGACCGCATAGTGAAGGAAAAGCAGCCAACAAGTGCTCAGCATAAGTGGGAACTCCTTCAAGACTGTTGGAAAAGCATTCCAGGTGAAGCTGATTGAGGGAATGCCAAGAGTGGGCAAAGCTGTCATCAAGGCAAGGGGTGGCTACTTTAAAGAATCTAAAATCTAAAATATATTTTGATTTGTTTAACACTTTTTCGGTTACTTCATGATTCCATATGTGTTATTTCATAGTTTTGATGTCTTCACTATTATTCTACAATGTAGAAAATAGTAAAAATAAAGAAAAACCCTTGAATGAGTAGGTGTATCCAAACTTTTGACTAGTACTGTATACACTGAGTGTACAAGACATTAAGGACACCTGCTCTTTTCATGACATAGTGTCATGCCCTGGCCATAGAGAGGCTTTTATTCTCTATTTTGGTTAGGCCAGGGTGTGAATAGGGTGGGCATTCTATGTTCATTTTCTATGTTTTGTATTTGTTTGTTGTTTGGCCGGGTGTGGTTCTCAATCAGAGGCAGCTGCCTATCGTTGTGTCTGAGAACCATACTTAGGTAGCTTTTTCCCACATGGGTTTAGTGGGTAGTTGATTTCTGTTTTGTCTTTCTGCACCTGACAGGACTGTTTCGGTTTTCGTTCATTCTCTTTTATTTCAGTGTTCAGTTAATAAAGATCATGAACACGTACCACGCTGCCCCTTGGTCCTCTCCTTCCAACAGCCATTACACAGACTGACCAGGTGTTATTGATGTCACTTGTTGAATCCACTTCAAATCAATGTAGATGAAGGGGAGGAAACAGGTTGAAGAAGGATTTTTAAGCCTTGAGACAATTGAGACATTGTGTATGTGTGCCATTCAGAGGGTGAATGGTCTAGTCAAAAAATGTGTGCCTTTGAACAGAGTATGGTAGTAGGTGCCAGGCACACTGGTTTGTGTCAAGAACTGCAACACTGCTGGGTTTTTCCTGCTCAACAGTTTCCTGTGTGTATGAAGAATGGCTCACCACCCAAAAGACATCTAGCCAACTTGACACAACTGTGGGAAGCATTGGCATCAACATGGGCAAGCATCCCTGTGGAACACTTTCGACTCCTTGTAGAGTAAGAGGGCAGAAATTCCCTATAGTGCACTGTAATGTATAGGTTCCCTTTTGATGACTTTGAATAACCACAGTATCAAATGAATTACTTATGGGCTCTAGTGCCATAGCCTAAGATATTCAAGAGAATGTGTGACCCCAAGAGATGTGTGACTTCTCTTTCCTGATCTGCACCTAGGAGGGCTGGGATTGGCGGAATGTGGCGGCTGGGGCACCAGGCGATCGGACAATACTGTCTCGTTTGAGGAACTGACATCTGACACCTTGTTGTCATAGCTACTGGAGAGACACCGCGAGAGAGAGACAGACCGAGAGAAAAAGACAGACAGAGAAAGAAAGAGAGCGCGCTACTAGACTTAACATTTTTCCTGCAAAGGTCAATTCATTTGTGTACAAGACCGAGCAAGCAGGCAAAGAGAAACACATTTTCCTTAAAAGAGGAGAGGGAGAGCAGTGGCTACCAGTGTGTCTGAGAGTGTATTTGCAGACTGTGTCTGGCTGATGGAATCTCGTGGAGAAGCGTTGGTGGAATTGTGAAGCAGGGTGTCATGAGGCAGTTCATCAGAAAAGCTTTTAAATAAAACAGACCAGGACCTAAAAATAAGACGGCTCATTACACAAGAAGCCAGCGTCTGCGTTCGGGCCAGCTATCCAGACACTGAGACAAAAACCGAACGCTAAGGATGGAAGAAGTAGCCTATAGCAAATACTTTCTTCCTTCCCAACTTTGTCTCTCCTTAAACATAAAACAAAATGGCTGGTGCTGTAGAGCTGAGGTTTTTGCATCATCCTATCGCCATCTTTGTTTAAGCCACGTTTAATTCACACAGTTCACTGTTTTTGTTGTTGCATCCAGAGTGGTTAGAATTCCAAGGCAGCCTTAAGTAGGCCACTGAAGTCTTTCAGAGCAACTCATCTCAGTACTGCATAAAAAATGCATATTCACCCTTCTACATACTGCATGTTGGGCTGGTTAAAGATTGTGTTTAGTTCTTCTAACCCCTTACTTATAGCATCACCACAGCCACAGTGCATGTAAACAAATGTCATAGAAGATGGCTTCCCATGTGCACTGGAAACTACATTCATGCCTGTCTTTTAGTGTAATATTTTGGCGCTCTTAATCGTATTAAGTAATAATGTGCAAAAATCCTTTTGGCGAACTGCAAGGTACATGACATGATGTTATGGTAGAGGGAAGCAATAGATAGAGTAAGACAATATATGAATTGTTGCTTCCCCAGTCAGGTAGGAGAGTATGATGGAATCTACAAAGATATATCAAATGTATTTGATTAATTAGAATGTATGTTTTTGCACGATATTCCAGATGGCATCGCAAGAATCACGTTTTTAGTTTTTGTGTGCGTTTATGTCCGCTTGTTCTCATGTTGTCTTTTTGGTCTTTTCTCCTTCTGTGCTGTGTGCACCTTCCCATTTACACCAGAGATCTGTACATAATGACGAGGTGCTCATGTCTCTGTCCTAACAAGGGGAATCGTTGTCTCAAAAGCGGGAAGGCATGCGACAAGCTTAGGTCCAAAATAAGCCCATAGAAATACATTGGGCTTATTTTGGACAGATTTTGGCGACAGTGAAACGTCTCACGTCGCCTCTTCCTCCCTGTTCAAACACACACACCAAGCCCCTCCCCCTGCCACTCACAACAACAAAGATGAGAGATCACCTCTTCCTCTCTGTTTAAACACACACACCAAGCCCCTCCCCCTGCCACTCACAACAACAAAGATGAGAGATCACCTCTTCCTCCCTGTTCAAACACACACACCAAGCCCCTCCCCCTGCCACTCACAACAACAAAGATGAGAGATCACGTCTTCCTCTCTGTTTAAACACACACACCAAGCCCCTCCCCCTGCCACTCACAACAACAAAGATGAGAGATCACATCTTCCTCCCTGTTCAAACACACACACCAAGCCCCTCCCTCTGCCACTCACAACAACAAAGATGAGAGATCACGTCTTCCTCTCTGTTTAAACACACACACCAAGCCCATCCCCCTGCCACTCACAACAACAAAGATGAGAGATCACGTCTTCCTCCCTGTTCAAACACACACACCAAGCCCCTCCCCCTGCCACTCACAACAACAAAGATGAGAGATCACGTCTTCCTCTCTGTTCAAACACACACACCAAGCCCCTCCCCCTGCCACTCACAACAACAAAGATGAGAGATCACGTCTTCCTCTCTGTTTAAACACACACACCAAGCCCCTCCCCCTGCCACTCACAACAACAAAGATGAGAGATCACTTCTTCCTCTCTGTTTAAACACACACACCAAGCCCCTCCCCCTGCCACTCACAACAACAAAGATGAGAGATCACGTCTTCCTCTCTGTTTAAACACACACACCAAGCCCCTCCCCCTGCCACTCACAACAACAAAGATGAGAGATCGCGTCTTCCTCTCTGTTTAAACACACACACCAAGCTCCTCCCCCTGCCACTCACAACAACAAAGATGAGAGATCACCTCTTCCTCTCTGTTTAAACACACACACCAAGCCCCTCCCCCTGCCACTCACAACAACAAAGATGAGAGATCACGTCTTCCTCTCTGACAAACACACACACCAAGCCCCTCCCCCTGCCACTCACAACAACAAAGATGAGAGATCACGTCTTCCTCTCTGACAAACACACACACCAAGCCCCTCCCCCTGCCACTCACAACAACAAAGATGAGAGATCACGTCTTCCTCTCTGACAAACACACACACCAAGCCCCTCCCCCTGCCACTCACAACAACAAAGATGAGAGATCACGTCTTCCTCTCTGTTTAAACACACACACCAAGCCCCTCCCCCTGCCACTCACAACAACAAAGATGAGAGATCACGTCTTCCTCCCTGTTCAAACACACACACCAAGCCCCTCCCCCTGCCACTCACAACAACAAAGATGAGAGATCACGTCTTCCTCTCTGACAAACACACACACCAAGCCCCTCCCCCTGCCACTCACAACAACAAAGATGAGAGATCACGTCTTCCTCTCTGACAAACACACACACCAAGCCCCTCCCCCTGCCACTCACAACAACAAAGATGAGAGATCACGTCTTCCTCTCTGTTTAAACACACACACCAAGCCCCTCCCCCTGCCACTCACAACAACAAAGATGAGAGATCACGTCTTCCTCTCTGACAAGCGGTTTCAACTCTCTATTTGTATTTGAGACTTGGTCCAACAGAATGGGTCATATGGACCCTGAAACACACCGAAACATTATTTTACTGTAATAGAGAAGTTAACCGATTACAAATACTAACATAACCTTTCTAACGACACCCTTTTAAATCAAGATATATATTTTGAATCATCCATAAGTTTGAAAAAAAAATGTAGAAAAAAAAGTAGATAGTATTTTTAGGCCCAGCCTTAACTGGAGTGTCTAATTGTTTGAATAGGAAATTGCAGAGAGAGACGACAGGTAGGATAAGCTTTGATAGACATGAAGGCAATGACTTAGCAATCAAGAAATGGTGCAGTGCGTCTAATTGTGTCAATGGGTCTGAAATAAGTCCACTATTGACCATACCGTAAGTCCATAAATTAACTGCGTTGCACTTAAATCATTTTAATCATGTAAATGTGTGTTTCGGTTGTTGGTTGGGATGTCACAGCAATCAACGTCACACTTTGTGATCCACTTGGGTCCCACAATTTTTTTTGAATGGCTTAGGGATCCCTACAATTCAAATCTTGACCTGGAAGCAAGTTCCACAGATTTCTTCACTCTTCCCCTTTAATCAGGGACGGATTTAGATCTGGGACAGCAGGTGGATGCAATTAATGATCAGGTAGAAGAGACAATCAGCAGTAGTCCGCACCTCGTAGGGTACGATTTGAATAGACCTGACATTGATGCTTCACGAGTCATTATATGTGTTCCAGGCATCGTGGGTCACACTAATTATGAGCACTCACTGCGTAGGCTACTGAGTTCATTCCACAAATGAATAATTGAATAGATTACAATAATAGCCCCCATCCAATATGAAACTCGGACTCCATGACCATAGAGATGATGGGGACTCCCTCTGTGGGTGACACCAAGTGACAGGTACAGCCAGTGACAAGCAATGACCACAGCTATCTTTCATGGAGGTCTAGTTGTCTGGTTACACACATTAATACTTTAGCAGACTCACGGTTAGTGAGTTGAGGTTGCATCATCCGCAAACAAAAGCTCAAATTGAATGAAGCACATCCCATTTCATAACGCTATACAATACAGCCTCAGCCCTGTTACTTCTCTACTGTATTCCCAGCGGAACAATACTTTACCACACCAGCATATTGAAGGATTTGGTTCCTACCTCGGTTCAGTACTATTCCAATTTCCTCCCCAAAATAATTGATCATCTAACTGACAGTATTAACTCAAATTTTGGGTGTTAAACTCTAGAGGGGGCGAAGACACATTTCTAATGTCACTGGCTTAATACCTGTAGCTGCCTGCCAGCCTGCCTGATTAAAAATATGAAAATCACAGTCAGGCACTCTCTGGGACAGACCTCAAGGCCCCCGCCGCGCCTACCTCAGCTAAATCACTCAACCTGACCTTGTCTGCGTCCTGATTTTCTAAGTATCTCCCAGATGTTGCACTTGCACACTCCCCATCAAAGACTTAAAAGATTTGCATTGGTTTAAGCATAGGCTAGACAGAGTTTCTACCACTGTTTAATCCATTGTTTTGGTTGGAAGAAGGGTGAAGAATCTGGACACAACCTCTGAAGTACTGAACAATGTTTCAGTACTGAAATGTCTTTGTTGCTGTCCAGTGATGGTATCAGTATCAGTGGCTGAGCTAAATCACTGATAGAACAGTGTGTATAATGTGATATTGATTCATGTTACAGAACAACACAATACAGAGCTGTTTCAGGAATATAACCCAATATGTGGTCTGAAATCCTGAAACTGCATCCCATCCTCCAAAAAATCTAAAAAGATTGCCAACGGTCGAGTATCCTTGCCTGAAAACTTGAGTTAACCTCCCAAGTTAATTTCTAGTCTTCTGTTCAGAGAGCTAAAACAGTCTAATTACTAGTCTTCTGTTCAGAAAGCTAAAACAGTTTAGTAACTAGTCTTCTGTTCAGAGCTAAAACAGTCTAATAACTAGTCTTCTGTTCAGAGAGCTAAAACAGTCTAATAACTAGTCTTCTGTTCAGAGAGCTAAAACAGTCTAATAACTAGTCTTCTGTTCAGAGAGCTAAAACAGTCTAATAACTAGTCCTTTGTCCAGAGCTAAAACAGTCTAATAACTAGTCTTCTGTTCAGAGAGCTAAAACAGTCTAATAACTAGTCTTCTGTTCAGAGCTAAAACAGTCTAATAACTAGTCTTCTGTTCAGAGAGCTAAAACAGTTTAGTAACTAGTCTTCTGTTCAGAGAGCTAAAACAGTCTAATAACTAGTCCTCTGTCCAGAGAGCTAAAACAGTCTAATAACTAGTCTTCTGTTCAGAGAGCTAAAACAGTTTAGTAACTAGTCTTCTATTCAGAGAGCTAAAACAGTCTAATAACTAGTCTTCTGTTCAGAGAGCTAAAACAGTCTATTAACTAGTCTTCTGTTCAGAGAGCTAAAACAGTCTATTAACTAGTCTTCTGTTCAGAGAGCTAAAACAGTCTAATTACTAGTCTTCTGTTCAGAAAGCTAAAACAGTCTAATAACTAGTCTTCTGTTCAGAGAGCTAAAACAGTCTAATAACTAGTCCTTTGTCCAGAGCTAAAACAGTCTAATAACTAGTCTTCTGTTCAGAGAGCTAAAACAGTCTAATAACTAGTATTCTGTTCTGAGAGCTAAAACAGTCTAATAACTAGTCCTCTGTCCAGAGAGCTAAAACAGTTTAGTAACTAGTCTTCTGTTCAGAGAGCTAAAACAGTCTAATAACTAGTCTTCTGTTCAGAGAGCTAAAACAGTCTAATTACTATTCTTCTTAGCGTATGGTGGTTTAGTGTAGTGTAGGGTAGTGGTTGAGTGTAGTGTAGTGTAGGGTAGTGGTCTCGTGTAGTGTAGTGTAGTGTAGGGTAGTGGTCTAGTGTAGTGTGGTGGTCGAGTGTATTGTAGTGGTCTAGTGTAGTGTAGTGGTGTAGTTTAGTGTAGTGTAGTGGTCTAGTGTAGTGTAGTGGTATAGTTTAGTGTAGTGTAGTGGTCTAGTGTAGTGTACTGGTGTAGTGTAGGGTAGTGTAGGGTAGTGGTCTAGTGTAGTGTAGGGTAGTGGTCTAGTGTAGTGTAATGGTCTGGTTTAGTGTAGCGTAGGGTAGTGGTCTAGTGTAGTGTAGTGGTCTAGTGTAGTGTAGGGCAGTGGTATAGTGTAGTAGTCTAGTGTAGTGGTGTAGTTTAGTGTAGTGTAGGGTAGTGGTCGAGTGTAGTGTAGTGTGGTGTGGTGGTGTAGTGTAGTTGTCTTTTGTAGTGTAGTGGTGTAGTTTAGTGTAGTGTAGTGTTCTAGTGTAGTGTAGTGGTCTAGTTTAGTGTTATTTAGTGGTCTAGTGTAGGGTAGTGGTGTAGTGTAGGGTAGTGGTGTAGTGTAGTGGTCTAGTGTGGTGTAGTGTAGTGTAGTTGTCTAGTGTAGTGTGGTGGTCGAGTGTATTGTAGTGGTCTAGTATAGTGTAGTGGTCTAGTGTAATGTAGTGGTGTAGTTTAGTGTAGTGTAGGGTAGTGGTCGGGTGTAGTGTAGTGTAGGGTAGTGGTCTAGTATAGTGTAGTGTAGTGTAGTGGTCTACTGCAATGTAGTGGTGTAGTTTAGTGTAGTGTAGGGTAGTGGTATCGTGTAGTGTAGTTGTGTAGTTTAGGGTAGTGTATAGTAGTGTAATGTATGGTAGTGGTCTAGTGTAGTGTAGGGTAGTGTAGTTGTCTACTGCAGTGTAGTGAAGTGTAGTGGTTGAGTGTAGTGTAGTGTAGGGTAGTGGTCTAGTATAGTGTAGTGTGGTGTTTTGGTCTAGTGTAGTATAGTGGTCTAGTCTAGTGTAGTGTAGTGTTCTAGTGTAGTGTAGTGGTCTAGTTTAGTGTTATTTAGTGGTCTAGTGTAGGGTAGTGGTGTAGTGTAGGGTAGTGGTGTAGTGTAGTGGTCTAGTGTATTGTAGTGTAGTGTAGTGGTCTAGTCTAGTGTAGTGGTCTAGTGTAGTGTAGTGTAGTGGTATAGTCTAGTGTATTGTAGTGTAGTGGTCTAGTGTAGGGTAGTGTAGTGGTCTAGTTTAGTGTATGGTAGTTTAGTGTAGTGTAGTGGTGTAGTTTAGTGCAGTGTAGTTGTCTAGTTTAGTGTAGTGTAGTGTTCTAGTGTAGTGTCGTTGTCTAGTCTAGTGTATTGTAGTGTAGTGGTCTAGTGTAGGGTAGTGTAGTGGTCTAGTTTAGTGTGTGGTAGTTTAGTGTAGTGTAGTGGTCTAGTTTAGTGTAGTGTAGTTGTCTAGTTTAGTGTAGTGTAGTGTTCTAGTGTAGTGTTGTGGTCTAGTCTAGTGTATTGTAGTGTAGTGGTCTAGTGTAGGGTAGTGTAGTGGTCTAGTTTAGTGTATGGTAGTTTAGTGTAGTGTAGTGCCCTAGTTTAGTGTAGTGTAGTGGTGTAGTGTGGTGGTGTAGTTTAGTGTAGTGGTATAGTGTAGTGGTCTAGTTTAGTGTAGTGTAGTGGTCTAGTTTAGTGTAGTGTAGTGGTCTAGTTTAGTGTAGTGTAGTGGTCTAGTTTAGGGTAGTGTAGTGGTCTAGTTAAGTGTATGGTAGTTTAGTGTAGTGTAGTGGCCTAGTTTAGTGTAGTGTAGTGGTGTAGTGTGGTGGTGTAGTTTAGTGTAGTGGTCTAGTGTAGTGTAGTGGTCTAGTTTAGTGTAGTGTAGTGGTCTAGTTTAGTGTAGTGTAATGGTCTAGTTTAGTGTAGTGTAGTGGTCTAGTTTAGAGTAGTGTAGTGGTCTAGTTTAGTGTAGCGTAATGGCCTAGTTTAGTGTAGTGCAGTGGTCTAGTGTGGGGTAGTGGTGTAGTGTAGTGGTGTAGCTTAGTGTAGTGGTCTAGTGTAGTGGTCTAGTTTAGTGTATGGTAGTTTAGTGTAGGGTAGTGGACTAGTTTAGTGTAGTGTTGTGGTCTAGTTTAGTGTAGGTGGTCGAGGGTAGTATAGTGGTCTAGTGTAGTGTAGTGTAGTGTAGTGGTCTAGTTTAGTGTAGTGTAGTGGTCTAGTGTAGTGTAGTGTAGTGGTCTAGTGTAGTGTAGTGTAGGATAGTGTAGTGTGCGGTAGTGTAGTGTGCGGTAGTGTAGTCTATGGTAGTGTAGTTAAGTGTAGTGTAGTGTACGGTAGTGTTGTGGTCTAATGTAGGGTAGGGTAGGGTAGTGTTGTGTAGTGTATGGTAGGGTTGTCTAGCGTAGGGTAGCGTAGTGTAGTGGTCTAGTTTAGTGTAGTGGTCTAGTTTAGTGTAGTGGTCTAGTTTAGTGTAGTGGTCTAGTTTAGTGTATGGTAGTTTAGTGTAGTGTAGTGATCTAGTTTATTGTAGTAGTCTAGTGTAGGGTAGTGGATGTTTAGTGTGTCCACCGTGGAATTAACCCTGTAACCACATAGAATTAATGCTTCAAAAATGGACGTTCAACCATAGCACATCAAATTTCGAAAGGAAACTTGTTGAGTGAGTTCTACAGCAGAGAACTGGGTGGCTCCCCTTAAGACAACCAGTTAATGAATAAAATAGACAGAGAAGAGGAACTACTGTCATCAGCCTCGCATCAACACGCACGACTAACTCCAGGACCGCCGCCCTGCCGCTCTCCCTGCATCTGAGGCACTGCAATACTGTAAATATTATATGCCAAGAGGAAGAAGGGGTAAAAATTCAAAACAAGCCTAGCACCTCCACAGAACATGATGGGAAGAGTAGTACAGGATATAGTCTAGGCCTAGCACCTCCACAGAACATGATGGGAAGAGTAGTACAGGATATAGTCTAGGCCTAGCACCTCCACAGAACATGATGGGAAGAGTAGTACAGGATATAGTCTAGGCCTAGCACCTTCACAGAACATGATGGGAAGAGTAGTACAGGATATAGTCTAGGCCTAGCACCTCCACAGGACATGATGGGAAGAGTAGTACAGGATATAGTCTAGGCCTAGCACCTCCACAGAACATGATGGGAAGAGTAGTACAGGATACAGTCTAGGCCTAGCACCTCCACAGAACATGATGGGAAGAGTAGTGCATGATATAATCTAGGCCTAGCTTGCCACACTAGAACATGATCCAGAGTGGAGTGATGTCTGGTAGATATTCAGAGGGAGATGGGGAGTGACCAGTGGAGAATGACTGCCACTAAGTTCAATGCCGACCGTGGTACTGCAGACATTGTTTGCAGAAAACAGGATCCCTCATATTAGTGGATGAGGAAATGTCAATCTTCGTGGTCAATTGTCGTGTAAATAAAAACATTTATTGGTACCAATAATTGCCTCTATTACACCAGATGTATGTCTTTGAATTAATTATTTTAAAATCGCACACAGAAGACATTGTGAGGATAATTCAGCTACCAACGGCAGCCTGCAATAGCCCTGTCGGCCTTCAACATGAGATACTCAATGAGAGGGGGCAGAACTGAGCGAGCCTGCAACGTCAAGTCCCGGAGTTGCACAAACTGTTCATGTTATGTCTCCATGAGACGCTATGTTTACCCAACTTTCTTGGTTTCAAATGCTCTATTGAGTCTTCACATAGGAATGAATGGTGTCACGTGATCAATGACTTTGTCAATTCATATATACAGTCATTGGGAGTGACGGAGTGGAAGTGTGATTGGAAGGCCCAGGCTCTTCCTCTTTCATCCCTTCTATCTGACCCCTGGAGCACCTCTGTCTCTTGGGAGACCAGGCTGGGTGTGGTGGTAAAAAACCTTTGATGAGGAGAGATTTGAGAGGCTGAATGGACTTCTAGATCCCCCTCTGAACTCCCAGGTCATGGACCTCTCTACCCATGGTGGACAACCAAAGGCATAATGGAATTCATATACACATGACTGTAATCAGTATCAGAAGAATATATACCATAGATCTAATGTATGACTAAATCACCATATAGGTCTAATCTATAGAACGAATACACCCCTAAATCGTAATGACATCAATATAGGCCATATTTTGCCGACGGAATTATCCCGTAAACATTTTCATTTGGAACATGTTACAGTGAATTGAAAAGATTCCTCTGTATCCCACCAAGCTATACAGTCAAAAACAACAGCATCCTTTATATCATTTGTTCTGTATCACCATTTACCACACAGAAAATGAGAGGAAAACTCTGCTTCCTGTCTGAATCATCTGAAACCAACACTGAATTTTAGTGTTTGTCTTGTCCCATCTTGTCCCGTGTAAATAATAGTTTTCATTGTTTTTGCAACCCGCCTCACCCAATGTGGTACGGATCTGCAATTTTTATACTTTAGAACTGAAACCCCATCAGAAGCTAGCCAGCTAACTAGCTACTAGCTAGTAGTCAGTTAGCCACTGCTAGCGGTCTTCACCGTTAACTCAGACGCCAGCTAGCTTCAGTTCGGTCAATACCTGCAAACCCAGAGCATATTGGACTGCTTTTTCTATAACACATCACCGGATTCCTGCAGCAAGCTCTGGACCATTACACCGGATCATCGGAATAGCTAGCTGCAACCAAGTGGCTACTCCTGGCTAACGCCTCTGTCCTAAAGCAAACACCATTAAGCCTTGAGCTAGCCTCAAGCAAGGCCCATCTCCCGGCTAGCCGAAGTGGTCTACCAGCTAATTCTTGGGCTACAATACATCTTCTGCCAATTGTCCTGGACCCTTGATTGACGACACGGAGCCCCGCCGATCCATCATGACTGGTCTGTCGGCGTAATCGTCCGAGGTGGTTTCAACAGGCTTTTCCGTTGCGACGTTGCCGAAAACCTATCAGCTAGCCAGGCCTGCTATCTTTCTGAATCACCGTGTCTCCAGTTCGCATAGCGTAGTAGCGACTAGCGAACGGCTCCCTGACTCACCTATTGCTGCTCATTGGACCCTATGATCACTCGGCTACACATGCCTCTCCCTAATGTCAAAATGCCTTGTCTACTGCTGTTTAGGTTAGTTATTATTGTTTAATTTCACCACCCTAAATGCCTTAGATAGCTCAGAAGTCTGATCCTTTTTTCTCTGTTCCCAACGCACTAGACGACCAGTTTTTATAGCCTTTAGCCGTACTCTTATCCTACTCCTTCTCTGTTCCTCTGGTGATGTAGAGGTTAACTCAGGGCCTGTAGGCCTGGGTTAACTTCTGTAACCGTAAAAGCCTTGGTTTCATGCATGTTAACATCAGAAGCCTCTTCCCTAAGTTTGTTTTATTCACTGCTTTAGCACACTCTGTCATCCCTGATGTCCTAGCCGTGTCTGAATTCTGGCTTAGGAAGGCCACCAAAAATTCTGAAATTTCCATGGCCACCAAAAATTCTGAAATTTCCATCCCCATATACAACATTTTCAGACAAGATAGAACTGCCAAAGGGGGCGTAGTTGCAATCTACTGCAGATATAGGCTGCAGAGTTCTGTCATACCATCCATGTCTGTGCCCAAACAATTCGAGCTCCTACTTTTAAAAATCCACCTTTCCAGAAATAAGTCTCTCACCGTTGCGCATTGTTATAGACCCCCCTCAGCCCCCAGCTGTGCCCTGGACACCATATGTGAATGTATTGACCCCATCTATCTTCTGAGTTCGTACTGTTAGGTGACCTAAACTGGGATATGCTTAACACCCCGGCCTTCCTACAATCTAAATTAGATGCCCTCAATCTCACACAAATTATCAAGGAACCTACTAGGTACAACCCTAAATCCGTAACCAGAACTCATAGATATCATCCTGACCAACTTTCCCTCTAAAGACACCTCTGCTGTCTTCAACCAGGATCTCAGCAATCACTGTCTCATTGCCTGCGTTAGTAATGGGTCTGCAGTCAAACAACCAACCCTCATCACTGTCAAATGCTACCTTAAACAGTTCAGTGAGTAGGCCTTTCTAATCGACCTGGTCCGGGTCTCCTGGAAAAAAATGCCCCTTTATTTAATTAATTTAATTATTGCAGTTCGTTCCAGTCATTGGCAGCAGAGAACTGGAAGGAAAGACGGCCAAAGGAATTGGCTTTGGGGGTGAACAGTGAGATATACCTGCTGGAGAGCATGCTACGAGTGTGTGCTGCTATGGTGACCAGTGAGCTGAGATAAGGTGGGGCTTTACCTAGCAGAGACTTGTAGATAACCTGTAGCCAGTGGGTTTGGCGATGAGGATGAAGCGAGGGCCAACCAATGAGAGCGTACAGGTCACAATGATGGGTAGTGTATGGGGCTTTGGTGACAAAACGGATGGCACTGTGATATTGACCTCATCCCGTCAGTAGAGGATGCCTGGTTGCTGTTTAAAAGTGCTTAAATAAGCATGCCCTGTTCAAAAAAAGGTTGAACTAAGTCTGGTTCACCTCAGACTTGACTGCCCTCGACCAGCACATAAAAAAAATCCTGTTGCGTACTGCATTAGCATCGAATAGCCCCCGCAATATGCAACTTTTCAGGAAACACTGTCACCACCGATAAATCTACAATAATCAAACATTTCAATAAGCATTTTTCTACGCCTAACCATGCTTACCAGCTGGCTACTCCTATCCCGGCCAACAGCTCTGCACCCCCCGCAGAAATTTGCCCAAGCTCCCCCCACCACCCCGCTTCCCCTTCACCCAAATCCAGACAGCTGATGTTCTGAAAGAGCTGCAAAATTTGGATCCCTACAAATCAGCTGGGCTAGACAATCTGGACCCTCTATTTCTAAAATTATCCGCCGAAATTGTTTCAACCCCTATTACTAGCCTGTTCAACCTCTCTTTTTGTATCGTCTGAGATCCCTCAAGATTGGAAAGCTGCCACGGTCATCCCCCTCTTCAAAGGGGGAGACACTCTAGATCCAAACTGTTATAGACCTACGTATATCCATCCTGCCCTGCCTTTCTAAAATCTTCGAAAGTCAGGTTAACAAACAGATCACCGACCATTTCGAATCCCACTGTACCTTCTCCACTATGCAATCTGGTTTCCGAGCTGGTCATGGGTGCACCTCAGCCACGCTCAAGGTCCAAAACGATATCATAACCGCTATCGATAAAAGACAGTACAGTGCAGCCATCTTCATCGACCTGGCCAAGGCTTTCGACTGCATTGCCTGGTTCACCAACTACTTCTCAGATAGAGTTTTGTGGGTCAAATCGGAGGGCCTGTTGTCTGGACCTCTGGCAGTCTCTATGGGGGGTGCCACAGGGTTCAATTCTCGGGCCGACTCTCTTCTCTGTATATATCAGTGATGTCACTCTTGCTGCGGGTGATTCTCTGATCCACCTCTACGCAGACGACAGCATTCTGTACACATCTGGCCCTTCTTTGGACACTGTGTTAACAAACCTCCAAACGAGCTTAAATGCCATACGGCACTCCTTCCAAGGCCTCCAACTGCTTTTAAATGCTAGTAAAACTAAATGCATGCTCTTCAACCGATTGCTGCCTGCACCAGCCCGCCTGTCCAACATCACTACTCTGGACGGCTCTGACTTAGAATATGTGAACAACTACAAATACCTAGGTGTCTGGTTAGACTGTAAACTCTCCTTCCAGACTCACATTAAGCATCTCAAATCCAAAATGAAATCTAGAATCGGCTTCCTATTTCGCAACATAGCCTCCTTCACTCATGCTGCCAAATATAGCCTCGTGAAAAACTGACTATCCTACCGATCCTCGACTTCGGCAATGTCATTTACAAAATAGTCTCCAACAATCTACTCAGCAAATTGGATGTAGTCTATCACAGTGCCATCCGTTTTGTCACCAAAAGCCCCATATACTACCCACCACTGCGACCTGTATGCTCTCATTGGCTGGCCCACACTACATATTCATCGCCAAACCCACTGGCTCCAGGTCATCTATAAGTCTTTGCTAGGTAAAACCCCACCTTATCTCAGCTCACTGGTCACCATAGCAACACCCACCCGTAGCACGCGCTCCAGCAGGTATATAGCACATCCAACTACCCCATCCCCATATTGTTATTTCTTTATTTTGCTCTTTTGCACCCCAGTATCTCTACTTGCACATCATCATCTGTATATCTATCACTCCAGCGTTAATGCTAAATTGTAATTATTTTGCTTCTACGGCCTATTTATTGCCTTACCTCCCTAATCTTACTACATTTGCACACACTGTACATAGATTTTTCTATTGTGTTATTGACTGTACGTTTGTTTATCCCATGTGTAACTCTGTGTTGTTGTTTATGCCGCACTGCTTTGCTTTATCTTGGCCAGGTCGCAGTTGTAAATGAGAACTTGTTCTCAACTGGCCTCCCTGGTTAAATAAAGGTGAAATAAAAAATGTAAAAAATAACATTTTCACAGTAGTTTATCATGTTCCATTTTTCTGGAGATGGATGGGAGGAGCCTGATTCCTTTCATAGCAGTTGTGGAGTCAGCACAGCTGGAAATAATTCAGGGGAGGGAGGGAGGGGGAGGGAGGGAGGGAGGGAGGGTCACGGATCCCTCCGGAACTTTCATCACGCACACCTGTCCCCTATTCCCACTGATTAGTACTTGTATAAGTGTGCCCTTTGGTTTCCGTTGTCTGTCGATTTTGTTGCAATGTCCGTTGGTGCGTGTGAGTACCTGTACTGTGTGTTTTGGCTTTTGTGCCCTTGTGGATTGTGCAGATGATTACGGGTCTCGTCCTGTGTGTTAATCATTGTGCGCTAGTGTTATTTATTTGAGTTACTCCTCACTCTTATTTGGGGGTTTCAACCCTGTGTTTTTGTTACGTGTTTGTTTGGTCTTTGTCTCTGTGCCTTTACACGGCACGTCGTAATTTGGGGCTTAATAAAAAAAACGATTACGCATTCCTGCGCCTGTCTCCCCAATCTCTTCATACCAGCGTGATAGGGAGGGAGGGAGGGAGGCAGGCAGGCAGGCAGGCAGGGAGGCAGGCAGGCAGGCAGGCAGGCAGGCAGGCAGGCAGGCAGGCAGGCAGGCAGGCAGGCAGGCAGGCAGGCAGGCAGGCAGGCAGGCAGGCAGGCAGGCAGGCAGGCAGGCAGGCAGGCAGGCAGGCAGGGAGAACATTTTCATCACACTGGCGAGTATGTAGGGAACACACAGATTCACACATATTCAAGGTAGAATGGAGGGAACTGGCGCATCGCTCCAATGCTCTGTCTCTTTGAATCATTCTTTTTTTCTTGTTCTCCCTCTTTGTCCCAAGCATTGCCTCATCTGGGGCGATGTAGCTATGAGTCTCTCTTCTCTCTCTCTCCCCCCTATCTCTTTCTTTCTCCTCTCTCTTTCTCTCTCCACTCTCTCTTTCACCCATTCCTGAGCAGACAGGAGCCACAGTCTGATAAAGGCAGTATGCAGGTAGCAGTTATTAAGGAGATAGCATGTGTGTGTGCGTGTGGACCAGTAAAGTCCTGGGAGCTCATCTTCTTCACCAGAGAACAAAGAAGCAGGTCATTGAGGAACACAGACTACTGACCCAACTTACTACCTGTTTCATCATTCGTGTGTGTGTGTGTGTGTGTGTGATGTTTCAGCTGTGTTTGTGTGGTGGTATTCAAGGAAATGGTGGGTAGCTCATCACACATCCCAGTCGCTCACACTGCCGTGTTGCTATGGCAATAGGAAACCTGTTGAGGGGTTAATGGTATCGTCCCTGTGCATTGCAAACCGTGTAATGGCATTTACAGATTTGCATTGGTTCACTGCCAAAATAATGGATAGTGTGTGTGTGTATGAGAGAGATAGTTAGTGAGAGAGAGAGAGAGAGAGAGAGAGAGAGAGATGAAAGAAAGAAAGCAAAAGTGATAGTGAGTTAGGGAGAGAGAGAGATAAGAGAGATAGTGTGTGTGTGAGTGAGTGAATGAGTGAGTGAGTGAGTGAGTGAGAAAGTGAGTGAGTGAGTGAGTGAGTGAGTGAGTGAGTGAGTGAGTGAGTGAGTGAGTGAGTGAGTGAGTGAGTGAGTGAGTGAGTGAGTGAGTGAGTGAGTGAGTGAGTGAGTGAGTGAGTGAGTGAGTGAGTGAGTGAGTGAGTGAGTGAGTGAGTGAGTGAGTGAGTGAGTGAGTGAGTGAGTGAGAGAAAGAGAGAGAGAGAGAAAGAGAGAGTGAATGAGCTTTTCATAAAGAAGTACATCTTAAATGACCAAATCATCAAATGGATTTTTGATTCTTTCAGATTGTGTGGTTTCTTCTAAACTACGTCTCCAATTCATTCCACGGCAGGCCAATTTTTTTCGCTCGGACCTTGTACTTGATTGACAAATTAAGGTCAAAAATTAGTAAAGAACTCTGGTTGTCTAGGTCTTAATTGAAAGGAGAAAAAAACTCTGCAGACACTGGACCGTCTGTGGAATGAGTTTGACACCCCTGCTCTCAACACACACACACACACACACACACACACACATGCACCACACACCACACACCGCACAGATCAATAACAATCGTCTCTTTCACAGATCCCTACAAAAGGACCCCCCACACACAGTTATACACACATACACAGAGACAGACACCGACACACACACACACAGCACAAACAAACACACATTTACCTCTGAATCCTAATAGCACATGTCTAAAAATAACTTCTCTGTCCTGGCAGAGATGTGCGAATCGTGTTCTTAGGCGCATTTCTTCTCTTTCCAAAAATGCCAAGTCCAACTATGTTAACCAAAGATGTATTTCAGTGAATCATCCCCTGATGTAACTCAGTCATTCGTACCTACTTTCTGTCTATTTCCCTTCTATAATAAAAACAGTGAGTGAACTCTCTCACACTGTAACTCAACAGTTTATATATAAACTCAGTAAAAAAAAGAAACTTCCTCTCACTGTCAACTGCATTTATACAGGTCAGTGTTGATTGGATATTACATTCCCGAGGACCATTTTTCTGACTTGAGCTTTGAGACAGTCACTCCTTTAAGGGACACTTTGGGGGTTATCAGTTCAATTGAGACTAGGTAATACATGGAGACTAAGCAGGGGGATTGATTCTGTGTTCTTTTATCAAATTATCCCCTAGATAATCTCCTAGGTATCTGCTAAATACAGACTATTTCATTTCTTCCTCTTGTTTGACGTTAATGCTGTGTTTTACCTCAGCCCCGGGCCCCAGCAGGCCCTGAACTCTGTAGCCCCTGATTTGTGTTGGAGTCAGACTTGGACAGGCAAGCTGGTCCACTAATGGGCATCTGGGTGGACATTAAAGCAGTCTGAGACAGTCACGAGAGAAACATAATGAGGACAATTCCCCCGACGACAGTCAGAGCAGAGAGAGAAAGATTGGGGAACTATAAGCTATTAACTATCAAGACCAGAGAGAGAGAGAGAAAGAGAGGGAGAGAGAGATTGAAGAGAGAGAGAGAGGGGGGGGGGGGTATAAGGGGGAGGGGGAGAGGAATGTTTTGCAGGGCACCATAAACACTGTTCTGTTTACAGAGCACATCATCCATTCCCCATTCTAACTCCACTCCTCCTTATTAGACTTCCATAAAATCTGCAGAAAGACCATTATTTTCTTGGACACAAAGGACCAAAACAGTCCATAGCCTTGGACAGCCCCAAAGGGACCTGGAGGGGGAAAAGTCTTCCATCCTAGTGTCGGTTAGTGATGAATTAATCAGGTGGTGAGATCTAGCCAGGTAGAGGCGATGCGTTAATAGTAGGCTATAAGAAATGTTAAAATCCTGCAGTATACTACCTGGCCTGGGGAATCTAAAAGCTGCTTGGGATGTAGTTACTGTCCCTCTTCTGCCATAGTGTCTGCTGTGTTCCCATGTCTTTTTATCCAGTGGTGTGGAACTGGGTTTAGAGAAAAGGCGTGTAGAACCGGGAAGGGAACAGTCTGACTGTCAGAGAAAATACCCTGTGAGCCCTGGTCAAAAGTAGTGCACTTTACAAGGAATAGGGTGCCATTTCAGATGTAGCCCCTGTAGTCTGGTTCAGGTGCCTCAACGAACTGGCTGTCGTTGTTCGTTCCCCAACTCTAATGCTTCTCTCTAAAGCCCTGTCAGGTGAGAGTACAGCACGGGCTGTCGTTGTTCGTTCCCCAACTCTAATGCTTCTCTCTAAAGCCCTGTCAGGTGAGAGTACAGCACGGGCTGTCGTTGTTCGTTCCCCAACTCTAATGCTTCTCTCTAAAGCCCTGTCAGGTGAGAGTACAGCACGGGCTGTCGTTGTTCGTTCCCCAACTCTAATGCTTCTCTCTAAAGCCCTGTCAGGTGAGAGGGCTGTCTTTGGGATGGAACGGTGTGGTGACTCACACAGCTACATTGGCCTTTGGCCTGGCTCCTGGTAAGAGCACCTCACTTTTTTATAGGCCTACTTCTTCTTTGTGACCCTGTGGGTCATTTCGTGAAAGAACTCCCACCAGCTTAACCCAAATATCAATGCGCAAAAATGGAAACATATTCTTAACATACTTCCATTACTCATATTCATTTGCACATTCAGCACATTTCATGTAGGAACAAAACTGCATATAATGTCAAATATATAAATACATTCTTTAAAAAAACAGACTGTAACATGAACTTAATAAGCATATAATAAAGACTACGTGACAAGAAACAGGTGCAACCTAGCTAGAAATCAGCACAGCTCCAGGGTAGAGAGAGAGAGAGAGAGAGAGGAAAGGGGGATACCTAGTCAGTTGTACAACTGAATGCATTCAACTGAAATGTGTCTTCTGCATCTAACCCAACCCCTCTGAATCAGAGAGGTGTGGGGGGCTGCCTTAATCAACATCCACGTCTTCGGCGCACGGGGAACAGTGGGTTAACTGCCTTGCTCAGGGGCAGAACGACAGAGAAAGAGACATTGAACACTTCATGGAACACAAAGCTTTCACTAGCTCATCCTGGGATATCCAAGGCCTGAGGTCATCTGCCTTTGGCCTAAATCTGTATTTCACAAAATAAATACAGACGTTGTCATCCTACAAGAAACATGGTATTGAGGTGATGGGCCCACTGGTTGCCCTCAAGGTTACAGAGGGCTGGTAGTCCCATCCACCAAACTACCAGGTGTGAAACAGGGAAGGGACTCAGGGGGTATGCTCATTTGGTATAAGGTAGACCTAATTCAATCTATTAAATTAATAAAAACAGGAACACTTTATATTTGGCTAGAAATTCAAAAGGAAATGATCTCATCAGAGAAAAATATCCTCAAGCCCCCCACTAGAATCCCCATACTTTAGCAAAGACAGCTTCTCCATCCTAGGGGGGGATATCAATCATTTCCAGGCCCAGGGACATGTACTAGTCTGTGGTGACCTAAATGCCAGAACTGGACAAGAACCTGACACTCTCAGCACACAGGGGGACAAACACCTGCCTGGAGGTGACAGTATTCCCTCCCAAATATGCCCCTCTAGACACAACTATGACAACATAACCAACAGGTCCTATGGTAGGTACACCTATAGCGCATCTCTTGGTAGTAGTAATGTAGAAAACTTTATTACTGACCTCAACCCAGAGTCTCTCAGAGCGTTCAGTCAGCCCCCTGACACCCCTATCAGACCACAGCAAAAGCACAGTCTACTTGAACAGAGCAATACTCAATCATAAAGAATCAAAGCCAAAGGAATAATATTAAGAAATGCTATAGATGGAAGGAATGTAGTGTGGAAACCTACCAAAAAAACTATTAGGCAACAACAAATTCAATCCT
Organism: Oncorhynchus mykiss; assembly: GCF_057628025.1. NCBI lineage: Eukaryota > Metazoa > Chordata > Actinopteri > Salmoniformes > Salmonidae > Oncorhynchus > Oncorhynchus mykiss. The sequence continues at coordinate 17,656,212 of NC_143051.1, read as the reverse complement.
TTTTAGACAACTTCCTGGACAAAATGTTCTGCTGAATTAGTGAAGGTGTAAACTTGGCAGTAGAATATCTAAACAGTATATTTGAACTCTCAGCTTCCCTATCAAATTAAAAAATGTCAAACAGACAACCAAAGAAAATTAACAATGACAAATGGTTAGATGAAGAATGCAAATCCCAGCTCTGCAGATTTTGCTGTGAGGAGGCAGAGTCATTAGATCATTCATTTTGGTATTGTCCATATGTAGCTTGTTTTTGGTCACAGGTCCAGGAATGGCTGAAGAATTGCAACATTTGCCTAGAACTAACGCTGCAGACAGCAATACTGGGTGATTTGAAAAGTCATAGTCAATCAATAATATAATAATTATTTTAGCAAAAATGTTTATCTTTCATTTGCAATCTGCAGAAGCTATGAGAATAGAAAGGTTAAGTGCCTTTGTGAAGCATCACAGCACAGTTGAAAGACATATGGCAAATAGAAATCCAAAATGGATGATGTTAAGAGATAGATGGAAGGGGTTGAATGGAGCTGAAGGGTGGGACTAATAACAACAAGATAACACATGTAAAACATACGGGGTCTGTAAAATGTACATAGGTTCAGAAATGTTGTGAAATAGCACAGTTACAAATAGAAATCAAACTGGATGGACATCAGAAATAGAGGAAGGACTAAAAACAAACAAAATATAACTTAGATTGAATGTGTATACGTATAAACTGAAGGTAGAAGTCTAAGTGTTATTGTTTATTAGTTTACTCCAATTGGGGGAAGGGTGGTAGGGTTTGCGGGGAATAATAAAGGTATATTTTTAAAAAAGTGTTTATATGTATGTATATATGTATGTGTACAGTATATATACACTGCTCAAAAAAATAAAGGGAACACTTAAACAACACAATGTAACTCCAAGTCAATCACACTTCTGTGAAATCAAACTGTCCACTTAGGAAGCAACACTGATTGACAATACATTTCACATGCTGTTGTGCAAATGGAATAGACAACAGGTGGAAATTATAGGCAATTAGCAAGACATCCCCAATAAAGGAGTAGTTCTGCAGGTGGTGACCACAGACCACTTCTCAGTTCCTATGCTTCCTGGCTGATGTTTTGGTCACTTTTGAATGCTTGCGGTGCTTTCACTCTAGTGGTAGCATGAGACGGAGTCTACAACCAAAACAAGTGGCTCAGGTAGTGCAGCTTATCCAGGATGGCACATCAATGTGAGCTGTGCCAAGAAGGTTTGCTGTGTCTGTCAGCGTAGTGTCCAGAGCATGGAGGCGCTACCAGGAGACAGGCCAGTACATTAGGAGACGTGGAGGAGGCTGTAGGAGGACAACAACCCAGCAGCAGGACCGCTACCTCCGCCTTTGTACAAGGAGGAGCAGGAGGAGCACTGCCAGAGCCCTGCAAAATGACCTCCAGCAGGCCACAAATGTGCATGTGTCTGCTCAAACGGTCAGAAACGGACTCCATGAGGGTGGTATGAGGGCCCGACATCCACAGGTGGGTGCTTACAGACCAACACCGTGCAGGACGTTTGGCATTTGCCAGAGAACACCAAGATTGGCAAATTCGCCACTGGCGCCCTGTGCTCTTCACAGATGAAAGCAGGTTCACAGTGAGCACATGTGACAGTCTGGAGACGCCGTGGAGAACGTTCTACTTCCTGCAACATCCTCCAGCATGACCGGTTTGGCGGTGGGTCAGTCATGGTGTGGGGTGGCATTTCTTTGGGGGGCCTCCATGTGCTCGCCAGAGGTAGCCTGACTGCCATTAGGTACCGAGATGAGATCCTCAGACCCCTTGTGAGACCATATGCTTGTGCGGTTGACCCTGGGCTCCTCCTAATGCAAGACAATGCTAGACCTCATGTGGCTGGAGTGTGTCAGTAGTTCCTGCAAGAGGAAGGCATTGATGCTATGGACTGGCCCGCCCGTTCCCCAGACCTGAATCCAATTGAGCACATCTGGGACATCATGTCTCGCTCCATCCACCAACGCCACGTTGCACCACAGACTGTCCAGGAGTTGGCGGATGCTTTAGTCCGAGGAGATCCCTCAGGAGACCATCCGCCACCTCATCAGGAGCATGCCCAGGCGTTGTAGGGAGGTCATACAGGCACGTGGAGGCCACACACACTACTGAGCCTCATTTTGACTTGTTTTAAGGACATTACATCAAAGTTGGATCAGCCTGTAGTGTGGTTTTCCACTTTAATTTTGAGTGTGACTGCAAATCCAGACCTCCATGGGTTGATAAGTTTGATTTCCATTGATATTTTTTGTGTGATTTTGTTGTCAGCACATTTAACTATGTAAAGAAAAGTATTTAATAAGAATATTTCATTCATTCAGGTCTAGGATGTGTTATTTTAGTGTACACTTTATTTTTTTGAGCAGTGTATATATATCAATAAGTACAATTAACTGACCTAAGACAGGGAATCTTTACTAGGATTAAATGTCAGGAATTGTGGAAAAACTGAGTATAAATGTATTTGGCTAAGGTGTATGTTAACTTAACTTAAGCCATTTTGCCACAACTTCGGAAGTATGCTTGGGGTCATTGTCCATTTGGAAGACCCATTTTCCACCATCATTTGCAAATAAATTCATTAAAAATCCTACAATGTGATTTTCTGGATTTTTTTTTCTAATTTTGTCTGTCATAGTTGAATTGTACCTATGATGAAAATTACAGGCCTCTCTCATTTTTAAGTGGGAGACCTTGCACAATTGGTGGCTGACTAAATACTTTTTTGCCCCACTGTATATACATAATATGACATTTGTAATGTCTTTATTATTTTGGAACATCTGTGCGTGTAATGTTTACTGTTCATTTTTATTCTTTATTTCACTTTTGTTTATTATTTACTTCACTTGCTTTGGCAATGTTAACATATCTTTCCCATGCCAAAAAAGCCCTTGAATTGAATTGAGAGACAGAGAGAGAGAGACGGAGAGAGAAAGAGAGAGAAAGCGAGAGAGAAAGAAGGAGAGAGAGAGAGAGAAAGAGAGAGAGTGAAAGAGAGAGAGTGAGAGAAAGAGACACAGAGAGAGAAACAGAAAGAAGATGGGGAAAGAAATCAGGGATGAGTTGAGGGAGACAATACCCATTGCTCTAGGGCTCCTGGATGCCAAAATAAAAGGCCAACAAACACATTATGTTTTTTCTTAGGTGGCATGTTGTTGTCTTAAAGTAATGGGTGAGTGAGTCATTATTCTTTGTTCTTTGATTTGCCTCACTGCTGAACAACAAGAATGTAAAAAGGATTGAGAAAGTGACAAATGTTTGATCAAGAGGTGAAAGGCTTTATTGGGTTGGTTTTCTGGCTGCCTTCGGGTTTGTGTAGTTTGATACAACAAAAACAAGCTCATGTTTTCACTGAGAGAGATAACTATTGGATTATCTATTTTGGGTCTCTATTTCTTTCCAACAATTAAAACACACCCATTCTCAGAAAGCAAGAAGATTGGGATTTTTATCTGAGCCTGGAAACCAGATTTTTCCAGATTAGTGTGACCCAAGTGTCTTTGAAGCTTCTTTAAATGAGAAATAGAAATATAACCCAAGTGACAGTTGACTCCTGTAGAATTCAAGCATATTTGGTGCCTGTGACAGATTTTCAAATAACAGCATGACGTAAACAAGCGTGACATTTTTACCTCCCCTTTCGCCGGTGGGGCTGTCAGTTATTAATGAAGCTCCGCCCCCTCCTCTAACTTCACTGTGTTCTAGTTTGACTACTCTCAGTTAGGGTAAAACAGGTTAAGTCAGGGTAAATCCTCTCTCGTTCTCGTTCTCTCTCTCTGCATCTCTTTTCACTCTCCTTTCCTCTGCCCCTCATCTTCTCTCTCTCTTTCTCTCTCATCTCCCCCTCTCTTATCCTCATTCCCTCTTCTCTCTCTTTCTTATCCCTCTCTTCCTTACTCTCTGTCCCCCCCCCCCCCCCCCCATTTAGCTCTTTCTGTAAAGCGAAACCCAAGAGCTAAATCAGCAGATTAGATAGACTCCCAGCTCACCTCCTCTGACTACTATCCCTTCGTTTATCACTCCATTCAGAGAAAGTTAGAGAGCAGATTAAAATCCAAGCATCTCGTCTTCTTCTTCTTCTTGTTCTCTCTTCATTCCTGACACCGACCCGCAGTATACACTCTGACAACAACAACAGCTGAGATTCCTAGGGGTCTGATAGCGGATTAGAATGGGTCGGCAAAAAAAACATCTGAAGATGTTTTGTTGCATTCTGTGTCTCTTGGGAGGATCCCTGGTAGCCTGGGAATCCAAACTGAATTGAGTTCCTTTTTAATTGAATCAGTGAGATGAAGCAATAGATTGGGAAACGGATCTGCATTCGGTTTGGATTCCCAGGCTAGATCTGTGTTATAAGCAATTAGACTGAATTAATGTGAATATAACTTAAATGATTCATTATTCAAGCCCAGACAGTATCCAAATCTATTTACGCTGTCTAAGGATAAATTCATAATGGGGGGTACATTTCCATCAAGATGCATGTTACCTTTTGGCTGTTTGAGGTCTGACATTGTCATTCATGTCTGACAAATATACAAAGGGCCTCCTCCCGAATCCCAGTACCACAAAATAGAAGTGAAAGCATTCATATGTGATTAATTACCGGTAAATGACATTTACGATGTTGTCATAATACCAAATGCATACCAAATCATATTCAATCTGTCATATTCCTCTTGACAGTAACTATGCTCTGGAGTGATTAAAACACACATTATAAAAAATAAACATTGATTTGGTGGTGGTACCAGAATGAATCATGGTACAACAAGCTTACAGCGGCATACGCACGCAGATCAGCTCCATGTGGCAAGAAATATTTACAAATGAGCCGCTCGGCCCATGAGAGTAGAGCAGCAGCCGAGCCAAGTGACATTATGATTAAAAGGGTGCTTCCACTCTAGGGGTTAATCAATCTGTTACACAATAATCAGGAGACGTGTCGGCAGCAGGGTCCCTGGCAAAACCAGAGTGTCCTTGGTCTCATAATGACAGGATATTTCCTTGAGGTTACACTAGCCCCACCCCTATTCAACACAACACTAGTACACAACACTAGCCCCACCCCTATTCAACACAACACTAGCCCCACCCCTATTCAACACAACACTAGTACACAACACTAGCCCCACCCCTATTCAACACAACACTAGTACACAACACTAGCCCCACCCCTATTCAGCACAACACTAGTACACAACACTAGCCCCACCCCTATTCAACACAACACAAGTACACAACACTAGTACACAACACTAGTACACAACACAAGTACACAACACAAGTACACAACACTAGTACACAACACTAGCCCCACCCCTATTCAACACAACACTAGTACACAACACTAGCCCCACCCCTATTCAACACAACACTAGTACACAACACTAGCCCCACCCCTATTCAACACAACACTAGTACACAACACTAGCCCCATCCCTATTCAACACAACACTAGTACACAACACTAGCCCCACCCCTATTCAACACAACACTAGTACACAACACTAGCCCCACCCCTATTCAACACAACACTAGTACACAACACTAGCCCCACCCCTATTCAACACAACACTAGTATACAACACTAGCCCCACCCCTATTCAACACAACACTACTACACAACACTAGTACACAACACTAGCCCCACCCCTATTCAACACAACACTAGTACACAACACTAGCCCCACCCCTATTCAACACAACACTAGTATACAACACTAGCCCCACCCCTATTCAACACAACACTACTACACAACACTAGTACACAACACTAGCCCCACCCCTATTCAACACAACACTAGTACACAACACTAGCCCCACCCCTATTCAACACAACACTAGTATACAACACTAGCCCCACCCCTATTCAACACAACACTACTACACAACACTAGTACACAACACTAGCCCCACCCCTATTCAACACAACACTAGTACACAACACTAGCCCCACCCCTATTCAACACAACACTAGTATACAACACTAGCCCCACCCCTATTCAACACAACACTACTACACAACACTAGTACACAACACTAGCCCCACCCCTATTCAACACAACACTAGTACACAACACTAGCCCCACCCCTATTCAACACAACACTAGTACACAACACTAGCCCCACACCTATTCAACACAACACTAGTATACAACACTAGCCCCACCCCTATTCAACACAACACTACTACACAACACTAGTACACAACACTAGCCCCACCCCTATTCAACACAACACTAGTACACAACACTAGCCCCACCCCTATTCAACACAACACTAGTATACAACACTAGCCCCACCCCTATTCAACACAACACTACTACACAACACTAGTACACAACACTAGCCCCACCCCTATTCAACACAACACTAGTACACAACACTAGCCCCACCCCTATTCAACACAACACTAGTATACAACACTAGCCCCACCCCTATTCAACACAACACTACTACACAACACTAGCCCCACCCCTATTCAACACAACACTAGTACACAACACTAGCCCCACCCCTATTCAACACAACACTAGTACACAACACTAGTACACAACACTAGCCCCACCCCTAGTCAACACAACACTAGTACACAACACTAGCCCCACCCCTATTCAACACAACACTAGTACACAACACAAGCTGCTAACAGGTAGTGGGAGAGAGAGAGAGAGCATGGCTGACCAGGGCTATTTCACAAATAACAATATATTCCCTATAAAGTATTGCACTATTAAAGGAATATGGAGCCATTCGAAATACAGCCTGAGGGCAGTAGGTTACCTATACACCCCCCTTTATCCCTCCCTCCTTCCCTCTCTCCCTCCTACCATTCTGTTCCCACCCACATACAGAGACACAGGCCCAAGCCCAGGCAGTGCTGCGATTGTGATCGCTCGAGGCAGTTCCATCTCCATGCATTTCATTTCTTCCCTTTGATGAAGCAAGCCTTGGGTGGGGAGGGGGGAGAGAGAGGGGGAGGCTGAGGGAAGCTGAGGGACCCATCACTCCCTCCCCTGGGTGGTGGTTTCCTCGCTGCCTCTGTCGCTGCTGCTGCCGTGCCAACCAAGACGTGACAGTGGAAGCACGTCTCCCGAAACCTATTCCCTGCAGAAACGCCCCGACCAACCACGCCAACTCTGCCACCGTTGTTATGTCCTCCCCACATACATACACACCTCCCTTCCTCAATCTCTGTTTCCCATCCTGTGTACCTGCATCCGCTGTTTCACATCAAGCCTGCATGGAATTTTGGAACAGAGAACAGTGACAGTGACAGTGACAGTGACAGTGACAGTGACAGTGACAGTGACAGCCGTGTGCAGATGCAGGAAGCATTTGTCAGTGACTGTACTGTGTGCTGCAGAACAGTATTTCCTTTCAGTGAAACTCTCACTCCAGCAGTACTTTCCTGCAGTCATATGACTAGTGCCCACATAGGTGGAATGTTAATAGTACTTTTCATAATTAATCAACATAAAAAAAATGTAAGAAAGCCGAAAATCCGGTGTTTCTATGTCAAACTGTTTTGTTATATTTCAGTCTTCTGTGATGTATATAAAGTGTAATACTGGGATGCACACTCAAAATTGAATATATTTATCTATCTTTCAACTATATCTGACATGGTACAAGTGTCTTCTCTTTTTAAGCTCATAACCATGTGTGTGAGGTGTATACTTTTGTTTTAAAGTAGATTTGTTGAAGACTACCAAGAATCACTGTGTGACCCTGACTTAGCCCACTGCAGTAGAAGGTTAGTAGTCGATAAACACACAACACTAACTTAAACCTGACGCCCCCTCCTCTCTCCTTTCTCTAGAGGGCTGACTGAGTATTTAACATGTTCTACAGCAGGTCGCATTCTACAGTAAACTGGTGCTACGTGTGGGAAACGCAGAACAAACAAGGTTATCACAAACAAATCCTTTGTGTATCTATAGATGTGAATCATTGTCATCCCTCTGCTCTGACGAGGGTTAGAATCATCCCTTGAAGTGTGTAAATGGGGAATGAATGTGTTAACCTTCAGAGATAGAGAAAGGCAGGGAAGGAGGGAGGCATTCAGTACGAGGGGTGGGGAGGTATGAGCGTGGAGAGGAGTGTGTAAATAAAACATTCTGCCTCTGTGTCGGGAGGCGCGGGAGAACAGACTCTGGCTGGGACGCTCTGCGCAGCTCTCTGGTGTCTGGCGACTGTGTTAATATTTCAATTACTCTCCTGAATAAATGAATTAAATAGGTGCTAACATTATCGCTCCCTGGTCCCTTTTGTGCGGGAGTTGCAGCATTCGACAAGACATCTCGCTGCTGCGGTTTAGCCCTGTAGGAGAGCTGTGATGTAACTATTCTAGCCTGGTTATAGAGTTGCGACAGAGAGATAGCGTGTCTACATCCATATCTTTGGCCGTTTCTTTATTGTGTGATGTTTCTGTGTCTATCTGGTGGAATTGTCTGAACTCGATTGTGGAAACATTCAGTCACACAGTGAATATTCAACCGGTAGGCTACAAACGGTGTACTGTAGGTGTTTGAATCAGAGACCATTGTGGTCGTGTTTGCCAAGAGGGGGAAATACTCTGAGAACCAGTCAGATCTCTGGTCATTTAGGTAGAAAACAAAAACACAATAGCAAAATGAAGGCTGAGATTTTACACCATTACTGGTAATTACTCAATACTCTGTGATGTACTATACTGCCCAGACGACCTATCTATAGGCAATATAAATAGGTCATCAGTCAGTGTCCAGTTTAGAGAATACACTGTGTACCTACAATACTGACACTCTGATGCTTTAGATTCTTACTGTTACCACAGACAGAAGGGGTAATCAAGGCATGTCATAGGGGGCTATAAAGCTGAAGCATCCGTTTAGAAAGTTATCTCACCACCAAATGTGACAGTGAGATGAAGTCCAGTCGCAGGTAGTGGGAGGGGATGGAACTAGGTGAAACTAGGCAGACATTCTAATAGTTTGTCATCGATGAAACATCTGATCTCAATAAATGTTTCTCTTCCGAAAACTACAATCTGTTACGAACACAGTGCACTAAGTTTTATAGACTTGGCGCTTTGCCAAAATGACATTGTTCAGAAGGAGGGTCTTTGCTGCACTTCACAGAGGAAGCGTTCCCGAACGGAAATATGCAAATATATGCTACAAGGTGCCAATAGGATCTCGCTAGCTCGTGCTTGGTTTGCCCACCTCCTTTGCTCCCACTGTAAATGAGACAGATTAAATATATTGGGTTAGTTATAAATATCTTTGCTGTTACTGTATGTGAGGTTTATCATCTCTTCTACATTCCTCTTCCTTCTCCGTCGGTCCGTCCGTCCATGTGTGTGTAACCTGGTAGCCAGGGCCTTTTCCCTCTGTTCCTCTCTGTTCCTCTCTGCTCCGTCACAGCTCATTTAGTGCACAATCACAGGCAGCCAGACCTTTCCTTGCCAGACATATCTGACATTTACATTTGCCATCTATCACAGAGGAAGTCATGCTCCTGACCCCCACGGGTCACAATACCCATCACCCTGAAAGCAGCCCACAGAAATGTGTTAACCAACATAGGATTCGTCCCAAATGGCAACCTATTCTCTTCATAGTGCACTTCTTTGAGTTTACATATGGGCCCTGGTCAGAAGTAGTGAAATATATAGGGACTAGAATCAGCCATTTTGGACTCAACCATAGATTCATAACACCATAAAACAGAGGACATGGAAAATGTATAAAATAACAAATATTTATAACAGTCATACAAAATGAATGAAAGAACGAATATGTGGACCAACAGTCTAACGCTGTGTTTCTGGGAATTTAGGTACATCATGAAACTCATCTGCATTTCCTACGGTGCAGCAAGATTCTCAGCCACAAAATGATTTTCTATATTTGTAAGTCTGCATGTGTTCACGTGCACACGCTTGTGTGTGTTTGTCCCTCTGCTCTAGCTAAGCAGTCATCACAAACAATCAGCATCTTTACCAGCCTCATGAATAACAGGGCAGCACATGCATATCCTCACCCGTAATTGGACTCCCCTTTCTGTACATTATGCAGACATTACAATTCATTGTTGTCCACATTGAGATACAGACCAATGACCTTCTAGTCGTGTAACTGCTGACGTCCAATAGATAGCAGCACAGCATTCCATTTAGACCAAGACGGTACGTCTGATTCTGATGCAAAACAAAGACTAAGGTCCGATTTTTTTCGGTTGCCATGTTTGTTTTCTTTCTAGGGAAAAGTGTTTTATACTCTTAATGGTTCTGCTAATCTCTGAGGCACCACAAAAATGCTAATCAGGTTTGTAATTAGTGGAGAGGTGACTACCTCAGAATAGACTGAAGTTGTTATTCAGTCTCAGTCACAGGAGGGAATGAGTAGAGGGAAGTTATGTTGTGCCTGTCAACAATTCCAATACTGCTACTACGTTTGCATCCAAAATGGCACCCTATTCCCTATATCATGTACTACTGTTGACCAAGGCCCATAGGGCTCTGGTCAAAAGTAGTGCACTACATAGGGAATAGGGTGCCATTTGATTTCTATTTCAAATGCTTTAGTGGGAAATTCCATAGAGATACATACATATTGTTCTATTTAATTCTGTGGGAAATTCCCTCTTGCGGTCTTCTCCCACTCAGGGATAATATGTGTAACATGCAGAATGGCAAACCTAATGCAATATTGAGTAGCCTGTAACTATGCATTACAGTCCATATTACCAGAAGACTTTAATGACACCCTAGTGAGAAGGGAATATGAAGATGATGATATGAAGGAGTCCCCAAATTAAGCCTGAAGAGAAATATCACCCATTTCTTCTAGATGGGGCCCCAAATGATCTGTTACAAAAGGAATAATGAATTAACACTTACTGACTGACACTGCTATAATGAATTACAGTGATCGGCATTATACCGTCCCTCCATCCAGCTTTTCAGACCGGCTAGTGGAAAATGTGCCAAACTAGCCCACCGGCTAGTAAAATGTGGTCTTTTGATATACCGCATGCCACAGACTTCGGACCCGGGCTAGTAAAAATTGCAGTCTACTAGCCTGGCTGGCCAGTGCCCAAAATCCTTAAATTACATCCCTGCCTCCATCCCTCCATCCACTACCCTCAACACCAACACCACACTATTCCCCACTCTCTCTGAACTTATCAATCATATTCAATTGAGCCAATAAAAGCCTATGAGAGCCCAATAACCATCAGCTGGAGAGTAGGAGAGTATAAATGATACATGGAGGGGTCATTCTTGCCGCTGCAACGCAACACGATGTGGAAAACCCTCCAAAACACACTCAACCATTTTAACCGTACTGCAGATACTGTAAATTTTGCCTGCTGCACTCTGTCTCTCTCTGACACTGTGTAGCACCAACACAGATGACATAACCCAGGCCATTTCATGTTCTATCTTGTCACGGTATTCTAAATAATGGGGAGAGCGGGTATAACTCGCCATACAGAGGACCCTAGGCTGTCGTTCAACCGCTGCAGTTCCAAACTTAATGAAATATTTGAATAAAAGGCGCTGGCTGGCAATATAACAACTGGTCACTTTTGGCCGTCACCGCCATGGATATGACAATCCTTGGAGCTCGTTCTCAAAGCATCCCTCAGCGCCAATCAAACATCCCATAATGGAAGAGCTGTTGGCATGGCAACAGGAGACAATACTAGTACTGTAAGAAATCAACTGAAAACAGGACATAGTGATGAAATTACTATAATACAGCTTCGATCAAGAGTCCATTATCATTTAATAGAAAAGTGATTTCTAAAAAGAGAGAGGTTTTGAGAGCAAGCAATTAGTGGTGAAATACAGGTCCAGATGGTTGCTTAAGCAGTAAGGCACGAGGGGGTATGGTATATGACCAATATACCACGGCTAATGGCTGTTCTTATGCACAACGCAATGCGGAGTGTCTGGATACAGCTATTAGCCGTGGTATATTGGCCATATACCACAAACCTCTGAGGTGCCTTATAGCTATTTTAAACTGGTTACCAATGTAATTAGAACAGTAAAAGTAAATGTTTTATCATACCCGTGGTATACCACAGCTTTCATCCAATCAGCATTCAGGGCTCGAACCACTCAGTTTATTAATTTATTTATCTACACATTATGTCCATAATCCATTTCATGCTTGGAGAAGAAAAAAGGTGAAAACCCAAACAGGTGGTATTCTTTGTCCTTGGACATATCCAGAGAAGAAAAGGTGAAAACCCAAACAGGTGGTATTCTTTGTCCTTGGACATATCCAGAGAAGAAAAGGTGAAAACCCAAACAGGTGGTATTCTTTGTCCTTGGACATATCCAGAGAAGAAAAGGTGAAAACCCAAACAGGTGGTATTCTTTGTCCTTGGACATATCCAGAGAAGAAAAGGTGAAAACCCAAACAGGTGGTATTCTTTGTCCTTGGACATATCCAGAGAAGAAAAGGTGAAAACCCAAACAGGTGGTATTCTTTGTCCTTGGACATATCCAGAGAAGAAAAGGTGAAAACCCAAACAGGTGGTATTCTTTGTCCTTGGACATATCCAGAGAAGAAAAGGTGAAAACCCAAACAGGTGGTATTCTTTGTCCTTGGACATATCCAGAGAAGAAAAGGTGAAAAAGCTTCAGGCATTCCGCCATCATCCAGTCTCTAGTCATAAAATCAATACTATACAGTTGGGCGATCTGTTTTCTGGCAGACGACGGTGTGTATTTGGAAGATGGAGACAACATTTACACAGAAGGAACCAGAATCATCTAATGACGATTGCCAGATTGACTGTCTAAATAAGGGATTAAAGATGGAAAATGGTCTCTGAAATCATGATTTCAGGGTTTCAAATGTTTAGTTGTTTCTATGGAAGACTCACACTTATTTGAAGACTATCACTCGATGCAAGGTGAGAAAAGTTTGCACAATCCACTAGAGGCACACCGAAACCCCATCAGACAAGCTTGTATTGCAACAAAGTGCTTGTCTAAGCCTATGACTACCCCTCACTGTAAATGCATTGCCAGAACACCATTCCTGACAGCAGGTTAGAGGCACTGTTGTCACCATTCTCATCCTGAGTTGAATTAGTCAAGCTGCAGAGCCTCCATCCACTATAAACAGTCCATGGGTGTGTCCAAAATGGTACCCTATTCCCGATGAGGTGCGCTACTTTTTACCAGGACCCACAGAGTTCTCATCAACAGTAGTGCAGTGTATAGGAAATAGGGTGCCATTTCAGTAACACACTATCCCTGCACCTCCATTGAGCACTACTGTTGTCCCAATCGATGTGGGGGAAATCGATGTGGGGACAGTTTCAGAGTGCGCTCTCAAAAGTAGTACACGACAAAGGGAATAGGGTGCCATTTGGGATGCAGACAATGTGTGCTACAAGCCACAGAACACACACGCTACTCCACAGTATTAGTACTACCTGCGGATTATTCTCCTCATGGCATGGTACCACTACTATTTTCTACTTCCAACTAGCTGCTACAGCTGTGTGCCAATACATAGACACACACCCACATAGACAGAAAGACACACTCACACACACACCAAAGGTCCATGGTCCGTTGCCCTGTGTGTGTCAGTAAATGCGGACCTTGGTTTCTTACCAATCTCCTTTGGATTAATGCCCTTTACTAGCTCCCAGGGAGGGGCGGGTCGGGGGGGCATCAAAAGGGGGCACCCCAGGGAAGGTGTGTGTGTGTGTGCGTGGTATAAAACCGACAACCCTTAAGTGGAGCTCTTCTGCCATAAAGCAGCCAGACAGACAGCAATAAAAGCCGGGCCTTACAGCAACAGCTCATTAGCCAGCCTTTCCTGCCACACACACTCACAGACACACACACACACACACACACACACACACACACACACACAATCACACAAACATGAACACACACAACCTTCCTTCACTCTGAAGCCCAGAATCATCCATCACACAGGTCCTGCCTCACACTACTAAGGCAATAGCTGCAGAGCCTGTCTGCTCTATGATATGATCTATGCATAGTCACTTTAATAACTCTACCCACAGGTATATATTACCTCAATTACCTCGACTAACCGGTGCCCCCACACATTGACTCTGTACCGGTACCCCCTGTATATAGCCTCCACATTGACTCTGTACCGGTACCCCCTGTACATAGCCTCCACATTGACTCTGTACCGGTACCCCCTGTATATAGCCTCACTATATTTATTTTACTGCTGATCTTTAATTATTTGTTACTTTCATTTCTTTCTTTTTTTAGGTACAGTTGAAGTCGGAAGTGTACATACATTTAGGTTGGAGTCATTAAAACTCCACAAATGTATTGTTAACAAACTATAGTTTTGGCAAGTCGGTTAGGACATCTACTTTGTGGGGTTTACATACACGAAGTTGACTGTGCCTTTAAATTGCTTGGAAAATTCCAGAAAATGATGTCATGGCTTTAGAAGCTTTTGATAGGCTAATTGACATAATTTCAGTCAATTGGAGGTATACCTGTGGATGTATTTCAATGTATTTCAAGGCCTACCTTCAAACTCAGTGCCTCTTTGCTTGACATCATGGGAAAATCAAAAGAAATCAGCCAAGACCTCAGAAAAAAAATTGTAGACCTCCACAAGTCTGGTTCATCCTTGGAGCAATTTCCACCTGTACAAACAATAGTATGCAAGTATAAAAACCATGGGACCACGCAGCCGTCATACCACTCAGAAAGGAGACTCGTTGTCTCCTAGAGATGAACGTAATGTGGTACGAAAAGTGCAAATCAATGCCAGAACAACAGCAAAGGACCTTGTAAAGATGCTGGAGGAAACAGGTACAAAAGTATCTATATCCACAGTAAAACGAGTCCTATATCGACATAACCTGAAAGGACTCTCATGACGGGAGAAGCCACTGCTCCAAAACCGCCATAAAAACTCCAGACTACGGTATGAACTGCACATGGGGACAAAGATCGTACTTTTTGGAGAAATGTCCTCTGGTCTGATGAAACAAAAATAGAACTGTTGGGCCATAATGACCATCGTTATGTTTGGAGGAAAAAGGGGGATACTTGCAAGCCGAAGATCACCATCCCAACTGTGAAGTACGGGGGACCCAAGTTAAACAATTTAAAGGCAATTCTACCACATACTAATTGAGTGTATGTAAACTTCTGACCCACTGGGAATGTGATGAAATAAATCAAATCTGAAATAAATCATTCTCTCTACTATTATTCTGACATTTCACATTCTTAAAACAAAGTGATGATCCTAACTGACCTAAGACAGGAAATCTTTACTAGGATTAAATGTCAGGAGATGTGAAAAACTGAGTTTAAATGTATTTGGCTAAGGTGTATGTAAACTTCTGACTTCAACTGTATTTTGCATGAAACTGCATTGTTGGTTTTGGGCTTGTAGGTAAGCATTTCACTGTAACGTCTACCTACACCTGTTGTATTCGCTGACAAATCGAATTTGATTTGATTTGATTGTCTGTTAAAAGATGGACTCACTGAGGATACATTTCTTAATTAATGCATGTGGGTGCCAGAGAGCTGATGGCGGTGTTCGTGTGCTTAGCGATTGCTGGAAAACTGATGTAGAATGAATGAACCTCTAACATGTTCTTTCTACGACACACAATTGACATGACAGCACAAAACACAGATTAATCTTTTCTCCAAGCAGCATACCAAGATCATTATCATCCCTATAACCAGGCTGCACCTTTGTGTTTGCATTGCATGCTTTGGGAAGTGAACTAGTACAGTACTGTAATCACTTAGTGCAGGGACAGAGTGTACAGAGGGTAATGTGTAGTGTACATCTGTAGTGTACATCTGCAGGCCGTGCTGTCAGTGTTATCTCCGCACATAAAGGCTTCCTGACTTGTTTAACAACTGTACAAAAAGACTCATGTGAAGGCCAAATTACAGAGGAGGAACTTCTTGATGCAATTATGGCCTTTAACTCTGGGAAAAATCCAGGCCTGGATGGCATACCAGTCTGATTTCACTGTTACTGAAACAGGACCCAGGTGGTAAATATAATATAAAAAATTGGAGGCGCCTTGCACTTCCGTGTTGTGATGCAAAAATTCTAGCAAAGTGCATAGCACATATTAAAAAGGTATTGTCAAATATCATTCATTCTAATCAGACAGGTTTTTTACATGGACAATACTTTGGAGATAATATAAGACAAGTACTGGAAACAATAGAACACTATGAAAAATCTGGGAAACCAGGCCTGGTATTCATAGCTGTCTTTGAAAAAGGCTTTTGATAAAGTACAATTGGAATTGATATATAAATGCCTGGAATATTTCAATTTTGGAGAATCTCTTATAAAATGGTTTAAAGTTATGTATAATAACCCAAGGTGTAACATTTTTAATAATGGCTACTTCTCAGAAAGTATTCAACTGTCAAGAGGAGTAAGACAAGGTTGTCCACTATCGGCATATCTATTTATTATGACCATCAAAATGTTAGCTATTGAAATCAGATCCAACAATAATATCAAGGGGCTAGAAATACAGGGCTTAAAAACAAAGGTGTCATTGTAAGCTGAAGATTCATGTTTTCTTTTAAATCCACAATTTTGATCCCTCCATAGCCTCATAGAGGATCTAGATAATTGTTTTAAATGAAAATGTTATACTTTTATTAATCATCACAATTTTCTTTAACCAATTTTGGTCTTTATTGCAGGGCCGACAGACAAGTTCCTTACTTTCTCCCCATTCTACTTGCCTCTTCTATTTTTACGGTAATGTTGCAATTAGTCATTGTAATTTTGGATAGAGCAGACATTTCCATATACTTCTGTTAGCTGCATGTTTGACATAACTCCACCAGTCCTATTTATGATATCATTTACAAATATTATACCGTTCCACCCCCCCCCCCCCCCCCTCCCCACAAAAAAACATATTTTTTAAAATACATTTGTATATTTGAGAGGTTGTAATCGGAATAAAGGGAAAGGGCTATTCTTGAAACCGTGGTGAGCCATTCTTACTAATCTGCTAGAGAGCCAGTTCGGACTTAAGTATAACTGTTGTATGACCGAAGCCTTTAGTGAGAGGTCTAATGCTCATATAATTCAAAAATCTGTTCATTAGGTGTAGGCAGGCCCATAAGCAAATAGGTAAACTGGGATATTATTAAAGAGTTCATCAGGGTCATTTTTCCACAAATAGACATGTATTTTCCTTTCCATGGTGGCAAGATCTTATCTATCATTGCTAACTTTCTACAATATTGTATTGTAGTCAGATCATTTATTTCTTTTGGGATATACCAAGTATGTCCACTTCACCATCAGACCATTTTATTGGTAAACTACATGGTAATGTAAAACTTGAATTTTTTTGTTATCCAAAACGTAATATAGTAAGTACACTTAGCATAATTTGGTTTGAGGTTAAACTTCTTCCGCTAGCGGAACCCCTCGACAACATTCCGCTGAAAAGGCAGGATGTGAAATTCCAAAATATTTTTTTGAAATATGTAACTTTCATACATTCACAAGTGCAATACATCAAATTAAAGCTTAACTTCTTGTTAATCTACCCATCGTGTCTGATTTCAAAAATACTTTACAGCGAAAGCACACCATATGATTATGTTAGGTCAGAGCCTAGTCACAAAAACACACACAGCCATTTTCCAGACAAACTGACAATAATTAGCATAACGCAACGGACAAAAAATCCCTCTAGAAAATATTCATATTCATGAAATCACAAATGAAGTATATTGAAACACAGCTTAGCCTTTTGTTAATCACCCTGTCATCTCAGAAATTATGCTTTACAGCCAAAGCAAGACAAGCATTTGTGTAAGTTTATCGATAGCCTAGCATAGCATTGTGCCTAGCTAGCAGCAGACAACCTGGTCACGAAAATCAGAAAAGCAATCAAATTAAAACGTTTACCTTTGATGAGCTTCGGATGTTTTCACTCACAAGACTCCCAGTTAGATAGCAAATGTTCCTTTTTTCCATAAAGATTATTTTTGTAGCCAAAATAGCTCCGTTAGTTCTTCACGTTTGGCTGAGAATTCGACCGGTCACGACAACGCCAAAAAATATTCCAAATTAGCTCCATAATATCAACAGAAACATGGCAAACGTTGTTTATAATCAATCCTCAAGGTGTTTTTCAAATATCTATTCGATAATATATAAACCGGGACAGCTGTATTTTCAGTAAGACCGGGAGGAAAAATAGCTACCTCTGTCTATTACGCAAGAATTACTCTGAGAGCACTCAGCCAGCCACTTACGCAATGTAGTCGTTTACGCTCATTCTTCAACATAAAGGCGTGAAACTACGTCAAAATGCTGTAGACACCTTGGGGAATACGTAGAAAAAGGAATCTGGTTGATAGCCCATTCACTGCTCAATAGGGACGCATCGGAACGCAGAGCTTTCAAAACATGAGTCACTTCCTGATTGGATTTTTCTCAGGCTTTCGCCTGCAATATCAGTTCTGTTATATTCACAGACAATATTTTTACAGTTTTGGAAACTTTAGAGTGTTTTCTATCATAAGCTGTCAATTATATGCATATTCTAGCATCTTGTCCTGACAAAATAGCCCGTTTACTTTGGGAACGTTATTTTTCCAAAAATGAAAATAGTGCCCCCTAGTTTCAAGAGCTTAATGCAACCGCTGTGTCAAATTTCAAAAAAGCTTTACGGAAAAAGCAAGCCATGCAATAATCTGAGTACGGCGCTCAGACACAAAACAAGCCATGCAGATTCCCGCCATGTTGTGGTCAGAAGTAGCATTATAAATATTCACTTACATTTGATGATCTTCATCAGAATGCACTCCCAGGAATCCCAGTTCCACAATAAATGTTTGTTTCGTTCGATAAAGTCCATAATTTATGTCCAAATACGTCCTTTTTTTAGCGCGTTGTGTAAACAAATCCCAAACTCACGAGGCGCAGGCGAAGGTTCAGATGAAAGGTTCAGACAAAAAGTTCAAAAAGTTATATTACAGTTCATAGAAACATGTCAAACGATGTATAGAATCAATCTTTAGGATGTTTTAACATAAATCTTCAATAATGTTCCAACCAGAGAATTCCTTTGTCTTTAGAATTGCAATGGAGCGCAGGTTGCTCTCACGTGTGCGCTCGTCATGCCACTCTGGCAGACCCCTGACTCAATCAGCTCTCATTCCCCCCTCCTTCACAGTAGAAGCCTCAAACAACATTCTAAAGACTGTTGATATCTAGTGAAAGCCTTAGGAAGTGCAATATGACCCCATAGACACTGTATATTCGATGGGCAATGAGTGTTTTCTATCCAATACTACTAATAATATGCAAATATTAGCTTCAGGGCCAGAGTAGCAGGAAGTTTACTCTGGGCGCGCTTTTCATCCGAATGTGAAAATGCTGCCCCCTATCCCAAACAGGTTTTAAGGACCAAAACAATTACAGATATGCAATTCAGAATGCAAAATAGTTGGGAAGAGATTTTCAATGTACCAATTCCATGGCGCATGGTTTATGAACTGATACAGTTTTTACATTTAAATGATTATACACAATTCTTGCAACCAATCTTTTTTAAATAACATATATAGTCATAAAAAACATATGGGGATTGGAAATGATGCAGACAATTACATTGATAGAAGCCACAATCTATTTGTAATATTAAAGTTGATCCACCCCCTAAAGAATATATTAAAAAATAAAAAATAATAATAGTCTGATTCATTATAATGGAATATGTAAAACTGATCCTAAATCAGCACTCCTACTCTGTATCAGTGAATAAAACAGTGGGGAGTGACACGCCATAAAGTTGCATGCCACCTGGTCAGAAAATCCCAATGGGACAACAGCAGTGCCAGTTAGAGAGATATAGTAGAAAACTAAACTGTATCTCTCTCACAGGCTGAAAAGCACTCGCACTGTTTGATAACTATCAAATTCAAAATGGCACCAAGAAGAAGCACAAAAACAACAGTTAATGTTGTGAGAGATTATTCTGTCATTGTATTTGGCAAGCTTGAAACAATATAAAGATTGCTCTGGGCAGCAAATCTATTTGGTTTTATATCTAAGATCACTCCAATCCAATTCCGAATAAGAACCGTAAAGGAAATGATGCAGACACCAAGTGTTGGTTTTCATTTACTCAAATATATTTTTGTAAAGTTTTGTCAGATCCAAAAGAGAGAGAGACCAGGCAAGACAACCCTGTTAAGGCGTCAGCATGCTTCAGTTCGGCTGGCGGCTAGTCGAAGTCGGCTAGGTGAACTGAACAAGTGTGCTTGCATACTCCCTTAAAAGACCTTGGCTTGAAAAACAAGAAAATAATTGTATGGTTTGACCATTTTGAGATGCCATGGCCAGTATAAACTCCCTCAACTTCTGAATGAATCTAAGAGAACTACAAAAAAATGGTCATTCCTTTTTACGTTTTAGACGAGGAGATCTTAGTGGCGCAATTTTAAATCTAACAAAAATGTTGGTGCAATATTTATCAATGAAAAAATGTGCATTAAAACAAGTAATCTTTTGTTGAATGAAAACAAAGACTTTATTGAAGAGTACCTACAGTTGACCAATCACAGACGAAGGGGTGTAGACTTCGGCTCCCGAAGTTCGGCTTGCCTCAAGAAAACATTTAGTGCCCCTGAACAGTAAAAAATTAAAAAAACGTACCAAAGTCGAAAACTAACAAAAACGTCACAAAATGTCATTATAATATATGCACCAACTCTTCGGAACTGGTTCGGATGGGAAGCATGCAGACGCATTTACCCTCCTCTCTGGGGAGGCACGTGATACACACACACACACACACACACACTTATCCATGCAGAAAGAGACCAAGACATACTACCAGTCCTCCACAGGCTACATACACAGATGCCCTCAGTTTACCACACACACACAAACTCCCTCACAAGGAGGAGGGGCGTCTCCTACTTTTCTGTCCAGGAATTACACAGGCATTAATGTAATTAGAGTAAGACTAACAAGGGCAGACTTTCTGCTTATTACTCTGCGGTCGACCCGGGAGAAAGACGGCAGCGTTCACATGGCATTTGTCCAACCTCTAATGACAACACCCCACCCCTCCCCTCCCTCATAATCCTTTCCTTTCCATCCACTCAGGGGCGGGGTAGGGATGTATGGAGGGAGAAATGGGGAGGGTTAATTGCTGTGGAGGGCCATTGGAGTTTGATGAAAAATAGTTGTGAGACTGTGTTGGTCGAGAGAGGTGTGTGTGTGTGTGTGTGTGTGTGTGTGGAGGGGGAGGGGGGGGCATGAAATCAACATGGTTCCAGGAGGAATTACTGCCAAGAGCACCCCTTGTATACATTGGAAATTAACCATTCAACATTAAATAATCATAAATCTTCCGTTGTCTGGCCAACAGTGTTGATTGACATGTGTTTGATGCCTGTCAAGGGTCAAAGGTCAGACATCAGTCACAGTGGGTGCCTGGCAGGACCAGAACACATATGAAACCATCATTAGAATTCCCTCCCATGACAGTGGAACATTCCAGATAATTCCCATCATGTGCAACTGCATGCAGGGCGTGCACATCCCCTGGGCACCCAGGTAGTCATAAGCATAGAAATACAGTCTCAGAGGTCGCTCCGGGGTGAACTTTTCCTTAGATACTGTATAGAGCTAGGATCTGCTGCCCATTCCCCAATCCTAACCTTAAACATTAGTGGGGAACTGCTAAACTGACCTAAGATCAGCATCTAGGGGCAACTTCACCCTAGATCTTCAGTGATCCGCCTGGAAGGAAGTTCAATACACAATAAGAGGTAGTAGGTAGACTAAGTTGTGATCCTATGAGCATCAACCCTTATGCAAGCTACCTACTGTATGTACTATTGATGAAATCTGTTGTATCTTTTTTTTTTCATTCGTGCCTACAACTGAGATAAAGAGATTTGTGTGGTCCCTCTACATTGAAACCAGCTTACCAGAGTAAACATGTAATGTGTTAATTGACTGTGTACAGTGCCTTGCGAAAGTATTCGGCCCCCTTGAACTTTGCGACATTTTGCCACATTTCAGGCTTCAAACATAAAGATATAAAACTGTATTTTTTTGTGAAGAATCAACAACAAGTGGGACACAATCATGAAGTAGAACGACATTTATTGGATATTTCAAACTTTTTTAACAAATCAAAAACTGAAAAATTGGGCGTGCAAAATTATTCAGCCCCTTTACTTTCAGTGCAGCAAACTCTCTCCAGAAGTTCAGTGAGGATCTCTGAATGATCCAATGTTGACCTAAATGACTAATGATGATAAATACAATCCACCTGTGTGTAATCAAGTCTCCGTATAAATGCACCTGCACTGTGATAGTCTCAGAGGTCCGTTAAAAGCGCAGAGAGCATCATGAAGAACAAGGAACACACCAGGCAGGTCCGAGATACTGTTGTGAAGAAGTTTAAAGCCGGAGTTGGATACAAAAAGATATCCCAAGCTTTAAACATCCCAAGGAGCACTGTGCAAGCGATAATATTGAAATGGAAGGAGTATCAGACCACTGCAAATCTACCAAGACCTGGCCGTCCCTCTAAACTTTCAGCTCATACAAGGAGAAGACTGATCAGAGATGCAGCCAAGAGGCCCATGATCACTCTGGATGAACTGCAGAGATCTACAGCTGAGGTGGGAGACTCTGTCCATAGGACAACAATCAGTCGTATATTGCACAAATCTGGCCTTTATGGAAGAGTGGCAAGAAGAAAGCCATTTCTTAAAGATATCCATAAAAAGTGTCGTTTAAAGTTTGCCACAAGCCACCTGGGAGACACACCAAACATGTGGAAGAAGGTGTTCTGGTCAGATGAAACCAAAATTGAACTTTTTGGCAACAATGCAAAACGTTATGTTTGGCGTAAAAGCAACAGAGCTCATCACCCTGAACACACCATGCCCACTGTCAAACATGGTGGTGGCAGCATCATGGTTTGGGCCTGCTTTTCTTCAGCAGGGACAGGGAAGATGGTTAAAATTGATGGGAAGATGGATGGAGCCAAATACAGGACCATTCTGGAAGAAAACCTGATGGAGTCTGCAAAAGACCTGAGACTGGGACGGAGATTTGTCTTCCAACAAGACAATGATTCAAAACATAAAGCAAAATCTACAATGGAATGGTTCAAAAATAAACATATCCAGGTGTTAGAATGGCCAAGTCAAAGTCCAGACCTGAATCCAATCGAGAATATGTGGAAAGAACTGAAAACTGCTGTTCACAAATGCTCTCCATCCAACCTCACTGAGCTCGAGCTGTTTTGCAAGGAGGAATGGGAAAAAATTTCAGTCTCTAGAGACATACCCCAAGCGACTTACAACTGTAATCGCAGCAAAAGGTGGCGCTACAAAGTATTAATTTAAGGGGGCTGAATAATTTTGCACGCCCAATTTTTCAGTTTTTGATTTGTTAAAAAAGTTTGAAATATCCAATAAATGTCGTTCCACTTCATGATTGTGTCCCACTTGTTGTTGATTCATCACAAAAAAATACAGTTTTATATCTTTATGTTTGAAGCCTGAAATGTGGCAAAAGGTCGCAAAGTTCAAGGGGGCCGAATACTTTCGCAAGGCACTGTAAATGGAGCAGCGATCAATAGAAGCTTTGATACACACAAGCAAAAGCCAGACCCAGGCCGACAACAGCGAGGCATCCATTTTACCCTCAGCATTTTGGAGAGTGTTGCATACAGAGTCCTACCCCCTCCCCCCCCTCTCTCAGAGCAAATGTTTGTTTAACGTTAATAACAGCCAGCTGCTCGGTCCGGCTCCGGCACCTTTCAGAATGACTGTGCATCTCATTTGTAGGCTAATCTAGGAGACAGACACACAATGGCTTAGTCCCAAATGGTAATAGATTCCCTACAAAGAGCACTACACTTTAAAAAAGGGTTCCAAAAGGACTCTGTATGCACCACTCTCCAAAATGCTGAGGGTAAAAAGGATGCCTTGCTGTTGTCGGCCTGGGTCTGGCTTTTGCTTGTGTGTATCAAAAGCTTCTATTGATCGCTTTTTGGTTCCAGATAGAACTATTTTGGGTTCCATGTAGAACCCTCTGTAGAAAGGGTTCTACATGTAACTCAAAAGGGTTCTACCTGGAACCAAACAGGTTCTACCTGGTACCAAAAATGTTTTTCCAGGGGTTCTCCTACAGGGACAGCCAAAGAACCCTTTTAAGTTCTAGAAAGCACTTTTTTTTTAAAGATTCTACTTTAGAACAAAGCCCTATGTGCGCCCATTTGGGATGCAGAGAATGGCTTCAGAAGAGGCTCGCCAACAGATGGCACCAGCACCGTACCCATACCAAAAATACAATACAAACAACCAGTCTGTTCCAAACATTATACCACCATAAATGTTTTGTGTCATTAAAATCCTACATTGTGTGTGATAAACACATTTATAGCATTTGGAGTGTTCGCTTGATACTCAGAGATGCCATTCTGCTTTAAAGACAGGCTATTTCCTCTCAGCTGCAGGAGATATAAGCCTTTTAAATGTTCAGATAAGGATTATCAGATCACTATAATGTCACCACTGGAGAATTAACACTCAATACAAGATCTTCCTCTGTCAGGTTTTTCTGCGTGATCTACAGTATATATCTGCATCCAAAGTGGCACCCTATTTCCCATTTAGTGCACTATGTTGTCACACCCTGATCAGTTTCACCTGTCCTCGTTATTGTCTCCACCCCCTCCAGGTGTTGCTTGTTTTCCCCAGTGTATTTATCCCTGTGTTTCCGGTCTCTCTGTGCCAGTGTATTTATCCCTGTGTTTCCTGTCTCGCTGGGCCAGTGTATTTATCCCTGTGTTTCCTGTCTCTCTGTGCCAGTGTATTTATCCCTGAGTTTCCGGTCTCTCTGTGCCAGTGTATTTATCCCTGTGTTTCCTGTCTCGCTGGGCCAGTGTATTTATCCCTGTGTTTCCTGTCTCTCTGTGCCAGTTCGTATGTTCCAAGTCAACCAGCATTTTCCCCGTACTCCTGCCTTGGTTATTCTCTTTTTTTCTAGTCCTCCCGGTTTTGACCCTTGCCTGTTCTGGACCCGCCTGCCTGACCATTCTGCCTCCTGGACTCTGATCTGATTTTGACCTTTTGCCTGTCCACACCTATTCTCTTGCCTCTTGCCTACTCCTTTTGTATTAATAAACATTGTAAGACTCCAACCATCTGCCTCCTGTGGCTGCATCTGGGTCTCGCCTTGTGTCATGATAGTGGTGTTTGTCAAAAAACCTATGTGACATTCACACAGAATATAAATGCATGGCCACAGGGACAATATGACGGAATGGTTTGTGACCTCTCTTCATACCATTGTGTTTGATTTCAGCAGGAAACACCAAGTGAGAATAGCTGATAGTCACTGATATCTATAGGGGGTTCTTCTGTGTCATGATCATCTCTGCATTCAACACTGACATGAGTGTGAATGGCCGCCAATATGATCAATCATATCCCAACTTCCTGATTTTTTTTTTCTCCATTCTTTAACAGCAGTGGTGTAGTGGAGCCTGGAGAAGTGGGTATACTGACCAGCAAAGGAAAGGCGCACTGTGTGAAAAATTATATGAAACAGTGACATTTTACCTTATATCATGAGCCATGTCTTACCTTGCTTTAAAGTAGTCTGTAGTCAAAATTCCACCATAGAAACGTGGAGGCAATTATTTTATAAAGACTTCCTCATATGTGCTCTCCTGTTCTACTGTTTTTCAAATCAACTTTCTTTCATTGTCATTGTCTAGCAGCCAAAGACATGGTCCTAGTCATATTAGCCATCCATGCTAGTTGTTGAACGTCCTAGTCATATGAGAAACCCATGCTAGTTGTTGATAATCCTAGTCATATTAGAAACCCATGATAGTTGTTGATAATCCTAGTCATATTAGAAACCCATGCTAGTTGTTGATAATCCTAGTCATATTAGAAACCCATGATAGTTGTTGATAATCCTAGTCATATTAGCAACCCATGCTAGTTGTTGATAATCCTAGTCATATTAGCAACCCATGCTAGTTGTTGATAATCCTAGTCATATTAGAAACCCATGATAGTGGTTGATAATCCTAGTCATATTAGCAACCTATGCTAGTTGTTGATAATCCTAGTCATATTAGAAACCCATGATAGTTGTTGATAATCCTAGTCATATTAGCAACCCATGCTAGTTGTTGATAATCCTAGTCATATTAGAAACCCATGCTAGTTGTTGATAATCCTAGTCATATTAGAAACCCATGATAGTTTTTGATAATCCTAGTCATATTAGAAACCCATGATAGTTTTTGATAATCCTAGTCATATTAGCAACCCATGCTAGTTGTTGCGTCTTTAGAGCTCCCCTCTTTCTAAATTTCTAACAGGTATTTTCATCTCTGTCCATGAATCTGCTCTCATGTGTGGTGCGCATTTTAGAATTATGTTTTGCCGCAAATTGTATTTTGGAACATTCACACATAGGCCTACCACTGTGTGCATATTGCTGCGCTTAAATGTGAAGAAATAATAGTTTATCACATTTTTGAGCTAAACATTCAGATCTGTTCCATCAGCCTTATTAATTGATATGGCGTATACGCTCCACTACACCCCTGTTTAACAGCCATTTGCCTGCTGACCTTCCGGTTAAGCTCAAAAAGCCTCCTGAGCAACAACAGAGCATTTTGACTTAAAAAAAGAAAAAACTGTACCCAAATGGCCCCCTTTTCCCTATATATTCCCTATATAGTGCACTACTTTTGCCCAGTGACTTGGTCACAAGTGAAGTAGTGCACTATATAGGGGATAGAGTGCACGTTGGGATGCAAACAAAATGTTTGAAGTCAAATTCAGCCTGTCCTCCAGTCCACACGATTAGCCCTTAAATGTATCTGCACAAAAGGCATCCCAGCCCGGGGCAAGAGACACTGATAACAGCAGGAAACAGTCTCTCTCTCGTTAGCTAACTGTTAACAATCCAATTTTCTCAATTACTCCCGAACAAAAACAACGACAACAAAAAACTTCACAAAACAGATACAATGTGCCATATGGAGGAATTGCTAGGGTAATTATATATGCTGTAGTCACACACACATCACTTGCTGTGGAGTACTGGACCTCACACATCCTTTGTTGTAGTGTACTGGACCTCACACATCCCTTGTTGTAGTGTACTGGACCTCACACATCCTTTGTTGTAGTGTACTGGACCTCACACATCCCTTGTTGTAGTGTACTGGACCTCACACATCCTTTGGTGTAGTGTACTGGACCTCACACATCACTTGCTGTGGAGTACTGGACCTCACACATCCTTTGTTGTAGTGTACTGGACCTCACACATCCCTTGTTGTAGTGTACTGGACCTCACACATCCTTTGGTGTAGTGTACTGGACCTCACACATCCCTTGTTGTAGTGTACTGGACCTCACACATCCCTTGTTGTAGTGTACTGGACCTCACACATCCCTTGTTGTAGTGTACTGGACCTCACACATCCCTTGTTGTAGTGTACTGGACCTCACACATCCTTTGGTGTAGTGTACTGGACCTCACACATCCCTTGTTGTAGTGTACTGGACCTCACACATCCCTTGTTGTAGTGTACTGGACCTCACACATCCCTTGTTGTAGTGTACTGGACCTCACACATCCCTTGTTGTAGTGTACTGGACCTCACACATCCCTTGTTGTAGTGTACTGCACTGTAGCAGGACTAGGGTTGAAAAATTCCAGTAACCTTCCCAAAATTCCAATCAGGATTCTGGAAAACCTGGGAATTTTGGAAAAGTTACCAGAATTTTACAACCCTAAGTCGTAAAGAATGCTGTATTGGATGAAAAGGCCTGGTGTAGGTCTACTAAACACTGTACTGCTGGTTAGCCTGGCGAGGCCCTGTGCAGCAGTAGGGATGAAATGTAGCAAAGAACTGGAGAAGGGGATGGGCCAGGAGGATGACTGCTTTGTCTTTAGGGCACTAAGGAGGCCCCTGAGGGTCAGTATTGAGAGGAAAGGTCAGTTGTGTATGTACAAAGCTACCCTAGGACCCTGTGTTCCTAGGGAGGCTAGTGGCTGTATTCGAGGGACTTACTGAACAACAGCCACAGTCTAACTGCCTGGCTGGAACACACACACACACTTGTCCCTGACGACAGGCCCTGCCAGAGGGGGTGTCAGTGGCACCAGCTCCATGTATAATAACTTCCTCTGCCTCCTCTATTCATTAGGTAGGAATCATTGGAGCATTGGAGCCTGGGTACACACCAGACCTTGGTTCAAACACTAATATAATTTAAAACACTTCAAATACTGTGCTTGCTTGAGGTTGCCTGGTGCAATGGAGCTATTAAATTAGTTGGAAATGTGCAAACCCTGACAATCAGGCACTGTAGGCAGGCTAAAGCAAACTCTCAAGGAACCTCCAAAGATTTCAAATAGTATTGAACCCAGGTCTGCTATGTAAGTAAGAGAAGGGAAGCATCAATTGACATGGTGACTAGGACTGGCTGGAGACTCCAGGCCATTGTCATGATGACACAGGCCGTGTCCAAAATGGCATCCTGTTTCTTTTATAGTGCACTACTTTTGACCAGAGTCTATGGGCCCTGGTTAAAAGTAGTGCACTATATATGTATTAGGATACCATTTGGGACATAACCTCAGTAAAAGGTCAGTAATTACAAGCTGCACTTTCATAAACACAAACACACTACTGACAAACATTTGAACTGCTCATCGTTTGGAAAACCACCAGGGGAAATAGCAGTGTATTAGCCAATGCAATGTCTATTATGGTGTTTTGTGTGTAGCCTGTTAATTGACCATTGGTTGATGTGGATTGTTTTCCCAACACAAAGACTGGTAATATAATACTAATACACTAATAATAAATATTAATCAAGTACTGCACCATTCTATATAATAGTGGGAATCCAGAGTGCCGATCCAGAGTCAGATTAGCTTTTTTTAGGTCCTAATGAACGTGATTACATGGCCAGGGAAGACCTGATCCTAGATCACTCCTACTCTGGAACCATGGAAAATTTGTCAGACTAAGAATTCTTAGGCTGATTTCAGCTAAATGTGAAAGTGTGACTGTTGGGAAAAATGGGACAGAGACATTTCCCTAGATTCCTAAATACCTCAGAGAGGTTTTAGGGGCCAGTCCTATACACGGAGAAAAATCTTAAGCTTTTACTATCTATTTTATCCCATTATATACATTTATTACATTTTATTTAATGCATTAGTCTCTCATGTCCACTGTTGTTTTATTGTTGTTTTACTGTTTTACTATTTGTCTCCTAATTTAGAAAACGTGTTGGTTTTGTCTGACCTTTTCTTATTTTACTTTGAAATGCATAATCTGTAAGAAATGTGTAATATAAATACAGTTTGATTTGATTTGACTTGACTTGAAACCCAATAGGCCTATCCTTGAAATTGAAAAAACAACTTATCGTGACAAAATGCCTCATATTCTCAGGGGAAAAGAGACCCCCAAGCATATATGTGTCGAAACTATCAAGGACACATACTGTAGCACCATGGGGGCTCCTGCAAAGTGTGTACAAATGTGACATGCTGCAGCATTTGTTCCTCTCAGAAGCACAGGGCCAGTCTAATTATATATATATATATATAATATATATATAATAATATAATATAATATAATAATATAATATAATAATATATGTACTGTGCATTATTTGAAACATAGGCCAGGCGTTATGGTTTAATGGCCTCATGAGGCCAATGGTATCACGTGACTGCAATGTCCTCTTACTAAAATAATTACATGAATATCGGGTTTACACGAGCAGGATCAAATCTAGCTAAGTGTCTTTGTGGTAAAAATGTATCCAGTCTTTAAAAAACTGCATCTCTTTAATTTTCTCTATTCTAGAAATACTAGAGGCACAATAGCACAGGTAAAATGTGCTTCTAGTACATTGATACACTAGTTTGATTATTTCCGTGGCTTTTTATCCCAGACTATGAGGCCTTACAATTCGGAACATATAGGATTACTTATACTTACGTCAAGCTTTTCAAGAGCAACTACACACAACAGCTAGCTTGTTGCGCAGGCATTCAAGATTAAATCCCAAATAGGACCCTATTCCCTACACAGTGCACTACCTATGAGCAGAAACCTGGGTTAAAGTAGTGACCCTATGTAGTGAATAGGGTGCCATTTGGGATGCATTCCACATCTCCCCTGGTTCCTCCTGAGGGGGGCTAATGAAGGGATTTAGATTCCGTGCGTCTCCTCTATCTGACGTCTCACTCCTGTTTCATCCTCTCCTGACGTTAGCCTCTAACCCTGAGTTATACAACCCCCCCCGGCAAGTCACCACATATTCACCCCCATTTCCAATCCAGAAGGTATAGATTTCACATCAATACCGATCATTCACACTGCAGGAGAAAACAATGTTGTGTGGCTTCCCTAAGAGGCATCCTGGCTAACATGTATTTACAATGGCATCTACAGTGCTGTTTTTTCTATGTAGACCTCCTGTGCATTCCCTCATTGGAAAAGCAACAGAAAATCCTAATAGACACTCAATGTTCCTTTTTCCAGTGGTATGTTCCACTCAGTAGCTTTACATTTGTATCTATGCATGTACATAGACTGTGAGTCATGCTCATGTCAGTCATGCTTACGTTATGGTGAATACATCTAGATTTACGTATGTACATGGATACTCAGTTATCCATGGTGACAACAGCAAACACTCCATCGGCAGATAAGCAGCTGTACCTGCCTCTGTCCCTATAGTGAGTTTCCCTGCTCTGCTTTTTACCCAAGGGTCTAATTATATTCCCTGTGACAATGAACTAGCAGCATAACCATGGTGTCTAACTCTACCTCTGTCTGGACCACAGTACATCTCTGTTCCAAATGGCACCCTATTCTCTATATAGTGCATATGGGCCCTAGTGGGCCCTAGTCCAAAGTAGTGCACTAAAGAGGGTGCCATCTGGGAGCCAGAACAAAATAATGGTGTTCCAAAAAAGGTCCAGTCGCCAGGACCACGAATACAAATTCCATCTAGACACTATTGCCCTAGAGCACACAAAAAACTATACATACCTTGGCCTAAACATCAGCGCCACAGGTAACTTGCACAAAGCTGAGAGACAAGGCAAGAAGGGCCTTCTATGCCATCAAAAGGAACATAAAATTCAACATATCAATTAGGATCTGGCTAAAAATACTAGAATCAGTTATGGAACCCATTGCCCTTTATGGTTGTGGGGTCTGGGGTCCTCTCACCAACCAAGAATTCACAAAATGGGACAAACACCAAAATGAGACTCTGCATGCAGAATTCTGCAAAAATATCCTCCTTGTGCAACGTAGAACACCAAATAATGCATGCAGAGCAGAATTAGGCCGATACCCGCTAATTATCAAAATCCAGAAAAGAGATGTTAAATTCTACAACCAACTAAAAGGAAGTGATTCCCAAAACTTCCATAACAAAGCCATCACCTACAGAGAGATAAACCTGGAGAAGAGTCCCCTAAGCAAGCTGGTCCTGGGGCTCTGTTCACAAACACAAACACAGCCCACAGAGCCCCAGGATAGCAACAAAATTAGACCCAAACAAATCATGAGAAAACAAAAAGATAATTACTTGACACATTGGAAAGAATTAACAAAATAACAGAGCAAACTAGAATGCTATTTGGCCCTAAACAGAGAGTACACCGTGGCAGAATAGCTGACCACTGTGACTGACCCAAACTTACGGAAAGCTTTGACTATGTACAGACTCAGTGAGCATAGTTTTGAGAGAGGCCGCCGCAGGTAGACCTGCCTCTCAAGAGAAGATGGGCTATGTGCTCACTGCCCACAAAATGAGGTGGAAACTGAACTGCACTTCCTAACCTCCTGCCCAATGTATGACCATATCAGAGACACATATTTCCCTCAGATTACAAAGATCCACAAAGAATTTGAAAACAAAGCCGATTTTGATAAACTCTCATACCTACTGGGTGAAATCCCACAGTGTGCCATCACAGCAGCAAGATGTGTGACCTGTTGCCACAACAAAAGCGTGAAGTGAAGAACAAACACCATTGTAAATACAACCCATATCTATGTTTATTTATTTTCCCTTTTATACCTTAACCATGTGTACATCATTACAACACTGTATATATACATAATACGACATTTGTAATGTCTTTATTCTTTTGGAACTTCTGTGAGTGTAATGTTAACTGTTCATTTTTATTTTTTATTTTACTTTTGTATATCATCTACCTCACTTGCTTTTTCAATGTTACAGTTTTTCTCAGTCGCTTTGGTGCATTTCTTAGATCAAAAGTGCAATTCTTGATACTACTTGTACAAATTCCAAATCATCTAGTCACTTGTGCACATCATTAAAGCAATTTCTTATTCCTTTGAACAAATTGCAATTGATAATGTACAAGTGTCAGCTTTTTTCCACATTATCTATTGCTCATGTCATGTTGATCAAAATATAGTAGATGGTTCTCTGTTGAATAGTCTTACCCCTCAAAACATCTAGGCATTAGTTCCTTGCATAAGCCATTACATGCAAAATTGTTGAACTATTTGTCATAAACTGTCAAGCATAGTTTTACACATTTCTATTAGACCTTTTTTACAAAAACGTGAATTGTTGAATCATGCAGGTGAAATTGACCCTCAGTCATGAAGGAATGTAAAGTGTTAGTTCAACCAACAATCAACCAGTTGTCTAAGGTGCATCTCATGAAGAATCAACTGGCAAGCATATATAGACAGACCACAACACAGAGTTGCAATTTTCC
This sequence comes from Oncorhynchus mykiss, assembly GCF_057628025.1. NCBI lineage: Eukaryota > Metazoa > Chordata > Actinopteri > Salmoniformes > Salmonidae > Oncorhynchus > Oncorhynchus mykiss. The sequence goes on along the minus strand of NC_143051.1, from coordinate 17,623,304 downwards.
AATAATGGATGGACCAGGAAACTAACAGGTTCAACAGCCAAGAGGAGGAAGAAGAGGAGCAAGGATGCGTGGTGGAAGGCAAAACAGAGGAAGAGGCAGCAGAGGACATAGGCGCATATCTGATGACATAAGGGCCACTATTGTAGACCATGTTGTTAATCATGGCCTTACAATGGCTGAGGCGGGTCGAAGGGTGCAGCCGAATATTGGGAGCTCAACCGTGTCCTCAATAGTTCAAACGTTTCGAAGAGAGAACAGGTATGTCCACCAATGTACAGTGCACTGTTACTGTATATAAGCAGTATACTGTATACTTCCTACAATGCTTCATATTACAGTAGTCCACTTGTATTTCACAGCATACAGAAATATACTCTATACAGATACATACTGCACCTTACATGCACCCACCTGTATGTTTTACAGTAAAATGTGTGTTCGCATAGTTTTTGTCTATGTGAAAGTGTGCGATGCATCACTGCATTTTTCCCCACATAGGACTGCAAGATTACCTCAAACCGGTGGCAGAGGACGCCTTTTCACACCTCAACAGGAGGAGGCTATTTGCACCATGGTGCGAGCAAACAATGCCATGAGACTCAGGGAAATACAAAGGACCATTATAGAAGACAACGATGTCTTTGAAAACATCCATACGGTTAGCATCTCAACCATCGACAGGGTGCTGCATAGAAACCAGATGAGTATGAAACAGCTGTACCGTGTACCATTCCAAAGGAATGAGAACAGAGTTAAGGAGCTACGGTACCAGTATGTACAGGTAAAACATATATCTATGTAACTACTTTACAGCAACATTTTATAGTGATACATAGTACAGTAAGCATAAACTGCACACATTTCCATTGCTGTGGAAGGAACATGCAATATATGTACATTTTATGTCACTCTTCCTCACCAAAACAAATTCAACTGTGTGTTCTGGGATATAGCGTATAATGGAGTTGGAATCAAGTGAACCCTCTCACAACTTTGTATACGTGGATGAGGCTGGCTTCAACCTGACCAAATGCAGAAGGTGGGGTCGGAATATCATCGGTCACAGAGCTACTGTGGATTTGCCAGGCCAACGGGGAGGAAATATCACCATGTGTGCGGCTATTTCGGAGCATGGTGTCCTAACCCATATCCCCCTTATAGGGCCATACAACACCCAGCATCTACTCAACTTTTTAGAGACTCTCTACAGGGCTCTCATCCCTGATGATGAGAGGGGTCTGTTTAGAGAGGATTTCCCAAAGTATGTGGTCATTTGTGATAATCTGAGTTTCCATCGATCCAAACATCATAAGGCAATGGTTTGTGACCCACCCGAGGATGCTCATAGAATTCCTCCCACCTTATTCACCATTCCTTAACCCAATTGAGGAATTATTTTCAGCATGGAGGTGGAAGGTGTACGATCGTCAGCCACACACACAGATGACCCTGCTGACTGCAGTGGATGCAGCATGTGAGGACATCACAGTAGACGCCTGCAGAGGATGGAGAAGGCATTCCAAAAGATTCTTTCCACGTTGCATTGGAAGGGAAAATATCCGGTGTGATGTGGATGAGAATATGTGGGCCGACAGACAGGTGCCTTAGGGGTGGTTTCCTGTGATTCTTTCTAATTTCGTTTTTTTTCCTTTGTGCCCCTTGGGTTGTCCAGTCTCTTTCAATCAATAACCCACATACAGTAATATGTAAATAGTACTGTTGAAATTGATATATGCCATAGAAGTGCAGCCTTGTGCATTTTCAATACAGTAACTGTCATCCAAACTGTAGCCTAAGTTTACATCAGGTAATACTGTCGAAGTAAACAGTTACATTGACAACATGCCTAAATATTTTGACGACCTTGTTCGTGAACAATGACTCGATGACTTATCATTCTGATGACACTGACATGATCATTGGCATGAATATTTACTTTTGAGAGATGTACTAAGGATTTTTAGTGACTGACTAGCTTTAGAAACATATCTATTGTATATTGCAGTTTGTACAATTTGTTCTAAGAAATGCACTTATTATTTTGCACATGTTAGGGATGATGTGAAAAATGCACCAAAGTGACTGAGAAAAACTGTAACGTTTCCCATGCCAATAAAGCCCCTTGAATTTAAATGAAATTGAGAGAGGGAGAGAGAGAGAGAGAGAGAGACAGAGCGACAGAGAGAGACAGAGCGACAGATAGAGAGAGAGACAGAGCGACAGATAGAGAGAGAGACAGAGCGACAGATAGAGAGAGACAGAGCGACAGATAGAGAGAGAGTGAGACAGAGCGCCAGATAGAGAGAGACAGAGCGCAAGATAGAGAGACAGAGCGACAGATAGAGAGAGAGACAGAGCGACAGATAGAGAGAGAGACAGAGCGACAGATAAAGAGAGAGACAGAGTGACAGATAGAGCGAGACAGCGCGACAGATAGAGAGAGAGAGTTATGGATGCACATGCATGCAATTGTCATTGTGTAAGAGAGAGAGAAAGAGGGAGAGAAAATATGACATAATTACGTACCCCGTAATATATGGTATTCCATAACACACCCTTCCCCACACCCTTCCCCTCGCCACTCAACAAAGTGGTGAGTCAAACCAAACCGGAATCATGCCTGAAGCTAGCGTCTCAAAGCGCTCAAGGCCAGCAGAGTCATGTTCTTGGAAGAAACACATTCAAATACTATGTCCTCTGTCCTAACAGGTGTCCATCCATGATGAATAGAATTGACAGTAATAACATCAATGACACAGCTCAGGTATTACTCAAAGGATGCTCAATTGTTTTTCTATTTTCTATTTTTTTCATTCAAAAATATATATAATTACTATGTAGACCATGGGTGTAATCTCTTTCCCCCTGTTGAGTATAATGCGGTGGCAGGATTTATGGAAAAGGCTTCCAACTGCTTGTAAATGGCTGTCCTTGGCAGGAACCTTCATGCCGAGAGCTCTTAAGAACACCAATAAACATGTTTCCTTTGGGTTTTATTGGAGATTTTTACAGTTTTTCCCTCGAAGGAAATACAGTTAGCCATTAGCCAGTTAATCACTCCTCCGTGACACTAATGCTTACTTAGACATGTTTCCTGAACAATATATGAAAAGGTACAGTATATTATATATTCTTGACTAGAATATTCTGAACACAAAAACTTTATCATTGGAACTCAATGGGCACTTTGCCCATTATAGGAGTACACTCATCCATCCATCCATCCACAGATGTCCAGTTGACCCACTGGCCTCTAGTTTACAGCTCATCTTTCACCCAGGGGAAATATGGCGGCAGTATATTTAATCTCATGGTCAGAGTGGATTCCAGGAGTTGCATGCTATATGCCATTCCTGACCACTTATCACTGTCTTGCTACAGTCAAACAGATTATACTGTTGTTTCAACTTGTTTCACAGCAGCACGGAAACACCTGTGCCTTTTCACATATGAATCCCCCCTAGACTAAAGAAATATCTCAAACATGGTCAGTGGTCACATGAAGAACTACACTTGTTGAACCACTGCAATGAGTTGAACATTTTAAAACCTCAGGACTGTTTGAAACATTTGGGAATTAACGGTAAAAGCTCAATGCAAATGGATAAATTATAGAAATATCCAGAACAAGAATAAGACATGAGAAACCATGCAATGATCTCACACCAGTTCTGTCTCTGTCATGGCCTCATCATGTTTAAGATGCATCCTATGGGCCCTGGTCAAAAGTAGTGCACTACACTAGGGAATAGGGTGTCATTTGGGACTAAAAGTAGTGCACTACACTAGGGAATAGGGTGTCATTTGGGACTAACAATAGGGAATAGGGTGTCATTTGGGACTAACATTAATTTTTGTGTTCTGTGACAGCATTCTTCCACACACTTCAACCTGATTAGTGTTAATCATTGACATAGGTCTTATAAGTACCTTTATATGTAAATAAATATTGCAATACATGCCCAAATGCTGGCTGCAGTAGAATACAGACTCACAAATATTTTGAAACAGTTAATGAACCTTCTTCAACGTCTACATTAACATCTGGGTAATTCTAACAGCATCATTCACATCGATCGTTTAGCAAACGTGTTTCCTCGATTAACATACCGGAGACCATTAATCACGTCAATTAAATTAGCTAGAGTGAGCGCTGCAGTTTTGGGCCCCTTAACTTTCAACCTGCTTCCACGTTGACATGGTAACGTAATGTTTATATAATAGCCTGGATATCACCTCTCTCACCTCCTCAATTGCTGCTATGCCATGGCCAAGCACCACGATGGGGCACAATCACTGAAGCCAATTGGCCAGCGGTAATGTCCGCACACTCAAATGGTTGATGGTTAAGAAAACGATCTATTCTATTCTAACCATTCGATGTGATTTCCATGCAATATAGGTGGAATCCTCCTTACAATGTAATAATATACGCTACTGAGACTGACCAATGACTAATCATCAAAGGGGTGGTCATAACTGCATAATTAAAAACCTTCACACTACTCATATTGATTGGTAAACTGATCTTAAAGGGATAGTTCACTTAAATTACAAAAAAAACATATTGGGTTCCTTACCCTTATCATTACTCTATGATGAACAGGGTATGACGGCAATCCATGCGTTTCGTTTAGTTTCCCGGGCACTGCTTCCACATGCTAACGTTTTAGCATTTGTGGCACAAATGTTATTCAAGTAATGGGGCCGGCATTTGCATTTGTCGCGCTTCACAGTCAATTGTAAATACTTTCGGATGATTTGGACATGTTGCGCGAAAAAAACTCATATCCGTTCCATGACTTGAATGGGATTTGTTCCACAGATGCTTAAACGTTAGCGTGTGGAAACATTCGAAGGGATGCAATGCACATAATTCCCATTCTTGACCACACAGATGCTGATATCCTTAAATGTATATGCCAACAAGAGATCGCACATCAAATTACTGCCATCTTCAGGTTCAAGGAAAACGAACCTTTAATCTGTTACGAAATACAATGGGAATCGTGACTGAAATAACGATGGGGACTGAGTAATGCATTGCTTTACATAATGCAATAGCTATTTTAGGGTATCTTGTTCAATTATTCAACTGCAACCAACAGCTATAAATCAATATTTAAAGGTTCCTGTGCCTAATTGTGACAACAATTACGTTCTGCATCACAGCCATAATGACATGTCTTCAGCGCAGGAAAAGCTTACGGCAGTGTGAAGGCGTAAAATAGGGAGGATTAATTGTAATTTGATCACGAGTTTGTTGCACGTGCGCGGCACCTATTCCAACCCACCGCAAATTAATCTGAAATGGCCATTGTTTATGAAGTTATGACAAAAATAAATTATCAAAATTGAATGACAACAAAAATGAATAACAACATCCAATACTGTATGTTTTTGTGTTAATCCAACAGCGGAAAATCTCCAGGAATTACGAAAATTAAAACACATTTTCAAAAACTGCGCACATGATTACAGAATTACGCTTTCCACATGGGCGCGCGCTGTATGAGCGCTACCTCCAGGGCAGTGTAGGCTACACCCCCCCCTCCCTCCCTCCCCCCTCCCTGACACACACATACACACACGAACAACGAAAGCGTCCTGAAACGTTTATGCCCCAGAAACCCAAAGCAAACGCACATATATGATATAGGATACAAAGGCCATGGTGCAGAGTGGGTGAATGAGTTTACCTCGGTGTCGTAGATTTTGGTGATGAGTGAAAACTTGTAATTCCGTGATTCTTTTATATGTTGTATGGCCAGTTGGACTGCGGGCTCGATGCCCTGACTAATGCTGCTCATCAGCGCCGACTCGTTCATCGGCATGAGCACCATGATGGGCAACTTTTCATTATCCCCCGAGAACCAGCTGTTGTCCTGACCGTGCCTCGTATAGTCATTGCAGACCTTGGCTAGCGCAGGCTGAAACATCAAGATGGACAGGAGCAGGCATACCGACAGAGGCGTCATCTCCCATCCGCAGTGCCGTCGGGACGGGGCCATGCTACTGTGCAGGACGACCAAAGCAGATCCCACCGAGCTCTCACTGCTCAGACATCGCACATTTGGGGTCGTCCGAGATGGTCAAACAATCCACCCGAGAGGGAAATATTATTATTAAAATGGTCCAAACGGTAAAACCACAACCTTAGCCTTGGTAGGGGGTTCAACCGCAGTGAGACACTTCGACCTGATTGAAGTCTATTACAGTGAATTTAAAACAAATATATTCTCGTTGACAGGTACTCTGTAAAATTAATCCAATGGTCCAGTTTTAGTGGTGTACCATATATGGAAGAAACCGAGACGGTTCTGATGCAGAAGGTGTTATTGGCGCTGACGGTTGTCTCTCTCCTCCTGGTCTCCGTGATCCACAACTCCCTCCGCGTTAAAAATCTCTCCAACTCAATCCCTCTCCTCACCTTGTGGAACTAGGGTAACCATGGCACAAGTACATCACAATTCACAGTCTGTAGGATGCTCAATAAGACAACTTCAAGATGACAGAGGACGACCAGTCAGCCACTCTCGGTGACAAATGTTATGGATACAAATGTACCTCCTGAGTATTTTCCCCAGCCAAGAGACAGCAGAGTAGCCTAATAGAGCATCCGTGCCAACGCACTACAATATGTAGTCTATTCAGGGCGAAGAGAATATGGTAATTCTGGTTAAAATTTCCTAAATAGATAATCTTAAAAGCAGTCTTGATTGCAGCGTGTCCAGCGTGGGCGAGAACAGATGGCGTCGGCGTCCAGACAGCCCACGCGACTTGTGTCAGTGTGTGTGCGCTCGCTGCGGACGATGCTGCGGCTGCCTGAGTGTCTGTTAAAGTCTGCACTTATTTAATGTAGTTGCTGCTCAGAGCGCGAGCGAATGGGAGCAGCAAAATATATGTGGAAAAGAGGGGAGAGAGAGAGAGAGAGAGAGAGAAAGGGGAGGAAGGGGAACGCAGAGGGATGGATGGATGGTGCAAGCTCTTGTCGCCTAACAGGCAAAGGTGATTTATTGGGCTTTCATGTTTAGAAGACAGAAAGGATTTCAAACATGCAAGAGGGGTTGCATGTAGCCTGCTGTGTCAAGCAATGGCTCTATGAGCAGGCCTACGTCGTAAAACAGTAATATATTATGAAGGCTATATTAACATAGTATATAGCTTACATTTCAAAATGGTTGATATTTTATTTGTTGAAGCACAATATAAGCAATCTAAGGATTCCGTTACAGAAGCACCAGGTTCATAAAATAAATTATTTAAAAAATATATATATAAAGTTATGGTAGCAGAAGTGAATGTTGAACGCCACAAAAACAAAGTGTCAGAGACTCCAACGAATGCAAATTACCGCCCGCTTTGTTAAATAAACACTGCCACCTAGCATCTTCAAGCGGTTTCTTACCTCTTTCCCTCATGAGTAATTGTCCACTTTGACTTTGGTGGGCAATGTATTAAAATTGTATGCCAATTGAAATGAAAGCATAATAGAAACAATATAATTAGGTGTACATACTCTAAATTTTATACAATCTGACAAATAGGGATTTTGGTGCCGTTTGAGTCTAGTTTCTGAGGACTAAATGAGCAAGATGCAGCTCTCCAAAGTCCTGAACACAGCATTAGACACGGCGCTCTCTGTGCCTCGAACACACTGACAGCATTATTGCATTTTGGTACACCAGAATTACATTCATTTCCAACGAAAGGCTGCGTTTGCCTTGCAGCATTGCGTTGCAGAGGCAGTTGCAGTGCGTTCGGTGTGGTGCAAATGTTGGATTTATCGAACATATGCGTCAATCTGTATGCGTAGACAGTTTGACAGAAATGGTAGTAGAAGGTGAATTTTGAACGTTTGTTGCACACATATCCAGATGATGCTGTGTACCATTTTGCGCAAAGACACTGTTGGTGTGACCAAGGCGTAAAAAAGTATGCTGTACAGTCATGACTGCTTGTAATGTTCCGGTGAAAGCCTTTCACATTCAGTCTAGCCCATTACCTACCTGTACTTCGCCAAGGGCGCTCAATCCCTTTCTAACCACAAACTACCCACACGTGACCGACTGCATTTCGCCATTGGCATCTGAAGTCGAACAGAAAAATAGGCAATTATTGAAATTGTTTGCTGTACATTTTATGATTTTTCTTAAACAGCATCAACGAGCAAGGTGAATCCATACCAGGGGCAACTGCTCTTTTCGTGCCATGGAAAACACTTGAAAGCATTTCCATAGTTGCTGTTTTGTCAATGAGGCACCATAGCTTAGACTAGCTTGACCTCGGGCAATTATAATGCATTTAGTTAGGCCAACTGTGCATGCAGAGATACCATGCGTTTCACCTGTTTGGTCACCTTCTAAAAATGTATGAGCATGTAAACAGAACATTATAGAGTGTAATGCAAGTCATTTAACCTGAAATAAACTATATAGCGTGGACTATGTGACATGGTCTTGTGTAAACTAGGCAATATGGATGCAGGTGTATAGTTTACTACTGAATCAGGTCTGCACTAGGCCAGCTTTGTGTTAGCCCACTGAACTAAAGCCTATAGCTGTTAATTATTCATTATGCATAGTCTGATGAAATCTGCTACGTATAATTTCCATTCTGTTGAAATCTATACATCCACATTACCCAGACATGTATGGTAACCCTTTAAGGCAAATCCACTGACCATAGCCATTTCCATCACTCCTCTAACCTCAGAAGTGTGTATGGCTCTGCCTAATCTACAAATGTCATGGTTCATGTTAGAAATGGCACCCTATTCCCTTTATAGTGCACTATATTTGACAAGGACCAATGGACTATGATCAAAAGTAGTGCACTATATAGGGTATAGGGTGCCATTCGGCGTATAGCCATGATGATGTGTCCGTCCATCTTTATTAAGGACACAAACAGAGGCGTTAAGGTGGGTATGGTTAGGCCTACCACAGACCCTCCTGGCTTCATGTCACCTAACCGCTATATAATCATAAAGCCTAGAGGACCAGTCTGTCCCCATAGGCTTGTTGCTGGAACCACTTGTGTGTTACAGTAAGGGCCTAACCATCTCTAACTATCCTAATCAAACTTGACCCTAAAGTAACGGGTTACACTGGAAGCTACTGGAGGGCCACAGTGTCTGCTGGTTGACTTTCTCGGATCTTCTCTGCATTTAAATCAGTGTGAGTGCACTAAATAGGGAATAGGGTGCCATTTGGGACAAATCCAGAGCCAGTGTATGGTTTAGAGCTGGGATAGCAGGTGTTGTTACTCCTTAACCAATCAGTGACATGTACTGACCGATAAAAACCAGCAGGCACTGCTACGTTCAAGGGCTGGAGATTGCATCAATCTCCGGTGGTATTGTATATATGTATTTATTTGACACACTTAGGAGCTTTCTCCTCAACTGGTTTTGTCATTCATTGCAATTCATGATGATGATTTTATTCAGATAAAGGGAGAAGTTTGAGAATACTGCTCCGAAATACTGTTCTGGAAATGTGAAACTACATGTGACTACCTGCAGACTATATCAGCTTTCTAAAAAGTGTATAAAAAAATGAAAAATGCTTATCAGAAAGGTATTGTAATACCTAGCCTCAAGAGGTTTGACAATTCCATGTTGATGAATGAGACAGTGCTGGTGCTACCAGATCACTATTTTACACCTAAAGTAATGCCCGGCCAAATCATGTCTTTCAGAATATATTCTGTGAAAATAAATAAGAACACAATTGGTTTGCCATTTTGTAGCCAAAGCTAGGGATGAACAGTAGTGCACTATAGAGAGAATGGGTTGACATTTCGGACGCACACCATGAATTTCTGTAGTTTCTAACTGTTTAGACCAGATGAAAGCCTCCTACCAGTCGATCTGACTTCTCTCAGTATTGCCAGATTGTTATTTTCTGTTCTGTGATATCCTTCTGTGATGTCCCATCTGTTTATTCCCCCATAAGACACCTCCCTCACGGTTCCAACTGCAGCAGCGAGAGAGAGAAAGAAAGAGAGACCGGGAGAAGAAGAGAGCGAGAGAGACGAAAGATATCAAGGATCTGGAAATATTATCTATGGAGGAGTGGTCTAAGATGACACCCAATGTGTTTTCCAATCTCATAAAACATTTTAGAAAAAGGCTGTGTTGTTATCCTCACAAGGGTAGGGTGCTGGCGTACTGAAAACAGGGGTGCCAATCATTTTGACCTCTATCTTTTAGAGATTTCTTTATTACGTGTTAAACAAAATCTCTTTCTTTGAGCAATTATATTAGTATAAAATGAAGTAATTTTCAACAAATTTGAGCATGCAATATAGCTCAGTATTTGTGTTATTTATTTATGCAGTCTTTTTTGCTGATCTTTTTCAAAGGTCCCAATAATTATGTACCTGACTGTACATATACACTGAACAAAAATACTATAAAGCTATAGTGAGTTTCCCTGCTCTGCTTTTTACCCCAAGGTCTGATGATGATCCCTGTGACAATGAACTAGCAGCATAACCATGGTGTCTAACTCTACCTCTGTCTGGACCACAGTACATCTCTGTTCCAAATGACACCCTATTAGCTATATAGTGCACTACCTCTGAACACAACCTTATGGGCCCTGGTAAAAAAAAGTATTGCACTAAAGAGGGAATAGTGTTCCATTTGGGACTCAGACTCTGTGTTCCTACTACACTGATCAAAAATATTAATGCAACATGCAAGAATTTCAAAGAATTTATCTGAGTTACAGTTCATATTAGGAAATCAGCCAATTGAAATGAATTCATTAGACCTTAATCTATGGCTTTCACATGACTGGGAATACAGATATGCATCTGATGGTCACAGATACCTAGGTAGGGGCATGGATCAGAAAACCAGTCAGTATCTGGTGTGACCACCACGATAAATCTCCATCGCATAGAGTTGATCAGGCTGTTGATTGTGGTGAGTATGCAAGCCATGGAAGAACTGGGACATTTTCAGCTTCTGGGGATTGATTACAGATCTTTATGACATGGGGCCGTTGTTTATCATGCTGAAACATGAAGTGATGGTGGTGGATGAATGGCATAACAATGGTCCTCGGGATCTCGTTACAGTATCTCTGTTACATTCAAATTTCCATCGATAAAATGCAATTGTGTTCGTTGTCCGTAGCTTATGCCTGCCCACACCATAACCCCACCACCACCATGGGGCACTCCGTTCACAATGTTGACATCAGCAAACTGCTCACCCACACAATGCTTTACATGCTGTCTGCAATCTGCCCTGTACAGTTGAAACCGGGATTCATCCGTGAAGAGCACACTTCTCCAGTGTGCCAGTGGCCGTCAAAGGTGAGCATTTTCCCATTGAAGTCGGTTACGACGCCAAACTGTATTCAGGCGAAGACCCTGGTGAGGATGAGGAGCACACAGATGAGCTTTCCTGAGACGGTTTCTGACAGTTTGTGCAGAAATTCTTAGATTCTGCAAACCCAGTTTCATCAGCTGTCCGGGTGGCTGGTCTCAGACAATCCCGCGTGTAAAGAACCGGATGTGGAGGTCCTGGGCTGGCATGGTTACACGTGGTCTGCAGTTGTGAGGCTGGTTGGACGTACTACCAAATTCTGTAAAATGACATTGGAGGCGGCTAATGGTAGAGAAAGTAACATTTCAATCTCTGGGAAGAGCTCTGGTGGACATTTCTGCAGTCAGCATGCCAATTGCTCGCTCCCTCAAAACTTGAGACTGTGGCATTGTGTTGTGTGACAAAACTGCAGATTTTAGAGTGGCCTTATATAGTCCCCAGCACAAGGCACACCTGTGTAATGATAATGCTGTTTAATCAGCTTCTTGATATGCCACACCAGTCAGTATCTTTGCAAAGTAGACATGCTCACTAACAAGGATGTAAACAAATTTGAGCAAAATAAGATTTTTGTGTATACATTTCTGGGATCTTAAATGACTCCTTTATTTTCAAGTTTTCCACTCCGCTAGCTAGCACCTCGCCTAAATAGGTGTGCGTTTATTTTTCCTCTAGATTTCAGCTCATGGAATATGGGACCAGCACTTTACATGTTGTTTTATATTTTTGTTCAGTGTATATACAGTACCAGTCAAAAGTTTGGACACACCTACTCATTCAAGGGTTCTTTTTTATTTTCTTGTATGTGTATATATATATATATATATATATTATATATTATATATTATATTATCTGCCATTTAGCAGATGTTTTTATCTAAAGAAACTTAGCCATGTGTGCATTTCTTTTACTCTCAGGTGGTCCTGGGAATTAAACCCACTGTCCTACTGCTCTACCGACTGAGCTAAATATGTTGTAGCAACCACATCTGTATAAATACATGCAATCAACGTTCATGATTTGATTCAATTATATTGATGTAACTCAATATGTTCCAATGTTCTTATCATTTCATCCATGTCACAAATCATTCATCCTACATTTTTTGATCACGACTATGAATGCGTTCCTAAGGGATGTCGTCCTATGTTGACTACACTGATTCCCACAGTTGTGTCAAAATGGCTGGATGTCCTTTGGGTGGTGGATCAGTCTTGATACACATGGAAAACTTTTGAGCAGCATCGTTGCAGTTCTTGACCCAAACCATTGTGCTTGGCACCTACTACCATACCCCGTTCAAAGGCACTTCAATCTTTTGTCTTGCCCATTCACCCTCTGAATGGCACACATACACAATTGAGTCCGAATTGTTTCAAGGCTTAGAAATCCTTCCTTAACTTGTCTCATTCTCTCTCCTTCTACACTGATTGAAAGGAGGATTTAACAAGTGACATCAATAAAGGGTCATATCTGTCCCCTGTATTCACCTGGTCAGTCTATGTCATGGACAGTGCAGGTGTTCTTAACGTTTGTATACTCAGTGTATATTCTGCTAATTGGACCACAATGGTAACCGTATTGAAAAAGAAGAAAGCAGTCATACAGTTGAAGTCGGAAGTTTACATACACCTTAACCAAATACATTTAAACTCAGTTTTTCACAATTCCTGACATTTAATCCTAGTAAAAATGCCCTGTCTTAGGCCAGTTAGGATCACCACTTTATTTTAAGAATGTGAAATGTCAGAATAATAGTCGAGAGAATGATTGATTTCAGCTGTTATTTCTTTTATCACATTCCCAGTGGGTCAGAAGTTTACATACACTCAATTAGTATTTGGTAGCATTGCCTTTAAATTTTTTTAACTTGGGTCAAACATTTCAGGTAGCCTTCCACAAGCTTCCCACAATAAGTTGGGTGAATTTTGGCCCATTCCTCTTGACAGAACTTTTGTAACTGAGTCAGGTTTGTAGGCCTCCTTGTGTAACTGACAGTTAACCTGTAAGTCTATGTCGTTGTTTTTTGTTTGAATTGTTTACGTGTTCGCTATGCGGGGGAAATGATAAGACAAGCGGAACGATGTAGCTAATAACTGTTGTAACGGGGATCATTATTGTAGCAACACACCTTTGGAGGGAAGGCAATCCCGCGCTGTGTTAGCTAAGTTGTCATGTCATCGGGTGTAGTTCATAGGTTGAAGTGTGTATGTTAGGATGGTAACGTTATAATAATTAAGGATGAAGTGTGAATTCATACCAGGAATGAAAAGTGTGAAGTTTGATTTCCTCCCTTCTGTAATAAGCAGCCAATGAGGTATTTTTCCTTTTTTCATGTGTTTAATCTGATACTGTTATAGCTCCGGCTAAACTGTTTATGTATGTCAGCACTTCAGAGTTATACCAAGCTAATAAGTCACTCGTGAGATAAGAAGGTTGTAAGAGTGTGCTTAACTGTATTTTCATTTACTTTATAGTTCTCACGGAAGGTGATGATTCTGACTAAAACTACAGAATAAAGCCGCCAGTTAAAATCAAGGAACGGTTGTGCTCGTGGTTACTGGAGGGAGCTATACCTTGCTCGCACATGCTTTTCCAGTTCTGCCCACAAATCTTCTATAGGATTGAGGTCAGGGCTTTGTGATTGCCACTCCAATACCTTAACGTTGTTCTCCTTAAGCCATTTTGCCACAACTTTGGAAGTATGCTTGGGGTCATTGTCCATTTGGAAGACCCATTTTCGACCAAGCTTTTACTTCCTGACTGATGTCTTGAGATGTGGCTTCAATATATCCACATAATTTCCCTTCCTCCTGATGCCATCTATTTTGTGACGTGCACCAGTCCCTCCTGTAGCAAAGCACCCCCACAACATGATGCTGCCATTCCCGTGCTTCACGGTTGGGATGGTGTTCTTCGGCTTGTAAGCCTCCCTCTTTTTCCTCCAATCAAACAGTTCTATTTTTGTTTCATCAGACCAGAGGACATGTCTCCAAAAAGTACAATCTTTGTCCCCATGCGCAGTTGCAAACCGTAGTCTGGTTTTTTTTTTAAACATTTTTTTTACCCCCTTTTCGTGGTATCCAATTATTAGTAATTACAATCTTGTCTCATCGCTACAACTCCCGTACGGGCTCGGGAGAGACGGGTTACCTTGGTTAGCGCACACTGCGCCCAGCCCGCCACAGGAGTCGCTGGTGCGCGGTGAGACAAGGATATCCCTACCGGCCAAACCATTCCTAACCCGGACGATGCTAGGCTAATTGTGCGTCGCCCCAAGGGATTTATCCTTGAAAGGTTGAGTATTGCTTTCTAAATCTGAAGGTATCTCCAGACTTACTTATGCAGCTCAGTCCCTATAGCTTGACAACAAAATAGGTAAAGAGGTTGACCAGGTGCTTTTCAACTTCAACTCATATGAATATGGTGGACTCCATTTTTTTTAGATTTTCCTACTTTGAATAATACTTTTAAGATAAATTGGACTAAACATTTTTTAAGGAATCCTACTTCAATTTGGAATTTCATCCCTCATTATATCTTCTCCCGTTCTGGTGTCCTCAATTTTATGTTACTTTGTAAATGTAACATTGATAAGATTCCTGCAAAATTATCTTATTTTCATAGACAAGTCTTCTTAGCGTGGTCGTTTATATATAAACATAATTTTTCCCTTCATAGGTATTTCATTTGGAACAATAAGGACATTTTGTATAGAAACAAGTCTTTCTTTTTTAAGAACTGGTTCAATAATCATATCCTGCTGGTGAGTCAACTTTTTAATGCAGAATTTTCCAAGCTGTTTAAAGGCACAGTCAACTTAGTGTATGTAAACTTCTTACCCACTGGAATTGTGATACAGTGAATTATAAGTGAAATAATCTGTAAACAATTGTTTGAAAAATGACTTGTGTCATGCACAAAGTAGATGTCCTAACCGACTTGCCAAAACTGTAGTTTGTTAACAATAAATTTGTGGAGTGGTTGAAAAACAACTTTTAATGACTCCAACCTAAAGTGTATGTAAACTTCTGACTTCAACTGTAGATGAAATTAAGGTGATTAGATTCAATTAACTCATTCACTGAAGTGGATCAGGCTGTGATTTAATCCACAGGGGTCCTATGTATTAAGCGTCTCAGAGTACGACTTCTGATTTAGGATCAGTTTTGCCTTGTAGATCACTGTGAATAAGATTACATGGTCAGGGGGGTTGGTTGATACATACAACAATTCTGAGCAAAGTCAACATTTGAATTAGCATCATTGGCTGAAAGTAGATTATAAAATGTCCATTTTACAACCATCCAGGTACAATGCAGATTGGATAAAAAGGGAGACTTGTTTTGACAGCATTGGTGCAAGTAAACACAGAGGGACGGATACACACACACAATTATACTGTATATATATATATATATATATATATCTTTGTATACAGGTATCTCTGTTTTCTATCTGTTTTCCATATATTTTGGTTAGGTCAGGGTGTGACTAGGGTGGGTACTCTAGTGTTGTATGTCTAGGGTTTTGTATGTCTAGGGTTGTTGTAGGTCTAGTGGGTTTTGTATTTCTATGTTGGCCTGATATGGTTCCCAATCAAAGACAGCTGTTTATCATTGTCTCTGATTGGGAATCATATTTAGGCAGCCCTGTTTCCCACTTTCTGTTGTGGGATCTTGTCTACAGTTAGGTGCCTGTGTGCACACTAGTAGCGTCACGTTTCATTTGGTTGTTTTGTTGTTTTGTTTTGGGGAGTTTCAGTTCATTAAAAATATGTGGAACTCTATTCACGCTGCGCCTTGGTCTCGTCATGACGACGAGCGTGACAGTACATATGCATATATACAGTATACACATGTCCATGTTCAATAGAGATTAATGGAATGGCTTGAGGACATCCCTCACTGCTACTCTGACAATGCACTGTTGGACGCACATCGAATTATACGTCAGGTGTTCCAAACACTATGGATGAGGCCCGGTTTATCATATTTCCGATGGGTGTATTTTATAACAGCCTACACTGTCTATTCTTACTAACGCATTTAGAGGATTTGCTGATTACTGGACTGCCTGACAGATCGTTAATCATGTTTCCCTTCTTCCTTTTCATTGAAATGGAATTCTGCCATATTAAATCACACCATTTCTGACATGAAAACGCATTCAGTACAGCTTGGTTTAGTTAACATTAGAGGCCTAGAAAAGAATTGAATTTCACGCGTGTGTTGGTGTAGGCATTGGGAGATAAAGAGGCAAACAAGAAAGAACATCCTATTCTATTCATGTGCACGGTTGTGTTATTATACAAGTAGGTTTCCTAATGTTTGACTGGCGGAGTTTAATGGACTCTACAATACAGAGATGGAGCTAGTTAGGACCCATGTGAGGGATTAAATTACTGTTTGGTGAATTGAAGGAAAGGATGGAAAACATGGCTCAGTACCTCAGTTCTATAGTTAGAACTAAGGGACATTCATGGATTGTAGGAACCTAACAACGTGTCTTTTTATAGTATAGTTTAAATCAAACTCTCTGTCGTCTAATAATCCCTCAGAATTGAGGGTGAGGGGTTTTCATCTTGTAAAGGAAAACCTATTGAAGTCTATGTTAACAAATGTACAGTAAATATACTACCGGTGCCTCATCACCATTGTAGAGGAGAAACTATGCAGTTTAAGTGTGTAACCCAAATGGCACCCTACTCCTTAGCCTATTCAATACCTATGGACCCTGGTCAAAAGTAGTGTGCTATGAAAGGATTAAGCGAATAAACAATGGTCAAAAGTAGGGCACTATATAAGGAATAGAGTGCCATTTAGGACACACGCTAGCGTCAAAGGAGAAGGGTGGTGTGACCTTACAACCAAGTCATCTCACACATGGCTGAGTCCAAAACCAAAACTCCAATAATGGACTGTACATCAAACTAAAGTCGGTTACTACTGGAATATCAGACACTGCAGAACAATTTTATTATGAACCAAAGATGCTCCTCTTCTTCTTGTTCTTGACACGCCTATGGTGCGGTTACAGTGGAGGAGATATTTGAATAATTGCTTTCCAAATCAGGAGTCACAGTCCTGAGAATCCCATGCATACCAAGAAGTTCTATTGGTGATTCTCACTGCAGTCACAGCCGTTTGCTGGCGTCGCAGGGAAAATGCATGTTTTATGAGATCGGGAACATGAAGACACTGCAGATTACACTCGTATCCTTCCCAAGGCAGGAGTGGAGGGACACACTGGGTTGCCTTCGGAGTAACTGAGTAGCGCTCAACGAAAAACCCAGCCTCATGATTTGAAGGTTGTTTTTGTTAATATCAACCACACTTTATTTCCGGTATTTAGAGATGTCTGTGTGCTGCGTATAAAAGCCCTAGGGATGAGTCATCTCACTGTTGAGGGCTGTCGGAGACGACAACAGATACATTACAAATATATAGCAGTCAGACAAACAGTAACAGCAGAACCTCTAAAATGGAAATGGAGATTCATGGATCCACTGGAACAGAGCAGAAATGCATTCAGGGGTACAGACTGTTGAGGAGACTACTGTCAAATCAAGTCAAATTGTATTTCTCACATGCGCCGAATACAAGTTAAATTGAATCTCCAATTTAGGTTATATCTACATGTTGGTAGAGTGAAAGTGACTATGCATAGATAATAAACAGAGAGTAGCAGCATCGTAAAGAGGGGGTGGGGGGGCACAACAGAAATAGTCTGGGTAGCCATTTGACTAGCTGTTCAGAAGTCTTATGGCTTGGGAGTAGAAGCTGTTAAGAAGTATTTTGGACCTAGACTTGGCACTCTAGTACCGCTTGCCGTCCAGTAGCAGAGAGAACAGTCTATGACTAGGGTGGCTGGAGTCTTTGACAATTATTATGGCCTTCCTCTGACACCGCCTGGTATAGAGGTCCTGGATGGCAGGATGCTTGGCCCCAGTGATGTACTGGTCCGTACGCACTACCCTCTGTAGTGCCTTGCGGTCGGAGGCCGAGCAGTTGCCATACAAGGCAGTGATGCAACCAGTCAGAATGCTCTCGATGGTGCAGCTGTATGAGGTTCTGGGAACCCATGCCAAATATTTTCAGTCTCCTGAGGGGGAAAAGGCTTAGTTGTGCCCTCTTCACAACTGTCTTGGTGTGTTTGGACCATGATAGTTTGTTGGTGATGTGGACACCAAAGAACTTGAAGCTCTCAACCTGCTCCACTAGAGCCCTGTCGATGAGAATGGGGGTGTGCTCGGTCCTCCTTTTCCTGTAGTCCACTATCATCTCCTTTGTCCTGATCACGTTGAGGGAGAGGTTGTTATCCTGGCTGTCTCATCGTTGTCGGTTGTCGTGTCTTTGGCTATGCCGGATTAAGTGATTTGACATGCTATTTTATAAAATCCTTTCTCCGTAATTAATATTACCAGATTGAGCTAATCATGTAAATTTAATTAACTAGAGAGTCGTGGAACCACAAAATAATATTTATAGAGCTGTTATCTTCCGAATAAACTCTTAAAGACCTAGTAATATTTACATCAATAACAGTCAATATTAATCGTCACCTTAATTCAGCCTCATCTGAAAGTTGTGAATTCTTCACTTCACAAACCCTGGCTAACAAGTTGAATCAGCAATACAAAATTGGGTTAAATTATTTATTTACTAAATACCTAACTAATCACACAGAATTATATATACAAAGAATGAATCATACCTTGATTATAAATGACGTCATAAAGGAAAACGTCCCTAGCGGGCGGAACAGATATGACAGCTGGTTACACAAAAGAAAAGGGGCTGGGTTTGAGTGAAAGAGCGGGAAGACTGAGGGACAAAGGGAGAAGCTGTGCTATCATAAATACAGTATCTTATGCATTCTAAATGACCACCCATTTGGAAAAGGAAAATGCAATAAATATTTAGATGGAATATTTAGATGGAAGGCCGTGTTGCCAAACCGAGTCCTTTGAAGAATGCTTCTGGTGGTCAATTGGATACGTTGTAGTAATGTCGTTGTGTGATAGACGGGATAATCTGTCTGTTCTTTCATAGCCCAAATTTGCAGCTACTGTTGCTTACTCAACGGCTAGGAGGTATCACTTCTGTAGTGAATAAGAGTTCAAAGTTCATACCATTCGCAACCAAAGCTCACGCTGAGGTTGGCTTAGTTCTGTAGTTGACATGTTAGTCCTTTTAACGCAGAGCCTGCAGACCTATTGTCGTCAAGGGCTTATATAGTGGAGGGAGAAAGGCGTGTTTCACAGTCTACAGCCCATGTCTCTTCACAGGGGCGGGTCACTGATTGAGCAGAGCTCTAACCTTATGAAAACCCAAATCTCTCATTTGGAAGCTAAAATTACATTTAATCTCTTCACCAATAATTTTATATTCAAACATTTAAATTGAACAACAATTCCATGTGAATCCGATAACTACAATGTGCAGACTTTCCACTGTAGAGTTTATGTCATCTTATCATTGATGAGAATGTCTCAGATGACAACCAAACTGACATCATATTCATTAAGTACCACCGCATATGTTC
Source organism: Oncorhynchus mykiss (assembly GCF_057628025.1). Taxonomy (NCBI): domain Eukaryota; kingdom Metazoa; phylum Chordata; class Actinopteri; order Salmoniformes; family Salmonidae; genus Oncorhynchus; species Oncorhynchus mykiss. Next base: position 17,603,412 of record NC_143051.1, on the reverse strand, counting down.
AATTGGTCGGATTACCAGAATATAGTTCATTTCCCCCCACCTTCTGATGTTCCCAGGATCTCTAAGTTAATTTGAAAACCTTGGGGTTTTCAAATTTCACATCAGTAGGGTAGAGAGAGGTAAAAGGGTGGAAGAGGTATTTATGACTGTCATAAACCTACCCCCAGGCCAACGTCATGACACGGTGATCAGGCCTACCACTGTTGTGTCATCGGCAAACTTAATGATGGTGTTGGGAGTTGTGCCTGGCCATGCAGTCATAGGTGAACAGGGAGTATAGGAGGGGACTGAGCACTCAGCCCTGAGGGTATTTATAGTATTTTATGGAAATGATAAATGAGCCCTATTGAACACAAATTAAGGCCGGTCTACACACCACATGAGGGACAGAGTTTTACTGTGTGTGTGTGTTGCAAATATATTTATTGCACTTTATGCATGTGAACTGTGTCTTCCTGTCCTTCTTAGGTCCACAGACATCACAACACTTTTTCTTGTTGCTACCGGCTCCAATCTAGAATGATGAAAACACAAATTTGACTAACATCTCAATCACTCACTCACATATATACAATTGAAGTCAGAAGTTTACATACACCTCAGCAAAATACAATTTTCTTCTTGGTGACAGGGGGCAGTATTGAGTAGCTTGGATGAATAAGGTGCCCAGAGTAAACTGCCTGCTACTCTGTCCCAGATGCTAATATATGCATATTATTAGTAGTATTGGATAGAAAACACTCTGACGTTTCTTAAACTGTTTGAATGATGTCTGTGAGTATAACATGGCAGGCGAAAACCTGAGACAAATCCAACCAGGAAGTGGGAAATCTGAGGTTTGTAGTTTCATTTATGTGATTGCCTATCCAATATGCTGTGTCTATGGGGCCAGATTGCACTTCCCAAGGCTTCCAGCAGATGTCAACAGACTTTAGAAAGTTGTTTGAGGCTTCTATTGTGGAAGGGGGTCAAATAAGAGCTGTTTCAACAAGTGGACTAGGCTGAGGCCAATCAGTTGTTTACTGCGCGGTCACGCGGGCGCGCTGTTCCTTTTTCCTCTGTAATGAATACGCTATTGTCCGGTTGGAATAGTATTGAAGATTTATTATAAAAAGACCCTACGGATTGATTGTAAACATTGTTTGACATGTTTCTACAAACTGTAATGGAACTCTTTTGACTCTCCGACTAGATTTTGCGCTCACGCATTGTGCCTTTGGAATAGTGAACTAAAAGCGGTATTTGGACATAAATATGGACGTAATCGAACAAAACAAAAAATTATTGTGGAAGTGGGTGTCCTGGCAGTGCCTTCCGAAGAAGATCAGCAAAAGTAAGTGAAGATTTATAACACTATTTATGACTTTTGTTGATGTAACGGTTTTCTTGATGAGAAGGAGAGTCGGACCAAAATGCAGCGTGTAGATTGCGATCCATGTTTTAATGAACAAACGTAAAACACGAATCAATACAAACACTACAAAAACAATAAACGTAACGAAAACCGAAACAGCCTATACTTGTGTAAAACTAACACAGAACAAGGACATCATGATACTAAGGACAATCACCCACGACAAACTCAAAGAATATGGCTGCCTAAATATGGTTCCCAATCAGAGACAACGATAAACACCTGCCTCTGATTGAGAACCACTTCAGACAGCCATAGACTTAGCTAGAACACCCCACTAGCTACAATCCCCATACATACACACCACATACAAAAACCCATGCCACACCCTGGCCTGACCAAATAAATAAAGATAAACACAAAATACTTTGACCAGGGTGTGACAGTTGACTCCACAATTTGGCGGGTAACTGTATGGCTTGCTTTTGTGGCTGAACGCAGTTCTCAGATTATTTAATATTGTGCTTTTGCCGTAAAGCTTTTTTGAAATCTGACACAGCGGTTGCATTAAGAAAAGGTTTATCTTTAATTCTATGTAAAACATGTATCTTTCATCAAAGTTTATGATGAGTATTTCTGTTATTTGATGTGGCTCTCTGCAATTTCTCCGGATGTTTTGGAGGCATTTCTGAACATGGCACCAATGTAAACTGAGGTTTTTGGACATAAATATGAACTTGATCAAACAAAACATGCATGTATTGTGTAACATTGAGTCCTGGGAGTGTCATCTGATGAAGATTGTCAAAGGTTAGTGGTTAATTTTATCTATATTTCTGCTTTTTGTGACACCTCTCTTTGGTTGGAAAATGGCTGAATATATTCTGTGACTAGTTGCTGACCTAACATATATGTTCTCCTTTCGCCGAAAAGCCTTTTTGAAATAGGACAATGTGGTTGGATTTACAATACGTTTATCTTTAAAATGGTGTAAAATACTTGTATGGTTGAGGAATTTGAATTACTCGATTTCTGTTGTTTTGAATTTGGCGCCCAGCAATTTCACTGGCTGTTGGCGAGGTGGGACGCTAGCGTCCCGAACGATCCCAGAGAGGTTAAACTCAGTTTTTCACAATTCCTGACATTTAATCCTAGTAAAAATTCCCCGTCTTATGCCAGTTAGGACCACCACTTTATTTGAAGAATGTGAAATGTCAGCATAAAAGTCGAGAGAATGATATATTTAAGCTTTTATTTCTTTTATCACATTCCCAGTGGGTCAGAAGTTTACATACACTCAATTAGTATTTGGTAGCATTGCCTTTAAATTGTTTAACTTGGGTCAAACGTTTCAGGTAGCCTTCCACAAGCTTGCCACAATAAGTTGGGTGAATTTTGGCCCATTCCTCCTGACAGAGCTGGTGTAACTGAGTCAGGTTTGTAGGCCTCCTTGCTTGCACACGCCATTCCAGTTCTGCCCAAATATTTTCTATAGGATTGCAATCAGGGCTTTGTGATGGCCACTCCAATACCTTGACTTTGTTGTCCTTAAGCTATTTTGACACAACTTTGGAAGTATGCTTGGGGTCATTGTCCATTTGGAAGACCCATTTGCGACCAAGCTTTAACTTCCTGACTGATGTCTTGAGATGTTGCTTCAACATATCCACACAAAGCACCCCCACAACATGATGCTGCCACCCACTTGCTTCACGTTTGGGATGGGGAAGAACACTTTGGCTTGCAAGCCTCCCCCTTTTCCTCCAAACATAATGATGGTCATTATGACCCAAAAGTTCTGTTTTTGTTTCATCATACCAGAAAAGATTTCTCCATTACATTTGTCCCCATGTACAGTTGCAAATCGTAGTCTGGCTTTTTTATGGCGGTTTTGGAGCAGTGGCTTCTTCCTTGCTGAGCGACCTTTCAGGTTATGTTGATTTAGGACTCGTTTTACTGTGGCTATAGACACCTTTGTACCTGTTTCCTCCAGCATCTTCACAAGGTCCTTGGCTGTTGTTCTGGGATTGATTTGCACTTTTCACACCAAAGTACGTATATCAGAACGTGTTTCCTTCCTGAGCGGTATGGCGGCTGCTTGGTCACATGGTGTTTATACTTGCATACTATTGTTTGTACAGATGAACGTGGTACCTTCAGGCGTTTGGAAATTGCTCCCAAGATTGAACCAGACTTGTGGAGGTCTACAATCTTATTTCTGAGGTGTTGGCTGATTTCTTTAGATTTTACCATGATGTCAAGCAAACAGGCACTGTTTGAAGGTAGGCCTTGAAATACATCCACAGGTGCACCTCCAATTGACTCAAATGATGTCAATTAGCCTATCAGAAGCTTCTAAAGCCATGACATAATTTTATTGAATTTTCCAAGTTGTTTAAAGGCACAGTCAACTTATTGTATGTAAACTTCTGACGGGAATTGTGATACAGTGAATTATAAGTGAAATAATCTGTCTGTAAACAATTGTTAGAAAAATGACTTGTACAAAGTAGATGTCCGAACTGACTAGCCAAAACTATAGTTTGTTAACAATACATTTGTGGAGTGGTTGAAAAACCTCCACAACCTCCAACCTAAGTGTATGTAAACTTCCGACTTCAACTGTATCTAACAAGTAATATCTAACAGTGTCACACCCTGATCTGTTTCACCTGTCTTAGTGATTGTCTCTACCCCCCTCCAGGTGTTGCCCATCTTCCCCATTATCCCCTGTGTATTTATACCTGTGTTCTCTGTTGGTCTGTTGCCAGTTCAAGTCAACCAGCGTTTTGTGTCTCAGCTCCTGCTTATTCAAGTCTCTCTTTTCGTGCCCTCCTGGTTTTGACCCTTGCCTGTCCTGACTCCAAGCACGCTTGCCTGACCACTCTGCCTGCCCTGACACTGAGCCTGCCTGCCGATCTGTACCTTTGTCCCCTTCTGGATTACCGACCTCTGCCTTACCCTGACCCTGAGCCTAACTGACCTAAAACAGGGAATTCTTACTAGGATTAAATGTCAGGAATTGTGAAAACCTGAGTTTAAATGTATTTGGCTAAGGTGCATGTAAACTTCTGACTTCAACTGTATCAATGCACTGTCAGAGCTAGAAGCACAAGCATTTCGCTACACCTGCAATAACATCTGCTAAACACGTGTATGAGACCAATACATTTGATTTGATTTGTACTGCTAGAAGTGGCAGCGGCCCCTAAATCAAATCAAATCAAATGTATTTATATAGCACTTATTAGATCAGCTGAAAGTGCTATACAGAAACCCAGACTAAAACCCCAAACAGCAAGCAATACAGGTGTATAGCATAAGCTGCTCATCAACAGCAATGTTGGACCCAGGGTTGTAAAACAGGGGAAGGAGGTCCACCCACTTGTCCCACACTGACCTGATTACAGCTAGCTTGTCTCTCTGCCGCTGAGCTGGTCTGGTGTCTCTTTTATTGAAATGCGTAATCCTCTAAATAATGTAGAAGTTTTCCAGAGACATTGCTGCACGAAAAGTTCTCCGCCATTTTCTTCATCCCACAGAACCCCAAAGTATGCATATAAATGAGTTTGGTTCATATCCTTCCAGCTCTCTCCAAAAACACAGCTTCCCTCCAAATGAGTGCAGTCCAGAATGATTTTCTGGTTGGTCTCTGGGAAGAACAGTTCAAAAGAAGACTATGTCCTGTACATGAGTAACCACCATCCTCGTCGGCCCTGGTTGCATCCTTATCACATTGACAGCCATGCGGGGTGGCTCATTCCTTGGGCAAGAAGACCATTCAATTTCACAATTTTTTGAAATCCATATACCTCCTCCTGCCGGCTGCTGATGAGCTGGTTGCTGACGGGCTGGTCCTGGGGCTGGCTGAGGGTCAATCTCATTCTCTTTTTCCAACTCACTGTCAGACTCTGAATTGACAGAGACATGATCCTCATATTTGGAACATTCTTAATCTTCCAGAGTGGAAGACGCTCCTTCCACACTAATCAAATCAAATGAAAGTTTATTTGTCACATGTGCCTAATACAACAGGTGAAATGCCTTACAGTGAAACCTTACACCTTACAGTGAAATGCTTAATTACAGGCTCTAACCAATAGTGTAACAAAGGTATTAGGTGAACAATAGGTAAGTAAAGAAATAAAACAACAGTAAAAAGACAGTGAAAAATAAAAGTAGCGAGGCTATATACAGGAGCAAGGCTATATACAGTAGCAAGGCTATAAAAGTAACGAGGCTATATACAGTAGCAAGGCTATAAAAGTAGCGAGGCTATATACAGGAGCAAGGCTATATACAGTAGCAAGGCTATAAAAGTAACGAGGCTATATACAGTAGCAAGGCTATAAAAGTAGCGAGGCTACATATAGACAATGGCTAGTCAGGCTGATTGAGGTAGTATGTACATGTAGATATGGTTAAAGTGACTATGCATATATGATGAACAGAGAGTAGCAGTAGCGTAAAAGAGGGGTTGGCGGGTGGTGGATGACGGGACACAATGCAGATAGCCCGGTTAGCCAATGTGCGGGAGCACTGGTTGGTCGGCCCAATTGAGGTAGTAGGTAGTATGTACATGAATGTATAGTTAAAGTGACTATGCATATATGATAAACAGAGAGTAGCAGCAGCGTAAAAGAGGGGTTGGGGGGGAACACAATGCAAATAGTCTAGCTTCTCTAGCTTCTCACTCTGCAAAAATAATTTCTAAGGCCCTCTGAGCAGAGATTATTTTTGCCATACTGATTGAATGTGATAAGGAGCCACACATGCAAAGCTATTTATTTGTTGTGTCTCACCCCCAATTTGCAACTGGCTGGGGTAGAGCGTAAGAAAATACTGAATTTTTTACAACATATCGAGAAAATGTATTGTAATTGCATTGTGCAGGTTCCAGCAAGACATTGTGCAGTGTCACACACTAAAAAGGGTAAAGAGTGCGAGAAAAGCGGGAGACAGACAGGCAGGGAGACAGGCAGACAGGCAGGGAGACAGACAGGTTCTTGGTGCCATGTTGAAACAGCAGGCCCAGTGAGGAGGAAGACAGAGTGAAGGCACACAGCAAACCTTTTTGTTTCATTTTTACATGTTTTCACCTACACACACTCAATAAAAATGTGTTATTTTACATGTTCTTCACAGAAAATGAGTCAAGGCCAATGAGCCTCAGGTTGGAAAAACATTGTTTTATTTTCGGAAACATTGAAAATGAGTCCCACAGACCCGAACATCACAAAAGGGTTAAAAATATTTTTATGGAGGTAACATGGGGACCTTTATGACAGCTGCTGTTCATCATCGGAAACAGCTACGCCTGGAAACACAGACAACACCAACAAGAGGTCTGTGTGTGTGTGTGTGTGTGTGTGTGTGTGTGTGTGTGTGTGTGTGTGTGTGTGTGTGTGTGTGTGTGTGTGTGTGTGTGTGTGTGTGTGTGTGTGTGTGTGTACCTATCTTGCTGCGTGTGTGTGTGCGTACGTGTGTGAACAGGAAATGCTTTAATCTGCCAGGCATAGCCAATGAAGGGAAGGGAGTTAAAACAGTGAGGTTTGATGCTGTCACACCGTCTAAAGTCTGGTGGTGTGACAGGAAGGGAGGTAAAATAGTGAGATTTGATGCTGTCACACCGTCTAAAGGCTGGTGGAGACAGGAAGGGAGATAAAACAGTGAGGTTTGATGCTGTCACACCGTCTAAAGGCTGGTGGAGACAGGAAGGGAGATAAAACAGTGAGGTTTGATGCTGTCACACCGTCTAAAGGCTGGTGGAGACAGGAAGGGAGATAAAACAGTGAGGTTTGATGCTGTCACACCGTCTAAAGGCTGGTGGAGACAGGAAGGGAGATAAAACAGTGAGGTTTGATGCTGTCACACCGTCTAAAGGCTGGTGGAGACAGGAAGGGAGATAAAACAGTGAGGTTTGATGCTGTCACACCGTCTAAAGGCTGGTGGAAACAGGAAGGGAGATAAAACAGTGAGGTTTGATGCTGTCACACCGTCTAAAGGCTGGTGGAAACAGGAAGGGAGATACAACAGTGAGGTTTGAAGCTGTGGCACTGTCTAAAGTCTGGTGGTGTGACAGGAAGGGAGGTAAAATAGTGAGATTTGAAGCTGTGGCACCGTCTAAAGTCTGCTGGAGTGACAGGAAAACAGGATGTCAATGTGTCGGCTCTGTTTTAAGGGTTGGATGTCAGCGAACCCAGTTCTTAATTAGAGCCTATAGGTCTGAGGGCCTGGCAGAGTGGAGCTGTGCTCTCTCACATTAGCCCTAGAACTATTATTAAAAACTGTCACTTTAATTAGCGGGTATGATCACGCACACATTCACACAGATGAAGGCAGACACAGACACACAAAGATGTAGACACACATGAATACACACACACAAATATATAAACACACACACAGACTATACACACAACGAGAAAAAAAAACGTGATTACCATCAGTATTGACTTCAGTCATTTCCCTAGCTCCATCTGGGGCGGCAGGGTAGCCTAGTGGTTAGAGCATTGGACTAGTAACTGGAAGGTTGCAAGTTCAAACCCCTGAGCTGACAAGGTACGTGTTGTTCTGAGTCCCACAGACCCGAACATCACAAAAAGGGTTTTTGTCTTCCCAAAAACAGCAGAAGATCAAAAGAATAGGGTTGGGTTGATTTTGTCCTTACCTTACCTTTGTCGCCGAACCCTATGGGCCCTGGTCAAAAGTGCACTAAATAGAGAATAGGGTTCCATTTGGGATGCAAAACACTAGAACTAAGAACCCTACAATGTGTTCAATGTGCTGGGACTGCTATGACCCATCACACTGTCCCACAGTTACAGCAGTGAAGATCTCTTTGCCAGTAGCTGTTTGGCTGAATAACAGTGCTGTTCATTAGAGTATGATGCTGACAGGCTGGCTGACCAAGATACAATACTCCCAGAATAGATAGATTATCAACTTCTCCTCCATTTCTATGCCTGTTCCCCTCAAAGCATCTACAGATGACAATCACTGAGGGGTCACCTGACCCACCTGGTACATACATTAACGAACGGACGTACATTAACTCTTGCAACAAAGAACCATCCATGTATCTTCGTTTTGGACATATTTGGTGACATGACATGTTTATAGTTGTATAGCCAAGTCAATATGAAATCATTGAAAGTTTTGTCAAATATATTTCCATGTAAGTTTGAAACTGATTATCACATTAAATTTATGAGATACAAAATCAATAATAATCAGAAACTATGGTTCTTCATTGCAAGCAAGAGTGTTTGGTTGCCATGGGGATATGTTACACACCCACAGCCAGGCTGCTGTATTTCTGTCACTATGTGGCATCTCCTAGTGTGTCCCAAATGGCACCCTACTGACTATAGTGCACTATTTCTGACCTGGTCAAAAGTAGTGCACTATATAGAAAATAGGGTGCCATTTGGAACGCAAATCTTGTAAACACCATGCAGTCTCTCCTCAGGACACTGTGATGGTTAACATGGCATGTCAGAAAGAGTCTTCCAGTCTCTGTCTCACAATCCTTTAATTGTTGTGTTAGACATACAGTGCCTTCAGAAAGTATTTACACCCCTTGACTTTTTACAAATTTTGTTGTGTTACAACCTGAATTTAAAATGGATTCAATTGAGTTTTTTGTCACTGGCCTGTTACACAACACCCCATCATATCAAAGTGGAATTATGTTTTTAGACATTGTTACAAATTAATAAAAAATGAAAAACTGAAATGTCTTGAGTCAATAAGTATTTAAACCCTTTGTTATGTCAAGCCTAAATAAGTTTTGGAGTAACAGGTCACGTAATAACTTGCATGGGCTCACGGTGTGCAATAATAGAGTTTAACATGATTTTTTAATGACTACCTCATCTCATACAATTATCTGTAAGGTCCCTCAGTCAAGCAGTGAATTTCAAACACAGATTCAACCACAAAGACCTGGGAGGTTTTCCAATGACTCGCAAAGAAGGTGTCCTTCCTAACTCAGTTGCCAGAGAGGAAGGACACCACTCAGGGATTTCACCATGAGGCCAATGGTAACTTTAAAATAGTTACATAGTTTAATGGCTGTGATAGGAGAAAACTGATGGATCAACAACATTGTAGTTACTCCTTTCACTCTGTCATTTCAGTTAGCATTGTGGAGTAACTACAATGTTGTTAATCCATCCTCCGTTTTCTCCTATCACAACCTGTACATAATACAAATATTCCAAAACATGCATCCTGTTTGCAACAAGGAACTAAATTAATACTGCAAAAAAATATGGCAAAGCAATTCACTTTTTCTCTTGAATATAAAGTGTTATGTTTGGGGCAAATCCAATTCAACATATTACAAACAAAGTGGTGGCCTCATCACGTTATGGGTATGCTTGTATCGTTAAGGGGAGTTTTATTAAACATAATGGAGCTAAGCACAGGCAAACCCTAGTGCAAAACCACAAACACACACACTGCCTGACTGATCTCAGAGGGGGACTGCCGCTCCAGGACTCTTGGCCAGCACCATCAATTATGAAGGAAATCCAATCCACCCGAGACAAATAAAAGTTAGCTCCTGAAAGGTTAAGAGCCAGTCGATGACTTATACATGTGTGTGTACAGGGTGTGGGGCTGATGGTTCCATAGAAAGAGATGATAGATAGATAGATAGATAGATAGATAGATAGATAGATAGATAGATAGATAGATAGATAGATAGATAGATAGATAGATAGATAGATAGATAGATAGATAGATAGATAGATAGATAGATAGATAGATAGATAGATAGATAGATAGATAGATAGATAGATAGATAGATAGATAGATATAGATAGATAGATATAGATAGATAGATAGATAGATAGATAGATAGATAGAAAGAGATGATAGATAGATAGATAGATAGATAGATAGATAGATAGATAGATAGATAGATAGAAAGAGATGATAGATAGATAGATAGATAGATAGATAGATAGATAGATAGATAGATAGATAGATAGATAGATAGATAGATAGATAGATAGATAGATAGATAGATAGATAGATAGATAGGGTAGTAATATGTGGAATATGTATTCCCAAAAACCAGTGTCGGTCAAAGCCACACACACAGGCTCAATAAGACCCAGTCCAAAACAACAGGACGAAAACGGTACGAGAACAAAATACTTCCACAGAAATCACACACATCAAATAACAGAAAACAAGCCGGCGGGCCTACCGGGTTTAAATAGCCCAAAACCAAAACCTAAACAAGAAACAGGTGCAACTAATCAGACAAAACTAAATGAAACAGGAAAGGGGATCAGTGGCAGCTAGTAGGCCGGCGACGACGACCGCCGAGCGCCGCCCGAACAGGAAGAGGCACCATCTTCGGCAGGATTCGTGACAGATGGATAGATAGAGATCCAGCAGTGATCCTCCTCCATTACAACACCTTATCAGTCTTTGTTGGCGTACTAAATGGCACTCTATTCCCTAAATAGTGCACTACGTTAGTCCAAAGTAGTGCACTATATAGGAAATAAGCTGCAATTTGGGACGCATTCTCTGTCTGTCTCTCTTCACTAATGAGAACCATCCAGCCAGTCAGTCAGCCAGCTAGTCAGCCAGACAGTTCGCCAGCCAGCCAGTCAGTCAGTCAGCTTGTCAGCCAACCTTCTGGCTGGCTAGTCAGCCAGACAGCCAGACAGTAAGCCAGCCACCCAGCCAGCCAGTCAGCCAGCCAGTCAGTGAGGAAAGGAGGGAGGCCCAGACGGTCCGGCCCATGTGGCTGACTGATCTCAGAGGGGTACTGGCGCTCCAGGACTCTGGACCAGCACCATTAATTATGGAGGAAATCCAATCCACCCAAGACAAATAAAAGTTTACTCCTGAAAGGTTAAGAGCCAGTCGATGACAGACAGACAGACAGACAGACAGACAGACAGACAGTTTCTCTGGATAAAAGTGTCTACTAAAATGGAAAAGGAATGAATAGACCATTTCACTTTTCACAAAGAAATAAGATGCATTTGCAAAGAAAATTGTATATACAAAAGTATGTGGATTCGGATATTTCAGCCACACCCGTTGCTGGCAGGTGTATAAAATTAAACACACAGCCATTCATTCTCATTGGCAGTAGAATGGCTTCACTTCACTTCACTCAATGACTTTTAATGTGGCACCAACAAGTCAGATCATCACATTTCTGCCCTGCTAGTGTTGCCCTGGTCAACTGTAAGTGCTTTTATTGTGAAGTGGAAATGACTAGAAGCAACAACGGCTTAGCTGTGAAATGGTAGGTCACACAAACTCACAGAACGTGACTCCTGAAGCGCACAGCACGTAAAAAATGGCCTGTCCTCGGTTGCAACACTTACCACGAGTTCTAAACTGCCTCTCGATGCAGCTCAAAAACTGTATGTCGGGAGATCACCAGGTGCAATGCCAACCGTCGGCTGGAGTGTTGTAAAGCTCGTTGCCATTGGACTCTGTACCAGTGGAAACGCGTTGTCTGGAGTGATGACTAACGCTTCACCATCTGGAAGTCCGACGGATTTATCTTGGTTTGGCGGATGCCAGGAGAACGCTACCTGCCCGAATGCATTGTGCCAATGGACTGGGGCTGTTTTTCATGGTTCGGACTAGGCCCCTTAGTTCCAGTGAAGGGAAATCTTAATGCTACAGCATACAATGACATTCTAGACCATTCTGTGCTTCCAACTTTGTGGCAACAGTGTGGGGAAGGCCCTTTCCTGTTTCAGCATGACAATGCCACCGTGCACAAAGCAAGGTCCACATAGAAATGGTTTGTAGAGATCGGTGTGGAAGAACTTAGCTGGCCTGCACAGAGCCCTGACCTCAACCCCATTGAACACCTTTGGGATGAATTGGAATTGGATCCAAGGACTAATCACCCAACATCAGTGCCAGACCTCACTAATACCCTTGTGACTGAATGGAATCAAGTCATTGCATCAATGTTCCAACATATAGTGGAAAGCCTTCCCAGAAGAGTGGAGGCTTTTACAGCAGCAAAGTGGGGACCAACTTCGTATTAATGCCCATGATATTGGAATGAGATGTTCAACAAGCAGGTGTCCACATACTTTTGGTCATGTTGTGTATTTCAAGAAACTGGAAAACATACAGGGCTACGTCTCAGCCTTATTCTAAAATGTATTAAATTGTTTTTTTCTCCCCTCATTAATCTACACACAATACCCATAATGACAAAGCAAAAACAGTTTTTTAACATTTTTGCTTAAAAAAAACAACAAAACAACTGAAATATCACATTTACATAAGTATTCGTACCCTTTACACAGTACTTTGATGAATCAACTTTGGCAGCAATTACAGCCTCGATTCTTCATGGGTATGACGCTACACCTGTATTTCTGGAGTTTCTCCCATTCTTCTCTGCAGATCCTCTCAAGCTCTGTCAGGTTGGATGGGAAGCGTCGCTGCACAGCTATTTTCAGGTCTTTCCAGAGATGTTCGATCACTTTCAAGTCCAGGCTCTGGCTGGGCCACTCAAAGACATTCACAGACTTGTCACAAAGCCCCTCCTGCATTGTCTTGGCTGTGTGCTTAGGGTCGTTGTCCTGTTGGAAGGTGAAGCTTGCCTCAGTCTGAGGTCCTGAGCACTCTGAGCAGGTTTTCATCATGGAATCCTCTGTACTTTGCTCCATTCATCTTGCCCTCAATCCTGACTAGTCTCCCAGTCCCTGCCACTGAAAAACATCCCCACAGCATGATGCTGCCACCACCATGCTTCACCGTAGGTAAACGTGACGCTTGGCATTGAGGCCAAAGAGTTCAATGTTGGTTTCATCAGCCCAGAGAATTTTGTTTCTCATGGTCTGAGACTCCTTTAGGAGTTTAACTCTAAGTGGGCTGTCGTGTCTTTTACTGAGGAGTAGCTTCCATCTGGCCACTCTACCATGAAGGCCTGATGGGTGGGGTGCTGCAAAGATGGTTGTCCTACTGGAAAGTTCTCCCATCTCCACAGAGGAACTCTGGAGATCTGTCAGAGTGACCATCGGGTTCTTCGTCACCTCCCTGACCAAAACCCTTCTCCCACGATTGCTCAGTTTGGTAGCCAGCTCTAGGAAGAGTCTTGGTGGTTCCAAACTTCTTCCATTTAAGAATGATGGAGGCCACTGTGTTCTTGGGGACCTTCAATGCTAAAGACATTTTTTGGTACCCTTCCCCAGATCTGTTCCTCAACACAATCCTGTCTCGGAGCTCTACGGACAAATCCTCCAACCTCATGGCTTGGTTTTTGCTCTGACATGCACTGTTAACTGTGGTAACTTGTATAGACAGATGTGTCCCTTTCCAAATCATGTCCAATCACTTGAATTTGCTGGCGAAGGAAACGCACCCCTGTTTAGGCGAGGTGCTGGCTAGGGGAGTAGAACACAATTTAATAATCCAATAACCAACGTTTCGACAGACAAGCTGTCTTCATCAGGGTACAATGACAAACACTGCTGGTCACTAGTTTATATAGTTTCAAAGAACACACACAGGTGTCTGTAATCATGACTGGGTGTTGATTGATATCATTGGTTAATTTAGAAATATAAATAGAGCGTAAAAAAAACATGAATGGATAGCATACAATCATAGATGTGGCTACATAAGCCTACAAACATTTACAATGAATAGCAAAATCACAATAATCACAAGAAGGGCTTCAGATCAAAGTCTACGCTGAGACCAAAGGGAGCAAGGGTCTTTAAATTAAAGATCCAGGCAGCCACTCCTAAGGAAAGTGTGTGCCTTTCCAAATCATGTCCAGTCAATTGAATTTACCACAGGTGGACTTCAATCAAGTTGTAGAAACATCTCAATGAGGATCAATGGAAACAGGATGCACCTCAGCTCAATTTCGAGTGTCATAGCAAAGAGTCTGAATAATTATGTAAATAAGGTATTTCTGTTTTTTATTGTTAATACATTTGCTAAAATTTCTAAAAACCTGTTTTCTCTTTGTCATTATGGGGTATTGTGTGTAGATTGATTAAATAAAAATGTTTCCTCATCAATTTTAGAATAAGGCTGGAACGCAACAAAATGTTGAAAAGGGGAAGGGGTCTGAATACTTTCCAAATGCACTGTATATCAAGCAAGTATTTTTTAAATCCAAGTATTATCAGACTAACTTTTTGTACAGATAATTATCAGACTTGAGTTACAAATGCTGGTAAATGCTCAAAGACATTTAGTTTCTATTTTTTCACAAAAGTAGTTCACTAGGCCTTTACTAGTCATTTTAGTGGATTGATATAGACATCTTCAACCCAGGCAATTTTTTTGTTCTGCACTCTCCCTCATTTTTTTTTAATACATTACAATAATATCTAGATATTTTACTTTATAAGAACTGAATGCTAAATTATGGCTACCAAGCTTGTTAGGACAGAACAGACCTGGATGCAACTTCAATTGACACCGAGGTGTGAAGTGAGAGGTGTGAAAGCCCTTGAGCACAACAATGACAGCAGAGTTTCACAGCCTCCCCCACCCAAATGCAGAGGCCTCTTTACCCCCCTAGTCCATGGCTTCCCCCTGTGCAGAGGTCATCACAATACAGTACCCCTTGGATGTTAAAAAACTACAAGGCACAAAAAGGAGCTCCTCATGGACAACCCAAGAAATGGGTTGATGACTGCAGAGCCCCAGCTGTTTTGAGCCCCACCTGTTTAGCTAAAAAAAAAATGTTGCATGTTATTTTGGCATTAAAACATGTCACATATCAGTTTGCAAACGATGTAAAAAAAACAAAACAAAAATCATTGAGTTAATTAAGCCACATACAAACATGGTCAGTTTTTTGTTTTCTTGAGTAAGGCAGCTCCAAAAGGCAGATGTTTCATCCTAGCTCAGTGCTATGTGTGGTGGCAATAGTCGTGATTGGCTCAGTGTTCTGTCACTCATGGAGACACTACGTCCCCGCAAAATCTACAGGTAGAGCTTGAAAATTCAAGCCCTTTGGGTGCTGCCATAGAGTTTCTTTAGAAGTGCCCATCCAAGACGGCTCAAGGTCATTGGCCACAGATGAAATTATGTCAAATCACATTATATCTACAGTAGCTTTGATTGGACTTATCATATCAACATCGCACTTTCAAAATCTTAGCTATCAAGCTAGCAGTCATCAAGTGACAATCTACTGGCAAATCCTATTCAAACCTTGTCACATGAAGAGAAATTATAGATAAAACGTATTGGTGCTCATCGGCCATCGGCCATTGGACATAAACATTACACAACAAGTAGGAAATAGCAAATTCAACCATTAGTGGTTTGGAAGGAATCAGTGGCTAACTCCAAGCATTGCAAAGCAATCACTAGCCTGCTATTCAGTGGAGTGGGTGTGTGGTCCAATTCTGGTTTTAAGGGTGTCTTTTCCAAGCTTAAAAGGATAAACATTCAACATTGGCCATGCTGTCAATCCAGCATGACTTCTCCTTCACTCAAAACGACTGGTCACTCAGAAGTGGGAAATCTCAGACTTCAGTGAGTTCAACTCCGACTGGGAAAATACGTTTTGAATGGTCATCCAACTCGGAATTGCAAGTCGGGAACTCTGGCCTTTTTCTAAAGCTCCGACCTGAAGATAACTGACGTCATCATTGAGTCAACCTTGTTTTTTCCCGAGTTTCCAGTTGTCTTGAAAACACTGTAAATGCAGAGAATACCAGACTTTGATGACAACGTTTGCCCACAAAGGACCGTCGCGCCACTTTCCTGTTCAAGTGAACACAGCACAACAAGGTGAGTCCAAAAATGTCTTGTATGCTGCATAATTATTTAATATGCCAGGGAGATATAGTACCAGTCAAAATAATAGTGAAGACATCAAAACCATGAAATAACACATATGGAATCATGTAGTAACCAAAAAAGTGTTAAACATCAAAATATATTTGATATATTATATATATTTATATTCCTCTATGGTAAGTAGACCTACAGCTCATCCCTTATCAGCAGCATTGGAGACTACTTTATCACAGACCTCAACCCAGAGTCTCTCAGAGCATTCACAGTCTGGCCACTGACACCCCTATCAGACCACAGCAAAATCTCAGCCTACTTGAACAAAGCTATATTCAACCCCGAGGCATCAAAGCCCAACAAACTGCATGCCATTAAGAAACACTATAGATGGAAGGAAGATAGTGTAGAAACCTACCATAGAACAATTGGCCAAAAACAAATTCAATCCCACCTAGACAACTTCCTGTACAAAATGTTTCGCTGCAATAGTGAAGGTGTAAAACCGGAGAAAGAAATTTAGAAACCTTTTAAACCAAAAACACAGAGAGCCAGAAAATCAGAACATACGCCTTTACTATGGGGTGTATTGGGTTTGTACTCAAAAATATGTTTCATAAAGCTTACTTCATTATTCAATGTTTAAAATGTTTTTACTGCATCAAGTAAAGCGTACACAGACGTTTCAGCTTTACAGCCTTCTTCAGTGTGTATGTACACTTTCCATGAATTCAAAACAGCATTTGTAAAGAACCACAGATGAGCAGCAGGTGCTTCTAATCAGGGTTGACCCTCATCGGCCAATCAGGGATGAGGCTTTTCTGGTCTACCTGTATACAAATGAGTCACAGGGCATGGGAGTGGGGCATGGGAGTGGGCACGAAGGGCAACTCACAAATCAATTTCCGCAGGTGTTCGCTCACCTAAATACATCACACCAATTCATGAGATAGCCCTCCACAAAGGACATCAGTCAAAGCCGTTTATAAATGTGTGGGGCCAACTCATAAACAATATGCAAAATCTGATATGTGGAGGTGAAATGAAATCTTTGTAAACTGTGTGGAGATACAGAATTTAATTTATATAACCACATGGCTTCTCTTTGGAATAATTTGTTTTCATAGACACCTTCTCTACATGGCGGATAAAACAAAATGTGATCACGACGCAACTCAATTCATCAATATAATGATTTTGTTCTATAAAGTGTCTCGCAACTGGTGAGGTGATATCTTGACGCCTAATAGTGGATTTATGTTCTGTAAGAAGTACTTTCAAGGTGTGGGATGTTTTTCCAATGTAAATCTTATTACAACACTGTAACATATAAATAATTCATTTAGTAGTGCAAGTTAAATATTACTTTATCTCATAGATCCTAGAAGTCTGAGGGCATACAAAGTTTGAAAGTTTTGTTGTGGTGCTTCAAGAGGTACAAGATCTACAGGGGAAGCATCCTTTCAGGCCTCTTTTCTCTTTCTGACCACATCTGACTTCACCAATACGTTTGATAAGCCACATTTAGACTGTAATACAAGAACACTGTCCATATCAGATTTTGCATATTGTTTATGAGTTGGCCCCACATATTTATTAATGGGCTTTGCCTGATTGTGGTGGGCTATCTCATGAATTGGTGTGAAGTATAGTTGAAGTCGGAAGTGTCACGCCTGCTCCCGCTCTTCCCCCCTGGAGCTCGAGGGCGCCAGGCTGCCCTGCATTACGCACTCCTGCCACCAACATTTACGCACACCTGCCTTCCCTTGTCACGCTCTTCAGCGATATTGGACTCACTTGGACTCACTCAATCACCTGTTTATTACCTCCCCTATATTTGTCAGTTCCCTGCTCTGTTCCCCACTACTGCATTGTTTGTCGTCTGTCTTTGTGTTTCCCAGTTCTGACGCTTTTCCTGTCCTGTTGCATGTCCGTTCCTAATTAAATGTCAACTCCCCATACCTGCTTCTATTCTCCAGCGTCATTCCTTACAGGAAGTTTACATACACCTTAGCCAAATACATTTAAAAATTCCCTGTCTTAGGTCAGTTAGGATCACCACTTTATTTTAAGAATGTGAAATGTCAGAATAGCAGAATAGCAGTCGAGAGAATGATTTATTTCAGCATTTATTTCTTTCATCACATTCCTAGTGGGTCAGAAGTTTACATTCACTCAATTAGCATTTGGTAGCATTGCCTGTAAATTGTTTAACTTGGGTCAAGCATTTCAGGTAGCCTTCCACAAGCTTCCCACAATACGTTGGGTGAATTTTGGCCCATTCCTCCTGACAGAGCTGGTGTAACGGAGTCAGGTTTGTAGGCCTCCTTGCTTGCACATGCTTTTCCAGTTCTGTCCACACATTTTCTATAGGACTGAGGTCAGGGCTTTGTGATGGCCACTCCAATACCTTGACTTTGTTGTCCTTAAGCCATTTTGCCACAACTTTGGAAGTATGCTTGCGGTCATTGCCCATTTGGAAGACCCATTTCCAACCAAGCTTTAACTGACTGACTGATGTCTTGAGATGAGAACATTTTCCATCCTCATGAAGCCATCTATTTTGTGAAGTGCACCAGTTCCTCCTGCAGCAAAGCACCCCACAACATGATGCTGCCACCCCCCTGCTTCACGGTTGGGATGGTGTTCTTCAGCTTGCAAGCATCCCTCTTTTCCCTCCAAACATAAAGATGGTCATTATGGCGAAACAGTTCTATTTTTGTTTCATCAGACATTTCTCCAAAAAGTATGATCTTTGTCCCCATGTGCAGTTGCAAACCATAGTTGGGCTTTTTTGTGGCGGTTTTGGAGCAGTGGCTTTTTTCTTGCTGAGCGGCCTTTCAGGTGATGTTGATATAGCGCTCGTTTTACTGTGGATATAGATACTTTGTACCTGTTTCATCCAGCATCTTCGCAAGGTCCATTGCTGTTGTTCTGGGATTGATTTGCACTTTTCGCACCAAAGTACGTTAATCTCTATGAGACAGAACGCGTCTCCTTCCTGGGCGGTATGACGGCTACGTGCTCCGATGGTGTTTATACTTGCGTACTATTGTTTGTACAGATGAACGTGGTACCTTCAGGGGGTTGGAAATTGCTTCCAAGGATGAACCAGACTTGTGGAGGACTACAATTTATTTTCTGATGTCTTGACTGGTTTTTATAGTCAGGCCTTGAAATACACCCACAGGTACACCTCCAATTGACTCAAATTATGTCAATTAGCCTATCAGAAGCTTCTAAAGCCATGACATCATTTTATGGAATTTTCCAAGCTGTTTAAAGGCACAGTCAACTTAGTGTATGTAAAATTCTGACCCACTGGAATTGTGATACAGTGAATTATAAGTGAAATTATCTGTCTGTAAACAATTGTTTGAAAAATGACTTGTGTCATGCACAGAGTAGATGTCCTAACCGACTTGCCAAAACTATAGTTTGTTAACAAGAAATGTGTGGAGTGATTGAAAAACAAGCTTTAATGACTCCAACCTAAGTGTATGTAAACTTCTGACTTCAACTGTATTTAGGTGAGCTAACACTTGGGGCAATTGATTTGTGAGTTGCCCTTCGTGCCCTATAATTCTGTATCTTTTTGTGACTCATTTGTATACAGGTAGACCAGAAAAGCCTCATCCCTGATTAGCCGATGAGGGTCAACCGTGATTAGAAGCACCTGCTGCTCATCTGTTGTTCTTTACAAATGCTGTTTTGAATTCATGGAAAGTGTACATACACACTGAAGAAGGCTGTAAAGCTGAAACGTCTGTGTACGCTATACCTGATGCAGTAAAAACATTTTAAACATTGAATAATGAAGTAAGCTTTATGAAACATATTTTTGAGAGAGAACCATTACACCTCTTTGTTTGTCTGAATTTGCAGGTTTGAATTCAAAAAATGGGACCAACACCCATTTGAGCCTCTGCATGCAGGATTCTGCAAAAATATCTTCAGAGTACAACGCAAAAACCCAAAATAATGCATGCAGAGCAGGATTAGGGCAATACCCACTCATGATAAAAATCCAGAAAATAGATGTTAAATTCCACAACTTAAAGGAAAGTAATGCCCAAACCTTCCATCATAAAGCCCTGACCTGCAAGGAGATAAACCTAGAGAACAGCCCCCTCAACCAGCTGGATCTGGGGATCTGTTCACAAATGCAAAAATACCCCAAAGAGCCCAAGGACAGAATTACAACCAAATTGTGAGAAAGAAAAAAGATAACTATTTGACGTACTGGAAACAATCAACCAAAATACATAGCAAATTGGAATACTATCTGACCCTAAACCACTGTGACTGACCCAAAACGAAGAAAAAGAAAAGTAAGAAAAGCCTTGACTATTACTTTCGAGAGAGGTCGCCATAGGCAGAACTGGCTCTCAAGAGAAGACAGGACGTGTGGCAATTGCCCACAAAATGAGGTGGAAACTGAGCTTCAGTTTCTAATCTCCTGCCAAATGTACAACTATATAAGAGACACATTTCCCTAAAACTAAAGAAACCCACAAAGAATTAGAACACAAATAAAATGTTGACAAACTCCCATATGTGTCAAGCAAAATACCGCAGTGTGCAATCCCAGCAGCACAATATGTGACCTGGTGGAGCAAGTAAAGGTCAACCAATGGGTCAGAAGCACCAATGTAACTATAACCTATATTTATCTTTGTATGCACCCCCATATCAGTCTTATGAATGTTATACAAAATGTTTTAACCGCTAATAATATATCTTAAACATTGTTATTCTCTTGAGTGTGTAATGTTTACTGTTATTTGTTGTTGATAGTTTTTTTATTTCGTTTTGTTTAATTCGCTTTGTTGGTTATTGTGGTGATTGGTTTGTTTGAGTTTTTTCACATGCTTTGGCAATGTAAACATGTTTCCCATGCCAATAAAGCCACTTAGATTTCAATTGAGAGAGAGACCGTGAGGCTCACGGTAACAAGATCATGATTGCTTTTTTTCTCCACTGATTAGGCTAATGGTGGATTGAGATGTTCTCTTCCACTCAAGGCGATCAGCTGCATCAATAACTGATGGGGTAGCTTGGGAATGCTGTTGGCCAGGAGGCTTACAAAACTTCCTATCGCACCGACATCTGTCTGTGGAGTCACGTACACATGCACTCACTCACCCATTGGTCAAATGTAGTGCACTAGAGAATATGGTGCTATTTGGGACACAGGTCACTAGGACCCTAATGCGTACAGTGCATTCGGAAAGTATTCATACCCCTTGACTTTTTCCACATTTTGTTACGTTACAGCCGTATTCTAGAATGTATTATTTATTTTTTCTTCATCAATCTACACACAATACCCACAATGACAAAGCAAAAACAGGTTTTTAGAAGTTTTGCAAGTTTATTACCAATAAAAAACTGAAATGTCACATTCACATAAGTATTCAGACACTTTACTCAGTACTTTGTTGAAGCACCTTTGGCAGTGATTACAGCTTCAAGTCTTCTTGGGTATGATGCTACAGGCTTGGCACAACTGTATTTGGGGAGTTTCTCCCATTCTTCTCTGCAGATCCTCTCAAGCTCTGTCAGGTTGGATGGGGAGCATCGCTGCACAGCTATTTTCAGGTCTCTCCAGAGATATTAGATCGGGCTCTGGATGGGCCACTCAAGGACATTCAGAGACTTGTCACAAAGCCACTCCTGGATTGTGTTGGCTGTGTGCTTAGGATCGTTGTCCTGTTGGAAGATGAACCGTCGCCCAGTCTGAGGTCTTGAGTGCTCTGAAACAGGTTTTAATCAAGGATCGCTCTCTACTTTGTTCCATTCATCTTTCCCTCTATCCTGGCTAGTCTCCCAGTCCCTGCCGCTGAAAAACATCCCCACTGCATGATGCTGCCACCACCATGCTTCACCGTAGACTTGACGCTTGACATTGAGGCCAAAGAGTTCAATCTTGGTTTCATCAGACCAGAGAATCTTGTTTCTCATGGTCTGAGAGTCTTTAGGTGCCTTTTGGCAAACTCCAAGTGGGCTGTCATGTGCCTTTACCTGAGGAGTAGCTTCCTTCTGGCCACTCTACCATAATTGCCTGATTGGTGGAGGGGTGCAGAGATGGTTGTCCTTCTGGAAGGTTCTCCCAACTCCACAGAGGAACTCTGGAGCTCTGTCAGAGTGGTTTCTTGGTAACCTCCCTGATCGAGGCCCTTCTCCCCCGATTGCTCAGTTTGGCCGGGTGGCCAGCTCAAACTGAGCAATCGGGGGAGAAGGGCCTTGATCATTTAAGAATGATGGAGGCCACTGTGTTCTTGGGGACCTTCAATGCTGCAGACATTTTTGGGAACCCTTCCCCAGATCTGTGCCTCAACACAATCCTGTCTCGGAGCTCCACCGTCAATTCCTTCGACCTCATTGCTTGGTTTTTGCTCTGACATGCACTGTCAACTGTGGGACCTTACATAGATAGGTGTGTGACTTTCCAAATCATGTCCAATCAATTGAATTTACCACAGGTGGACTCCAATCTACTTGTAGAAACATCTCAAGGATGATCAATGGAAACAGGATGCACCTGAGCTCAATTTCGAGTCTCATAGGAAAGGGTCTGAAAACTTAAGTAAATAAGGCATTTCTGTTGTTTGTTTGTTTTACAAATTACAAAACCTGTATTCACTTTGTCATTATGGGGTATTGTGTGTAGATTGATGAGGGAAAATGTTAGATTTTATCCATTTTAGAATAAGGCTGTAACATAACAAAATGTGGCAAAAGTCAAGGGGTCTTTTGGTGAAGTGAGAGCCAGAGCCAATGCCTAGGCTTTAGCTCAACGGGCTAACACAGTTGGGACGTTCATATGTAGGCTACTGTATGTACTCTATACAGACATGAACATCCTCATATGGCATATACTCTAAAAAGCCTTTTTTATGATGTTATTATTCCATTTTGTAACATGTTAATAATGTCAGTATAAATTGGAGCAACAGAAGTCATACTGCTGCCTAGATCACTGGCTATGACCACCACACACATATACACTCAGTCATAATACACACAAAGACACTCAGATATGCACACGTAGACATGACATGAGGGTCATGTGATCAGAATCTAGGATGACTCTATCATGTACCATTAACAAGAACACCATTTGGGCTCACGGGCTAGAGCCCAGTGCACGACAGCGGTAGAAAAACAAGTCACAGTACATTTATTTTTTTCAGTAGACTGAACAAGGTGCTGTGAGAAAACGCTGATTCAGAAATCGCGAAAAGAACATCCAACACAATATTTTTTGGAGGCAAATAGCTCAACAAATGAAAGTCATGAAAGATGGATGAGAAAATCAGTCGTTCATTCATATTTAATGGGCAGGCTTAAGATGTATTACGCAACCAAAACCAACAACCTACGGACAGAGGAGGAGAGACATAATGAGGTGTGTGGATGGAAGTACCTGCAATATGCTGCTGATATCAGCTCTAACACAGTGGCCAATAGTGTGGTATCCAAATACTTCACTGTAACACCAATTAAACCCTGTCTCTTTTTTTACGTAGAGGCAGTGATGACATACAGATACACAATCATGCACAAATATGCCTATACCCACACAAACACACTCTTACAGTACACACAAACACACACTATACACACACAGTACACACAGACACCTGGTGCTCCCCTTGGTATTTCCTCTCTCAGTGTGTCATCCCATTAGGCCATTAACGGGCCCAGCCACGCATCAGGTGACTGAGTCAATCGATAAAGCACACATACTCTCTTCATTAGAGGCCCCACGGCTAGGCAACCTGCCACTCTGCTGCTCTGGCACACAGGGAGATCGAGCACTGTCACCCACCCTTTCTCTGTCTCTCTCGCTATGCCTTTCTTACAAACACACACTCACACACGAATACTCTGAAAGACTTATCAAGGTGGACAGACGGGTGCAGAAAGAGTGATTGAGAAAGTGAGAGAACAAAAAGAAAACATAAGGACAGAGAAAGAGATGGAGGAGTGGAGGAAAAACAGGATGACTCATTCAACAAAGTTGGTAAAATATCATTTTTTTTGGAAAACAACATGTTACATCACATTTGTCTGGTGGTGGTGAATAAGAGCTGTCTGGTGAATAAGAGCTGTCTGGTGAATAATATCTGTCTGGTGGATAATATCTGTCTGGTGAATAATACCTGTCTGGTGGATAAGACCTGTCTGGTCGATAAGACCTGTCTGGTGGATAATATCTGTCTGGTGGATAAGACCTGTCTGGTGAATAAGATCTGTCTGGTGGATAATATCTGTCTGGTGGATAAGACCTGTCTGGTGGATAATATCTGTCTGGTGAATAAGACCTGTCTGGTGGATAAGACCTGTCTGGTCGATAAGACCTGTCTGGTGGATAATATCTGTCTGGTGGATAAGACCTGTCTGGTCAATAAGATCTGTCTGGTGGATAATATCTGTCTGGTGGATAATACATGTCTGGTGGATAATATCTGTCTGGTGGATAATATCTGTCTGGTGGATAAGACCTGTCTGGTGAATAAGATCTGTCTGGTGGATAAGATCTGTCTGGTGGATAATACCTGTCTGGTGGATAATAACTGTCTGGTGGATAAGAGCTGTCTGGTGGATAAGATCTGTCTGGTGAATAATATCTGTCTGGTGGATAATAACTGTCTGGTGGATAAGATCTGTGTGGTGGATAATATATGTCTGGTGGATAAGATCTGTCTGGTGGATAAGACCTGTCTGGTGGATAAGACCTGTCTGGTGGATAAGACCTGTCTGGTGGATAAGATCTGTCTGGTGAATTATAACTGTCAGGTGGATAAGAGCTGTCTGGTGAATAATACCTGTCTGGTGGATAATAACTGTCTGGTGGATAAGAGCTGTCTGGTGGATAAGAGCTGTCTGGTGGATAAGACTTGTCTGGTGGATAAGATTTGTCTGGTGAATAATAACTGTCTGGTGGATAAGATCTGTCTGGTGAATAACACCTGTCTGGTGGATAAGACCTGTCTGGTGAATAATATGTGTCTGGTGGATAATAACTGTCTGGTGGATAAATCTGTCTGGTGCATAATATCTGTCTGGTGGATAAGATCTGTCTGGTGGATAATACCTGTCTGGTGGATAAGTCCTGTCTGGTGGGTTAAA
The DNA here is from genome assembly GCF_057628025.1 of Oncorhynchus mykiss. Lineage (NCBI taxonomy): Eukaryota > Metazoa > Chordata > Actinopteri > Salmoniformes > Salmonidae > Oncorhynchus > Oncorhynchus mykiss. The sequence continues at coordinate 17,578,145 of NC_143051.1, read as the reverse complement.
TCTGCCTGGTGGATAAGATATGTCTGGTGAATAAGACCTGTCTGGTGGATAATAACTGTCTGGTGGATAAGATCTGTCTGGTGGATATCACCTGTCTGGTGGATAAGTCCTGTCTGGTGGGTTAAATCTGTCTGGTGGATAAGACCTGTCTGGTGAATAAGATCTGTCTGGTGGATAAGATCTGTCTGGTGGATAAGACCTGTCTTTTGGATAAATCCTGTCTGGTGGGTTAAATCTGTCTGGTGAATAATACCTGTCTGGTGAAGAAGACCTGTCTGTTGGATAAGACCTGTCTGGTGGATAAGACCTATCTGGTGGATAAGATCTGTCTGGTGGATAATATCTGTCTGGTGAATTATAACTGTCTGGTGGATAAGAGCTGTCTGGTGAATAACACCTGTCTGGTGGTGAATAACACCTGTCTGGTGGATAATAACTGTCTGGTGGATAAGATCTGTCTGGTGGATAAGAGCTGTCTGGTGGATAAGACCTGTCTGGTGGATAAGATCTGTCTGGTGAATAATAACTGTCTGGTGGATAAGATCTGTCTGGTGAATAATAACTGTCTATTGGATAATAGCTGTCTGGTGAATAACACCTGTCTGGTGGATATACCTGTCTGGTGAATAATATATGTCTGGTGGATAATAACTGTCTGGTGGATATTACCTGTCTGGTGGATATGTCCTGTCTGGTGGGTTGAATCTGTCTGGTGGATAAGACCTGTCTGGTGAATAAGATCTGTCTGGTGGATAAGATCTGTCTGGTGGATAATATCTGTCTGGTGGATAAGACCTGGCTGGTGAATAATATCTGTCTGGTGGATAAGATCTGTCTGGTGAATAAGACCTGTCTGGTGGATAAGATCTGTCTGGTGGATAAGACCTGTCTGGTGGATAAGATCTGTCTGGTGGATATTACCTGTCTGGTGGATAAGTCCTGTCTGGTGGGTTAAATCTGTCTGGTGGATAAGACCTGTCTGGTGAATAAGATCTGTCTGGTGGATAAGATCTGTCTGGTGGATAATATCTGTCTGTTGGATAAGACCTGGCTGGTGAATAAGTCCTGTCTTGTGGGTTAAATCGGTCTGGTGGATAAGACCTGTCTGGTGAATAAGATCTGTCTGGTGGATAAGATCTGTCTGGTGGATAAGACCTGTCTTTTGGATAAGTCCTGTCTGGTGGGTTAAATCTGTCTGGTGAATAATACCTGTCTGGTGAAGAAGACCTGTCTGGTGGATAAGACCTGTCTGGTGGATAAGACCTATCTGGTGGATAAGATCTGTCTGGTGGATAATATCTGTCTGGTGGATAAGACCTGTCTGGTGAATAAGATCTGTCTGGTGGATAAGATCTGTCTGGTGGATAATACCTGTCTGGTGGATAAGACCTGTCTGGTGGATAAGATCTGTCTGGTGAATAATATCTGTCTGGTGAATAACACCTGTCTGGTGGATAATAACTGTCTGGTGGATAAGATCTGTCTGGTGGATAAGAGCTGCCTGGTGGATAAGACCTGTCTGGTGGATAAGATCTGTCTGGTGAATAATATCTGTCTGGTGAATAACACCTGTCTGGTGGATAATAACTGTCTGGTGGATAAGATCTGTCTGGTGGATAAGAGCTGTCTGGTGGATAAGACCTGTCTGGTGGATAAGATCTGTCTGGTGAATAATAACTGTCTGGTGGATAAGATCTGTCTGGTGAATAATAACTGTCTGGTGGATAAGAGCTGTCTGGTGTATAACACCTGTCTGGTGAATAATATATGTCTGGTGGATAATAACTGTCTGGTGGATAAATCTGTCTGGTGGATAATAACTGTCTGGTGGATAAGATCTGTCTGGTGGATATACCTGTCTGGTGGATAAGCCCTGTCTGGTGGGTTAAATCTGTCTGGTGGATAAGACCTGGCTGGTGAATAAGATCTGTCTGGTGGATAAGATCTGTCTGGTGAATAAGACCTGTCTGATGGATAAGACCTGTCTGGTGGATAAGACCTGTCTGGTGAATAAGACCTGTCTGGTGGATAAGATCTGTCTGGTGGATATTACCTGTCTGGTGAATAAGACCTGTCTGGTGGATAAGTCCTGTCTGGTGGGTTAAATCTGTCTGGTGGATAAGACCTGGCTGGTGAATAAGATCTGTCTGGTGGATAAGATCTGTCTGGTGAATAAGACCTGTCTGATGGATAAGACCTGTCTGGTGGATAAGACCTGTCTGGTGAATAAGACCTGTCTGATGGATAAGATCTGTCTGGTGGATAAGACCTGTCTGGTGGATAAGATCTGTCTGGTGGATATTACCTGTCTGGTGAATAAGACCTGTCTGGTGGATAAGACCTGGCTGGTGAATAAGATCTGTCTGGTGGATAAGACCTGTCTGGTGAATAAGACCTGTCTGGTGGATAAGATCTGTCTGGTGGATATTACCTGTCTGGTGAATAAGACCTGTCTGGTGGATAAGACCTGTCTGATGGATAAGATCTGTCTGGTGGATAAGACCTGTCTGGTGGATAAGATCTGTCTGGTGAATAATATCTGTCTGGTGAATAACACCTGTCTGGTGGATAATAACTGTCTGGTGGATAAGATCTGTCTGGTGGATAAGAGCTGTCTGGTGGATAAGACCTGTCTGGTGGATAAGATCTGCCTGGTGAATAATATCTGTCTGGTGAATAACACCTGTCTGGTGGATAATAACTGTCTGGTGGATAAGATCTGTCTGGTGGATAAGAGCTGTCTGGTGGATAAGACCTGTCTGGTGGATAAGATCTGTCTGGTGAATAATAACTGTCTGGTGGATAAGATCTGTCTGGTGAATAATAACTGTCTGGTGGATAAGATCTGTCTGGTGAATAATAACTGTCTGGTGGATAAGATCTGTCTGGTGAATAATATATGTCTGGTGGATAATAACTGTCTGGTGGATAAATCTGTCTGGTGGATAATAACTGTCTGGTGGATAAGATCTGTCTGGTGGATATACCTGTCTGGTGGATAAGCCCTGTCTGGTGGGTTAAATCTGTCTGGTGGATAAGACCTGGCTGGTGAATAAGATCTGTCTGGTGGATAAGATCTGTCTGGTGAATAAGACCTGTCTGATGGATAAGACCTGTCTGGTGGATAAGACCTGTCTGGTGAATAAGACCTGTCTGGTGGATAAGATCTGTCTGGTGGATAAGATCTGTCTGGTGGATAAGACCTGTCTTTTGGATAAGTCCTGTCTGGTGGGTTAAATCTGTCTGGTGAATAATACCTGTCTGGTGAAGAAGACCTGTCTGGTGGATAAGACCTGTCTGGTGGATAAGACCTATCTGGTGGATAAGATCTGTCTGGTGGATAATATCTGTCTGGTGGATAAGACCTGTCTGGTGAATAAGATCTGTCTGGTGGATAAGATCTGTCTGGTGGATAATACCTGTCTGGTGGATAAGACCTGTCTGGTGGATAAGATCTGTCTGGTGAATAATATCTGTCTGGTGAATAACACCTGTCTGGTGGATAATAACTGTCTGGTGGATAAGATCTGTCTGGTGGATAAGAGCTGCCTGGTGGATAAGACCTGTCTGGTGGATAAGATCTGTCTGGTGAATAATATCTGTCTGGTGAATAACACCTGTCTGGTGGATAATAACTGTCTGGTGGATAAGATCTGTCTGGTGGATAAGAGCTGTCTGGTGGATAAGACCTGTCTGGTGGATAAGATCTGTCTGGTGAATAATAACTGTCTGGTGGATAAGATCTGTCTGGTGAATAATAACTGTCTGGTGGTTAAGAGCTGTCTGGTGTATAACACCTGTCTGGTGAATAATATATGTCTGGTGGATAATAACTGTCTGGTGGATAAATCTGTCTGGTGGATAATAACTGTCTGGTGGATAAGATCTGTCTGGTGGATATACCTGTCTGGTGGATAAGCCCTGTCTGGTGGGTTAAATCTGTCTGGTGGATAAGACCTGGCTGGTGAATAAGATCTGTCTGGTGGATAAGATCTGTCTGGTGAATAAGACCTGTCTGATGGATAAGACCTGTCTGGTGGATAAGACCTGTCTGGTGAATAAGACCTGTCTGGTGGATAAGATCTGTCTGGTGGATATTACTTGTCTGGTGAATAAGACCTGTCTGGTGGATAAGTCCTGTCTGGTGGGTTAAATCTGTCTGGTGGATAAGACCTGGCTGGTGAATAAGATCTGTCTGGTGGATAAGATCTGTCTGGTGAATAAGACCTGTCTGATGGATAAGACCTGTCTGGTGGATAAGACCTGTCTGGTGAATAAGACCTGTCTGATGGATAAGATCTGTCTGGTGGATAAGACCTGTCTGGTGGATAAGATCTGTCTGGTGGATATTACCTGTCTGGTGAATAAGACCTGTCTGGTGGATAAGACCTGGCTGGTGAATAAGATCTGTCTGGTGGATAAGACCTGTCTGGTGAATAAGACCTGTCTGGTGGATAAGATCTGTCTGGTGGATATTACCTGTCTGGTGAATAAGACCTGTCTGGTGGATAAGACCTGTCTGATGGATAAGATCTGTCTGGTGGATAAGACCTGTCTGGTGGATAAGATCTGTCTGGTGAATAATATCTGTCTGGTGAATAACACCTGTCTGGTGGATAATAACTGTCTGGTGGATAAGATCTGTCTGGTGGATAAGAGCTGTCTGGTGGATAAGACCTGTCTGGTGGATAAGATCTGTCTGGTGAATAATATCTGTCTGGTGAATAACACCTGTCTGGTGGATAATAACTGTCTGGTGGATAAGATCTGTCTGGTGGATAAGAGCTGTCTGGTGGATAAGACCTGTCTGGTGGATAAGATCTGTCTGGTGAATAATAACTGTCTGGTGGATAAGATCTGTCTGGTGAATAATAACTGTCTGGTGGATAAGATCTGTCTGGTGAATAATAACTGTCTGGTGGATAAGATCTGTCTGGTGAATAATATATGTCTGGTGGATAATAACTGTCTGGTGGATAAATCTGTCTGGTGGATAATAACTGTCTGGTGGATAAGATCTGTCTGGTGGATATACCTGTCTGGTGGATAAGCCCTGTCTGGTGGGTTAAATCTGTCTGGTGGATAAGACCTGGCTGGTGAATAAGATCTGTCTGGTGGATAAGATCTGTCTGGTGAATAAGACCTGTCTGATGGATAAGACCTGTCTGGTGGATAAGACCTGTCTGGTGAATAAGACCTGTCTGGTGGATAAGATCTGTCTGGTGGATAAGATCTGTCTGGTGGATAAGACCTGTCTTTTGGATAAGTCCTGTCTGGTGGGTTAAATCTGTCTGGTGAATAATACCTGTCTGGTGAAGAAGACCTGTCTGGTGGATAAGACCTGTCTGGTGGATAAGACCTATCTGGTGGATAAGATCTGTCTGGTGGATAATATCTGTCTGGTGGATAAGACCTGTCTGGTGAATAAGATCTGTCTGGTGGATAAGATCTGTCTGGTGGATAATACCTGTCTGGTGGATAAGACCTGTCTGGTGGATAAGATCTGTCTGGTGAATAATATCTGTCTGGTGAATAACACCTGTCTGGTGGATAATAACTGTCTGGTGGATAAGATCTGTCTGGTGGATAAGAGCTGCCTGGTGGATAAGACCTGTCTGGTGGATAAGATCTGTCTGGTGAATAATATCTGTCTGGTGAATAACACCTGTCTGGTGGATAATAACTGTCTGGTGGATAAGATCTGTCTGGTGGATAAGAGCTGTCTGGTGGATAAGACCTGTCTGGTGGATAAGATCTGTCTGGTGAATAATAACTGTCTGGTGGATAAGATCTGTCTGGTGAATAATAACTGTCTGGTGGATAAGAGCTGTCTGGTGTATAACACCTGTCTGGTGAATAATATATGTCTGGTGGATAATAACTGTCTGGTGGATAAATCTGTCTGGTGGATAATAACTGTCTGGTGGATAAGATCTGTCTGGTGGATATACCTGTCTGGTGGATAAGCCCTGTCTGGTGGGTTAAATCTGTCTGGTGGATAAGACCTGGCTGGTGAATAAGATCTGTCTGGTGGATAAGATCTGTCTGGTGAATAAGACCTGTCTGATGGATAAGACCTGTCTGGTGGATAAGACCTGTCTGGTGAATAAGACCTGTCTGGTGGATAAGATCTGTCTGGTGGATATTACCTGTCTGGTGAATAAGACCTGTCTGGTGGATAAGTCCTGTCTGGTGGGTTAAATCTGTCTGGTGGATAAGACCTGGCTGGTGAATAAGATCTGTCTGGTGGATAAGATCTGTCTGGTGAATAAGACCTGTCTGATGGATAAGACCTGTCTGGTGGATAAGACCTGTCTGGTGAATAAGACCTGTCTGATGGATAAGATCTGTCTGGTGGATAAGACCTGTCTGGTGGATAAGATCTGTCTGGTGGATATTACCTGTCTGGTGAATAAGACCTGTCTGGTGGATAAGACCTGGCTGGTGAATAAGATCTGTCTGGTGGATAAGACCTGTCTGGTGAATAAGACCTGTCTGGTGGATAAGATCTGTCTGGTGGATATTACCTGTCTGGTGAATAAGACCTGTCTGGTGGATAAGACCTGTCTGATGGATAAGATCTGTCTGGTGGATAAGACCTGTCTGGTGGATAAGATCTGTCTGGTGAATAATATCTGTCTGGTGAATAACACCTGTCTGGTGGATAATAACTGTCTGGTGGATAAGATCTGTCTGGTGGATAAGAGCTGTCTGGTGGATAAGACCTGTCTGGTGGATAAGATCTGTCTGGTGAATAATATCTGTCTGGTGAATAACACCTGTCTGGTGGATAATAACTGTCTGGTGGATAAGATCTGTCTGGTGGATAAGAGCTGTCTGGTGGATAAGACCTGTCTGGTGGATAAGATCTGTCTGGTGAATAATAACTGTCTGGTGGATAAGATCTGTCTGGTGAATAATAACTGTCTGGTGGATAAGATCTGTCTGGTGAATAATAACTGTCTGGTGGATAAGATCTGTCTGGTGAATAATATATGTCTGGTGGATAATAACTGTCTGGTGGATAAATCTGTCTGGTGGATAATAACTGTCTGGTGGATAAGATCTGTCTGGTGGATATACCTGTCTGGTGGATAAGCCCTGTCTGGTGGGTTAAATCTGTCTGGTGGATAAGACCTGGCTGGTGAATAAGATCTGTCTGGTGGATAAGATCTGTCTGGTGAATAAGACCTGTCTGATGGATAAGACCTGTCTGGTGGATAAGACCTGTCTGGTGAATAAGACCTGTCTGGTGGATAAGATCTGTCTGGTGGATAAGACCTGTCTGGTGGATAAGATCTGTCTGGTGGATATTACCTGTCTGGTGAATAAGACCTGTCTGGTGGATAAGACCTGGCTGGTGAATAAGATCTGTCTGGTGGATAAGACCTGTCTGGTGAATAAGACCTGTCTGGTGGATAAGATCTGTCTGGTGGATATTACCTGTCTGGTGAATAAGACCTGTCTGGTGGATAAGTCCTGTCTGGTGGGTTAAATATGTCTGGTGGATAAGACCTGGCTGGTGAATAAGACCTGTCTGATGGATAAGACCTGTCTGGTGGATAAGACCTGTCTGGTGAATAAGACCTGTCTGATGGATAAGATCTGTCTGGTGGATAAGACCTGTCTGGTGAATAAGACCTGTCTGGTGGATAAGATCTGTCTGTTGAATAAGGTTCAGCTCACTAACAATGGAGTGGTTCGTAATGCAATCCATTAAAGATGTTGATTCAGATGTGGGGGTTAAGGAAGCAGGGCAAGACATGCATCAATCTCAGGGTGTGCTAATGAATAACGTTGTCTGTTAGTTTACAGATCTTGGACACCGTAATGGACTTACACTTCAGGCTGATGAAAGGAGAACATAAACTAGCGGCCACTTTTTCAAACAGCCAAAGCTTCCTTTTGTACTGAGCTGACTAAATGAAGGAGATTCTATAGTACATGCATCATTTCCATAGCAATACTCACTGAGTGCTAGGGCGCTTTGAAGTTTCATTAGACAATGCATTACATGATGTGATGTAACAAGTGACAGTTTAGTATGCATTGTGGGTTAAGGTTGGGAGTATTTCTAAAAGATAGATAGTGTTAAGCCTATACAGTAGCCTTACCCTTATAGTGATACACGGGTTGGATATCCGCTGGGCGGGTAGGTTTACGGTCATGAAATGAGGGTGGCATTAGTGCATAAGCCTACTGTACGAGCACCAAATAGCCTATATGCCAATCGCCTAATCCTTTTGGAAACGGGACGAAAAAGTTAAGGTCATCCATGGAGGCAAAAAGGACAATGTGGGAGTTAAATTCAACAAGAGAAAAGCAGCGAAACGGAGAGTTAGAAATAAAGAGAAGGGAGAGCCAGAAAAGTCATGTTTGGTGAAGTGGTAAAAGAGGATGATGGCTGTGTTATGTGTGATTGTGAGTCGCTATACAAATTCCACAGTGACAGGACTGAGACTTCAAATAGGCCTATGGCACATCAAGGGAACTGTAGCCTACTGTTCAGATGGGTTCAATGGAAACTGAAATCTGGACACTGACTGTAGGTCTGTAACCTCTCAGGTAGCCTTTATTAACTCCTGCAGAATTAAGCATTTCTTGCAGTACAATGATACACCAAATGTAGGCAAAATTTTGGCTCGGGAACAGAAGAAATATGATTTTTTTCTTTCAGCATTTTGAGAGAATGCAAATGGCAGTTAGATACAGTCTGTAGTGGCGTGATCTTTATCAGCATCATAAAAGCTGATAGTATTTCAACCACATAAAATATGCATCCAAGCAGAGCTGAAATCTATCAGAAACATGTTGGGTCATTTTTACAGCTTTCTATTTCCTTACAACCGGTCAAACTGATGTCATTTTGCACAGCAAATCTTTCCTTTTTTGGTTGTTACATTTTTACATTTTACTTCAGTCCCTGAACATCTTTGCTAAGTGAAAGAACCAGAGATGACAGAGAAAACCTTACCGATGTCAACTAGATTGAAGCATTCATTTATGACATTCTGGTGAGCAAGGGTTTCTGTAGTCTTCTAGGGCAACATATAATGACAGAAGAGAAGCTGAATGCATCTAATTATAGTCAAGTTGACTAACAAATAGTCCAAAATGTCAGAAATTAAAAGCAGATACATATCTAAATTAGGCAAAAAAAATTGCCTGTACCCCCTGTCAAAAAAATGGCCTGCACCCCGTCAAAAAATGGCCTGCACCCCCTGTCAAAAAATGGCCTGCACCCCCTGTCAAAAAATGGTTTCGCTGTCTGACTTTAGCCTACAGCACATTTTCTATATTAGCAGGTTAGGGTCTGGTGCAGGCCTCAGATTTAGTTATAGTTAGTTATAGTTATCCAGCAGGTGCGTGTGCTCAGTAACTAGAACATCTTATCTATGTCATTTTTCCCACCTAATATCTATCTTTGTTTATGTGATATTATGTCTGTTCAAAATATTGATTATAGAGTGACATGTTAATGTTATTTGATGAAATACTTGTTTGGACTTCTAACCTGTTCAGGTTGCTCATTTTGAGGAGAGCTTAGGCTGGAGGGACATGTTGTCCCAGGGCTCTCTTAAACTCAGCTGTGTAAGGATTTATCTAAACTCAGTGTTATAGGTTCTCTGCCTAGTTTAAAGGTGCTCTGCCTAGTTTAAAGGTGCTCTGCCTAGTAAAGGTGCTCTGCCTAGATTAAAGGCCCCAGTCGTAGCTTCAGTTATTGGCCATTTAGATTATTGTTTGTTATCTTGTAAGTCTACATCAATGTTAGTGTTTGTCAGCATCTTGTAAATGTCCTTTGAGCCAGCTCATCTTCTGCCCCTGTAAATAAATACCACCTTCAGAACCATTCTGTCTGACCCCCCCAGAACTCAATAAGCCCTGGGTCATACCACCAGGACAGGCCCAGCGGGGATCCCTTCTTAGCATCCACAGGCAATTAGCACTTCCTCGTCTCTGACTGTTTGTGTGAGCTTCCTGCCTTCCTCCTCTCCCCCTCAGCTGAGAATGTTCCGGTGTCCCCCAGCGATGAGCCTTATCGATCACCTCTTTTGGAAAAGGTTGATACCTTGGCTACTGGCTGGGCACCGGGACCCCCTGCCCACACCCACCCAACCCCATGCTCATCAACACCCCCTACCTACTGCACTGAGGATATTGTTATTTTTCACCCTCTCTCTCTCTCCCTCTCTGTGTGACAGGTTCCCTTGGCTGTAGTCTGTGACCACTCACTGTGCTTTTAAAACCCCATTGGATGTGTGTCTCTGTGGTGCCACATTGACCATTTTACAGTATGTTGTAGGAATACACTGCAGGCTCAGATGCAGGCTTGGTACAACATATTTTTCCAAGTGGCTAGAGGATATTGTGGGTAATGTACCCATGAAATATGATAGCAACATTGCCTTTTAACACCCAGTAAAAGGAAAAATATTCTAAAGTTGCCACCATCAGCAATGTAATGCATAGCTGCTTAAACAAACAGTTGTTTGTCATTTTATAAACCAATCATTAAATTGTGTCAGTGATGAATTATGCATGAAAAATCTTCCTACAGCTGGATAGTCCTACATCTCATATCTGAGGAAAATTAACGTTGTGCTCTCTTAAATGAACATTATCAGAAGCTCCTCTACTTGGATGCCTGGGCCTGAGCTTGGTTGATTCCACAGCTCCTTATCCACTCTGCCTCCTCTACAGTAGATACGATTAATAGACTAGAATAAACTAGAATAACTAGAATAATTAATTCCGCAGTGGGCAAATTATTTTCTAAAACACTTTTCAAATCCTGTAAGTCCAAATATGTTAATGTTGTTCAATTGAGTGACTCATACATTGAATTGAGCAGAATGAGAAACAGATGGGGAAAAGAATAAAGTGTTGGCCAGGGTCTGGTATGTGGAGGGTACATGCTCACGAGGCCAGAACTGTACTATTTAGCTCTGGTCAGCAGTGATGGGATTTGAATTCACACAGACAGCAACTGATCTTCTTGTGAAAAAAACAACATACAAGTCCCACCGTCCCAGAGCAAATCCTCCAGGACAGCAATAACACCTTGCCACTGACAAATTCAATGCCAATAATCTTTCTCATTCAGTTAAACTGAGGAATCAAAAAGATGGATGCTTTTAAAGCTCTCTCTGGCAACAGGGTGACATCAGGGATGGGGTAACCGTCAATCTCATTCAGCCACTTGTGAAAGGCGCTGTTCCTTCTTGTTGTCTCCACCAACTCCTGAGTCAACCTCTGGCTGGGTGTTGTCCCTTCCTCCATCCTTCCTCCAGCTCCAGGAGCCTGATCCCGCTGCTTCTAACTTGTCTGCCCTCCACTCCTACCCGGGGTGGACTGGCCATCTGGCATTTCGGGCAAATGCAAGATGGGCTGGTTCATTTTTATTCTAGTGGGCCTGCCTAACTAATGTTTTTTGCAAAAAATGATAATTGTCTGGATAATGGGTCAGTGTGCCTCGAGGGATAAGAAAAAGGGACAGTTTGGGGGCCCCAAGGGAAAAGAAAATCTGGTTTGTCCGAAATGCCAGAGCTGATTTCTGGTCCCATTCCATCTCAACTCCTACCCCCTCTAGCAAGGCCCAGGTCTGCCCTGAATGTGGGGTACTCAGCTGTTTCTTGGCACCACTACTCACTAGCACCCTCTCGTGGAGCTTCCTGGTGTTGTTCCTGAGGCAAACCTCCCTCAGCTTCCAGTAGAAGACGCAGCAGCTGAAGTCTTCCATCCACCTGAGGTTGATGTGGTTCTGCAGCACAGTCAGGCTGGGGTAGAGCCACAGGCATCCAACACACTGGTACTGGAGCTCCCCGTCCACCTGTTTCATGGTAGAGGCCAAGCCCAGGAAGTTGAAGTCCAGGTTGGAAGCCTCGTGTCTGGGCTCTACTGACTTGAACCACTCCTTGGCTGAAGAATGAGTTGGATATGGTGGATGTCCCTGTCCCTGAGGCCTGGGTGGGGTGTGCTTCAGGGGGATGCAAGGAAGGTGAACAGGGGTCTGTCATACTGGTGGCTCTGCTGTCCTCAAAACCTGGGAGGGAGGTTGGCTATCTCATGGAGTCAGACAGAAAACAAGAATTGAGGAGAATGTATGTATAAAGAACCTTGATCTATAAAAACATTGCTAGGTGAACACAAATCAATGCCCCTGACTGGCCATTCCAGTTTTCAGATTTCTATTCAGTACAGCATTTGAGAGGTAGGCTAAACTCAAGAAAGCAGGCCATTGAAAACATCTAGCATTTTGAAGACACAGAAGAAGTGCTCTAACCTCGCTAAAGAAAACTACACAAGAATGTTGTCAATGTTGTTCTGTCGGAGGAGACTCCAAATTCACAAACTACAGCAGTTGTGAGAAGAAAAAAAACTTTCTCTACACACCAACCTTTCATGTTAAATGTTTAGGACATGGAACTGGATCATTGGACTTGTTCATATTTCTTTTTGGTTTTATATTCTAGTCTTGTATGCTCACACATTTCTCGGAGGTATGAATAACATCCTAAGGCACTGCATGTAATGTTAATGAAGTAATCACATTTGAGTGTCTCCCTATTTTTTGCCAAAAGATTTGAATAAATGTAAATCTACAACACAGGCTTGTCAATACTTGTCATCTGCTTTGGGAATCAAACATACTTCATTTGATTGGCTTTGTCGTGTCCATTGGCTTTGGGGTAAGAAGATCAGCAGACTCTAAAGTTTGGTGAGCAAGTGTGATATGTGTTCTGACTGTTCTCATCTCTCCATCACCAAAATAAATACATGTGTGACGTCATAAACGTCATACAAGCAGTGCCATCTACATGGAAGCATTGTCTTCCGACAGGTGGCATCATTCCTCAATCATCAGTGCAGACAGAATTGTTGCACTATCTGATGTAAAACAGTGACATGGAAGATGGGCATGGTGATTTGAACCTTGGTGAATGAAAACCTCTTTTCATCTATTAAATTAAGATAATTTCAGATTTCCTCATTTGTGAGTAAAACACATTTAAAGAAGAAGTAACCTACAGTACATTATGTTTGTGTATTATTTTTTTGTATTTATTTTTGACAAGTTACCACCCTGTCAGTTCTAGACAACCCAGCAACAATACTACAGTACACACATTCTCCAACCAACTCATACAAAACTGCCTCAGTGAAGTGATGCTGTCACTTCTGTCTTCTGCAGCCACTTTTGGATCATGTCTCCCTTCTTATCGCTTGTCTCAAGACCCTTCCTCCCGACGCTGTCGGTGGGCTGGGGTGCCAGAACCAGCGAGGCCGACCCCAGGTATGTGGTGGAGAAGCTGGAGGGCTTAGGGTCGTTATCCATGGCAAGAGACTCCCTGCTCTGGCAACTCACCATGACCATGGGCCTGCGGTCCTGCATGCTCTTCAGCTTCCTGTAGAACACCCTGCAGCTGAAGCCCTCTCTCCAGCCCTGGTCAATGTGACCCAGCAGGGTCCCCAGGTGGTCGTAGTACCTCAGGCAGCCTGAGCACTTGTACTTCCTCTCCCCACAGACTAGTTCTGCAGCCGTGACCTTGCGGATGAAGAGAGGATCCAGCTCGCCACACAGTAATCTCTGGGAGTCGGAGGTGTGGTGGCAGTACATGGTCTGCGGCGGCAAGGGATGAGGGTCGGCGCCAGTCGAGTTGTTAGACCCTACCGGGGTTGGAGTGGCTGGGTTGAGGGAGTAGCTGTGGACCATTGAGTCGTAGTGGAGGTGGTGGTCGGAGGGTCTGTTGGCGGGGTGCTGGCCGTGGCCCGAGCTGGTGGCGCCCAGCCTGGACCGGAGGTCTGAGATGCTGGGGTTAAGTCTGGAGGGGGTAGTCTCTATGGTCTTTGACTGCACCTTCAGGCAGTCTGTGAGACTATCACAACCTGTACAGACAGCATGCAGTTTTCAATTCCAAGGTTTCATTATGGGTCTAAAATGTACTCAGTGATGTACTCAGTGAAAATAAAAAACATGACTGAACGGCCACTAAAAGTCAGTCTAAATGGAAATAAATTGAGTGTTTTGAGGGGTGGAAGTGAGTGAAAAATGTCACTACTTTGTTCCACAGCTAGAGGTGGGAAATGCGTTCGATGCACTACAGTTCACTAAGATATGATGACCTTCATCAAGCCAACAGCATCTAATGGATAAATCCTTTGAGTCTATCTGTACTTTTCCAAGATTGATTCTGCTCAATCACCAGCTTCCCTTTATAAATGTCATCAAGGTCATCCTATCATCTGATAAACACTTTTATATGTTGACATTTCATCATGTCACATAACTAGTGGCATAAAAAGTTAACATACCGGATGTTTCTTCTACAATATTTGTCTTTTTTTCCTTAGTCCTTCTCAGAGCCTCCATGCGTATGACCATTTAGGTTCTCATACCTACAGTGTTTCAGCAGCTACTTTGAGCAGATAACACCCTTGTGGTTTTCTCTGTTCTCTGAGTAACCATCATGTATCATCACAGGCCAGAACAGTGACGTCACAAAGGGAACTCTGACTGAACATTTCACTGTGATGAACATTTTTGATAAACCAGCTAAAATTAGAGTAATATTGAGTATCAGAACAAGCATTATTTTTCCAGACGTAATTTATCTATCACAATAATTACACTAGCTACAATATGTAGGCTACATCTGTTGTGGGTACAATGCCAATATAATTTACCTCTCTCTGCAGCCCTAGTGTTATCAGCAAAGTCATCTGTGGGATCATTCTTTGGAGAGTCAAGTTTCCTATAGTGTCCCCTCATATGATACCTGGAGATATCCAACTCTAGTCAGACAGAGAAGGATGCAAATACATGACTGAAACACTCAGTGGCCATGATAAAATAAATGTAAGTGCACGTACTACATTTAAATAAGTAAGGCTACATAGTAAAACAAACAATAAAGAGAGACATTATTTAAAATCTTATATTGAGAGATGGGGGAGTATTGAGGGCAAATTGAGAGCAATTTGTTTATTCAGGGCCAGATAAATAGCAAGTTAACATTAGCTCCAATAGTAATTTGATTTTATCAGCAAGAGTTTACTGTACCCATAAATGTTTTCATAAACAAAACATCCCACTCAGCTATCAGATTCATGACTGCAAATGTACCTTGAATCTTCTTCACAAGAAAGTCCATTGGATTTCCCCCGTCTACAATTTTGTGTACAATTCTGTTTAGAGTTCTTGAAGTACTAAAATGTTGCATGCTTCAAATACTTTGTTTCATTGTTTCCTTGTTCCCGGGGAAACCAGAATTATATGAGATCAGAGGGTTCCATTCAGAGAAGAGATACAAATTAGGGATTAATATCGGTAACCGGGACTGTCCCGGGACCACTATTCCCCACGTTTTAAAGAAAAAGACCTGGGAAATGACATTTTAACCCAATGTCACACTAACACAATTCTAAGAAATACACAACATGCGCAGCAGTAGATTGGCAAAAAAAAATGTATAACACATTATACAAACTGGTGGTCGCATAGTAGCCTTTAGCCTAGCGTATTTACTTCACACAAAGTCGCCATAAATTCAAACCACACGCATAATTTACACTGCCGGACTGCACACGAGACCCGAATTGCAGTTTAGAGTTCTCATCAGAAGCAGAATTTGAAATTAATTCCTGGTCAGACCCAAACCTGGTGACCTGAAATTAAATGAAAGAATAGCGCGGTGGAGGCAAGTGGCAGCGGAGATGAGGAAACAGCCATTGGACAGTAGTAAGATGGCGCTGACAGATATGGCAGCTCTGCTTCTAGCTCCTAAGAAACTTTGCAGTATTTTGTTTTTTTGTGTGTTAATTCTTACATTATTAGCCCAGATTTTTTGTGTTATTACACACAGACGGAAATAACTTTTGGGATATCAGAGCAGTGGTAACTCACCAGCATTACGACTAGGAATACGACTTTCCCAAATTGGAACCTTTGTTTGTACCCCCAAGGGTAATTTAACCCTATTCCAGAGGCTGCTAGAAAAACACCACTGGCGGAGAAGAGGTATGCGGAGTGGACTTCTAGTCTGACTCAGGAGGCGTGCACTCCATCCATCGCTTCGGAGTATATTACTGGCTAATGTTCAGTCTCTGGGTAATAAAGTAGACAAGCTCAGGGTGAGGATCTCCTTCCAGAGAGGCATCAGGGATTGTAACATATTCCGTTTCACGGAAGCATGGCTCTCTCGGGATATACTGTCCCTGTCCATACAGTCAGCTGGGATCTCAGTACATCACGCAGATAGGAATAAAGAACTCTCTGTGAAGATAAAGGCGGGGGTGTATGTTTCATGATTAACTACTCATTGTGTGATAACATACAGAAACTCAAGTCCTTTTGTTCACCCGACCAAGAATACCTCATAATGAAATGCCCACCGTATTACCTCCCAAGAGAATTCTCTTCAGTTATAGTCACAGCCAAGTATACTCCCCCTCAAGCCGATATTACGACAGCCCTCAAAGAACTACACTGGACTTTATGCAAACTGGAAACCACATATCCTGAGGGCGCATTTATTGTAGCTGGGGATGAAAAAAAACACAAATCTAAGGAAAAGGCTACCGAAGTTCTACCAACACATTGACTGTAGTACTCGTGCTGGGAAAACATTGGACCACTGCTACTCAACTTTTAGACATGCTTACAAGACCCTCCCCCGCCCTCCCTTCGGAAAATCTGATCACAACTCAATTATATCCCTTCCTATAGGCAGAAACTCATACAGGAAGTACCCGTGCTAAGGTCTACTCAACACTGGTCTAACCAATTGGAATCCATGGTTCAAGATTGTTTTGATCATGCGGACTGGGATATATTCCGGGTAGCCTCTGAGAATAACATTGACGAATAAACGGATACGGTGACTGAGTTCATCAGGAAGTGCATAGGAGATGTTTACCCACTGTGACTATTAAAACCTACCCAAACCAGAAACTGTGGATAGATGGCAGCATTCGCACAAAACTGAAAGCACGAACAACAGCATTTAACCGTGACAAGGTGACTGGGAATATGGCCACACACAAACTGTGTAGTTATTCCCGCCGTAAGGCAATCAAACAGGCAAAACGTCAGTACAGAGAAAGTGAAAACTCAATTCAATGGCTCAGACATGAGACGTATGTGCCAGGGTCTACAGACAATCAAGGACTACAAAGGCAAAACCAGCCACGTCACGGACACCGATGTCTTTTTTCCGGGCAAGCTAAACACCTTCTTCCCCCGCTTTGAGGATAACACAGGGCCACCGACGCATCCCTCTACCAAGGACTGTGGGCTCTCCTTCTCCGTGGCCGACTTGAGTAAGACATTTAAATGTGTCAACCCTTGCAAGGATGCCAGTACAGACGGTATCCCTATCCACGTCCTCAGAGCATGCGCAGACCATCCGTTTTACAGACATATTCAATCTCTCCCTATCCCAGTCTGCTGTCCCCACTTGCTTCAAGATGTCCACCATTGTTCCGGTACCAACGAAAGCAAAGGTAACTGAACTAACTGACTATCGCCCCATAGCACTCACTTCTGTCATCATGATGTGCTTTGAGAGGCTAGTTAAGGATCATATCACCTCTACCTTACCTGACACCCTAGACCCACTTCAATTTCCTTACCCTCCAAGCTCATCGATAAGCTCGGGGCCCTGGGTCTTAACCCCGCCCTGTGTAACTGGGTCCTGGACTTCCTGACGGGCAGCGCCTAGTTGGTGAAGGTAGGAAACAACACCTCCACTTTGCTGATGCTCAACAAAGGGGCCCCACAAAGGTGCATGCTCAGCCCCGTTGTACTCCCTGTTCACCCATTACTGCCTGGCCACGCACGCCTCCAACTCAATCATCAAGTTTGCAGACAACTCAACAGTAGTACCTCAGGGGTGTGTACTTAGTCCCCTCCTGTATTCCCTGTTCACCCACGACTGCGTGGCCAAACACGACTCCAACACCATCATTAAGTTTGCTGACGACACAAAAGTGGTAGGCCTGATCACCGACAACGACGAGAGAGCCTATAGGGAGGAGGTCAGAGAACTGGCAGTGTGGTGCCAGGACAACAACCTCTCCCTCAATGTGAGCAAGACAAAGGAGCTGATCGTGGACTACAGGAAAAGGCGGGCCGAACAGGCCCCCATTCACATTGACGAGGCTGTAGTGGAGCGGGTTGAGAGTTTCAAGTTCCTTGGTGTCCACATCACCAACACAATATCATGGTCCAAACACACCAAGACAGTTGTGAAGAGGGCACGACAAAACCTTTTCCCCCTCAGGAGACTGAAAAGATTTGGCATGGGTCCCCAGATTCTCAAAAGGTTCTACAGCTGCACCATCAAGAGCATCCTGACTGGTTGCATCACCGCCTGGTATGGCAACTGCTCGGCATCTGACTGTAAGGCACTACAGAGGGTAGTGCGAACGGCCCAGTACATCACTGGGGCCAAGCTTCCTGCCATGTCAGAGGAAAGCCCATAAAAATGTCAGACTCCAGTCACCCAAGTTCTAGACTGTTTTCTCTGTTACCGCACGGCAAGCGGTACCGGAGCACCAAGTCTAGGACCAAAAGGCTCCTTAACCGCTTCTACCCCCAAGCCATAAGACTGCCGAACAATTCATAAAATTACCACCGGACAATTTACATTGACACCCCCCCTTTTGTACACTGCTGCTACTCGCTGTTTGTTTGTTACCTCTACATAGTCACTTCGTCCCCACTTACATGTACAGATTACCTCGACTAACCTGTACCCCTGCAAACTGACTCGGTACTGGTGCCCCCTGTATGTAGTCTCGTTATGTTATTCTTATTGTTTTACTTTTTATTATTACTTTTTATTTTAGTCTACTTGGTAAATATTTTCTTCTTGAACTGCACTGTTAGTTAAGGGCTTGTAAGTAAGCATTTCACTGTAAAGTCTACACTTGTTGTACTTGGCACATGTGACAAATAAAGTTTGATTAGATTTGAACTGCACAGCCTGCAACTGCAGGGATCTCCAGAGGGTGGTGCGGTCTGCCCAATGCATCACCAGGGTCAAACAACCTGCCCTCCAGGACACCTTCACAGGAAGGCCAAAAAGATCATTAAGGACATCAGCCACCCAAGCCACGGCCTGTTCACCCCACTATCATCCAGAAGGCGAGGTCAGTACAGGTGCATCAAAGCTGGGACTGAGAGACTGAAAAACAGCTTCTATCTCAAGGCCTTCAGACTGTTACATAGCCATCACTAGCCGGCTTCCACCTGGTTACGCAACCCTGCACCTTAGAGGCTGCTGCCTTACATACATAGACTTAGAATCAATGGCCACTTTAATATTGTAACACTAGGCACTTTAATAATGTTTACATCCTGCTTTACTCATCTCATATGTATATACTGTATTATATTCTACTGTATTTTAGTCAATGCCACTCCAACATTGCTCAATTTAATATTTATATATTTCTTAATTGCATTCTTTTACTTTTAGATCAAGCATTTCACTACACCCGCAATAACATCTGCTAAATATGTGTGCGTAGTTTCCTTCAGTGTTTCTGTGAGAGGAGAGACAGGGAACGCAGCTCTAACTCTAAGGTTCTAATCCCCTTCCTTCCCGCTCACCGCCCCAGAGAGCCAGCCTAGGCAGATGACACCACACAAAGGAGGCCCACGCAGGCACCCTATGAAATATCAAACAGCGGAGCTTCATGAATGAGTAATTGAGGAAGACTGCAGGGCATTGCTGAGGCACAGGGGGAACAGAGGGACTTGGCGTGAGCTTGACATTTTGCCTTCTCACACAGCAGCTGGTGTTAAAACCAATCAGATATGGTTTGAACAGAACGAACAGAACTCTCACTTATTCTCACTCCATCTCGGAAAGAGGATGACAGAAATGGATCCACCAGCATCAGTCTATATTACTATCACTGGCGCGCATGAGTCATATATGGCAAAGGGAACAAACATGAAAAATATAAATGATATGTGTAGTTACTAAAATAAAATATGAAGTGTTTTTTATGGAGACGTTTTTGAAAGGTACAGTACTAGAGAATACCTGCATGTGCGTCAGCCCACAGCAGAGTACAATACTGTACTGGTATGGGGAAAGACTTCAGGTGTTTGATGTATGTGCTTTGAAGTGAAGACATACCAACCAAGAATACATTACCTAAAAGTTTCACCTTGTATTATTTTACAGACATTACACATTTGAGTTAAGGAATAGAAAATGGTACCTTAATATGAACACCAACTCTGAGTGTCATCAAATCTACTCCAGTTAAACAGTTCCAAACAAAATATAAATAAATAAATGAATCCTTCATTTTCTGATAATGGTTAAGGCCACTTGGAATGATGAACAGCATAAAAAAAAGACATGTGACATGGAATTGGATCCAGCATATTGATTGACCAATCCCTTTACAGTGAAGTATTTCCCATTATTGTTTCAACTTGGATTGGGACAAAATCTTAACAATCTTAAAATGCGAAAATCAAGTAAATATACACTACCAGTCAAACGCTTGGACACAACTTCTCATTCAAGGGTTTTCCTTTATTTTTACTATTTTCTACATTGTAATATAATAGTGAAGACATCAAAAGTATGATATAACACATATGGAATCATGCAGTAAACAAAAATGTGTTAAACAAATCAAAATATAATTTCAGAGATTTTTTAAAGTAGCCACCCTTTGCCTTGATGACAGCTTTGCATTATCTCAACAGCATTCTGCAGTGATACGCCATGCCATCTGGTTTGCCCTTAGTGGGGCTATTATTTATTTTTCAACAGCACAATGACCCAACACACTTCCAGGCTGTGTAAGGGCTATTTGACCAAGAAGGAGAGTGATGGATTGCTGCATCAGATGACCTGGCCTCCACAATCACCCAACCTCAACCCAATTAAGATGGTTTGGGATGAGTTGGACCTCAGAGTGAAGGAAAAGCCGTCAACAAGTGCTCAGCATATGTGGGAACTCCTTCAAGACAGTTGGAAAAGCTTTCCAGGTGACTACCCCATGAAGCTGGTTGAGAGAATGCCAAGAGTGTGCAAAGCTGTCAAGGCAAAGGGTGGCTACATTGAAAAATCAAAAAATAAAATATACTTTGATTTGTTTAACACTTTTTTGCTTACTACATGATTCCATATGTGTTATTTCTTGGTTTTGATGTCTTCCCTATTATTCTACAATGTAGAAAATATTAAATATAAAGAAAAACACTTGAATGAGTAGGTGTGGCCAAACTTTTGACTGGTACTGTACATAGAACACCGTGAAGAAAAACAAAACAGAATTGCATAGTGCACAGCTTGCAGAACATCCCACTTTATGACGTACGATGATAGAGAAGCACCGCCCTATTCTATGACCTGTCAGCAAGATACTATGTGTGTGGGTGTGTCACCGCTGTGTACCCAACATCCACCAAAAATGCAACGACTATGTGACCACACACATCCACACTTCTAGGCTAAATAGGGATCGATACGTCCACAATTGGTCACAACCTCCTTGCATAAGATATCACTCTTTCATACACATAGGCTATATCTTTTGACACCTTATGCACTATAACTGTAGGGAATAAGTGATATATTTTGTCTTTAAATCTTTTTTGATATCTATTTTTGCATCAGGTAAGGGAGTTATTCAGGGTAAAATCGCCCAATTGGCCTAAATTAACGTTTCTTATTCAATGCCAACAATCGCTGTCCTATTTGTTGTTGCAGGAAATAGAGTCAAGTGGAAACAAACTGAGTAAATATCTAATTTGACATTAATGTAATGAAATTAACAGACACATATATATATATATATATCGTTTTGGGTCATTCCACCAATTCGGCACCTTTTGATTTCACCTAAAGAGCACATGTTCATCTTCATAAAACACACGTTTTCCCATCTTAAGAGGTTAAATAAAAAAATTAATATAGTAAGTGCCTATTCAGTGGCAAATAAAGTAACAGGGTTGACAGTAACAAGGTTAACGATTTCTTCTTAAATCACCATCAATCCTGTTGTGACAGGGGGAATGAAAGCTTGTTCTGTGCAACAGGGGGTGACAGTTGAATGCAAGTTTAAAACAATTAAATAAAGATCTATGGGCAACAGGGTGGACGTTCTATAATCTACCCACTCAGTTTTCCACCACAAAACAATAGAAAATGGCCAGAAAGAGTAGAACCGGCTTTTTACTCTATGATTTGACAATTAGATGATCAAAAAAAGGTCATGGTTTCACCATATTAAAACAAGAGTTCTGTTCACAAAAGAGGGTTGACCTTACAATGAGGGACAGACGTAAATGCATCACTAATAAAAATGAACCATGCACACACGTCACTGAGCTGAGAGCATATTGGTTGGAGTGGGAAAAAGATCAGCACACAAGATGGAAGCTTTGCCGCCCTCTAGAGGTTGAGTCTGAGCTATCCAGCTGCAATGTAATGCAAGTAAGTACATACTGTCACTCTGTCAAGAACACTGCAATGCCAAAAACATCCACTACCAGGGGCAAAGACAATCTCCATTTTGAAGTAGTACATTTCCTTCTAAACTATTTGCTGTTCCCTCTTGATGACATGAATCCAACAGGGTCACCAGGAGGGAACAGCCAATGAAGTTGGAAGTCCCACCCAGTTGACTGCATTAAATTGGTGGAAGCTCTCAATGGTGTTGCCCATGCAAATACGACCTTTTGGGGCCTCTATCATTCTTTATGGGTGTACCCCTCATCCTCAAATGGGTGTTACCCCCTTGAAGTGAGTGGACACAGCCCTTAACCATTGAAAAACAAAACAAAAAAATAACTTAGTGTACTGTAAATCACTGTGGATAAGAAGATTACTTAAAATGACTTAAATGTAAATGTAAATAACAGCATGAACAATTGCAACAGTTGTCATTAAATCCCTGGATGTAAAACTGTGTTTGAAAACACAAACAATGTTAATAAAAATGAATAAAAAGATTGGAGAAGCAGATATGTGGTATGTGTTAATATCAAACGTTGTCGAGCAAGCACAAGGTTGTGCATAGATACAGGAGGTAAGATAGCGGTTCCTGCTTCGCCTGACTTGGGTAATATTCATTAGGGCACAACAATTCAAAACAGTGTGCAACAGAAAACAAAAACAAGTGATTCCAATTGCACTAATTCAATTAGTACCTCCCCGTTTCAGCAAGTTTTTTTCTGTTTAGTTCCTAGTGAAAACGACCCAGGCTATCTCCACAGCATAGGGACACTGGACCTGAGTATGGGTCTTGGGGCCTCCATCCCTCTCCCTCAACTACAGGATATGGGTTTGGTTGTTCCTCCACCCCAGTGTTAGAGATTTCGTCTGGCTCGCTCCACTATTCCCCCCTCTCCTCAAAGAACCACTTCTGGTTGGCGTGGTCCGAGCAGGGCCGCAGGGCGGGGGCACGGCTGCCGTTGTCCGACTTGTCCACGGCCTGGACACACTTCTGGGTCATCACGTGGTAAAGGGTGCCGTCCTATTGGAGAAGAGTGATTTAGAACATGTCACCTTTATTCATACAGGTTATTGAAATACAATCTGTTTTACAAGACAGACCAAATGGACCACTAGTATAGAGTAGCCCTTCAGGCCTGTTACCTAATGCTGGTCTTCATCCTTGCCTTCTAACCAGCTAATATCTAATCAAATCAAATGTTATTTGTCACATACACATGGTTAGCAGATGTTAATGCGAGTGTAGCGAAATGCTTGTGCTTCTAGTTCCGACAATGCAGTAATAACCAACAAGTAATCTAACTAACAATTCCAAAACTACTGTCTTATACACAGTGTAAGGGGATAAAGAATATGTACATAAGGATATATGAATGAGTGATGGTACAGAGCAGCATAGGCAAGATACAGTAGATGGTATCGAGTACAGTATATACATATGAGATGAGTATGTAAACAAAGTGGCATAGTTAAAGTGGCTAGTGATACATGTATTACATAAGGATACAGTCGATGATATAGAGTACAGTATATACGTATGCATATGAGATGAATAATGTAGGGTAAGTAACATTATATAAGGTAGCATTGTTTAAAGTGGCTAGTGATATAGTTACATCATTTCCCATCAATTCCCATTATTAAAGTGGCTGGAGTTGAGTCAGTGTCAGTGTGTTGGCAGCAGCCACTCAATGTTAGTGGTGGCTGTTTAACAGTCTGATGGCCTTGAGATAGAAGCTGTTTTTCAGTCTCTCGGTCCCAGCTTTGATGCACCTGTACTGACCTCGCCTTCTGGATGATAGCGGGGTGAACAGGCAGTGGCTCGGGTGGTTGATGTCCTTGATGATCTTTATGGCCTTCCTGTAACATCGGGTGGTGTAGGTGTCCTGGAGGGCAGGTAGTTTACCCCCGGTGATGCGTTGTGCAGACCTCACTACCCTCTGGAGAGCCTTACGGTTGTGGGCGGAGCAGTTGCCGTACCAGGCGGTGATACAGCCCGTCAGGATGCTCTCGATTGTGCATCTGTAGAAGTTTGTGAGTGCTTTTGGTGACAAGCCAAATTTCTTCAGCCTCCTGAGGTTGAAGAGGCGCTGCTGCGCCTTCTTCACAATGCTGTCTGTGTGAGTGGACCAATTCAGTTTGTCTGTGATGTGTATGCCGAGGAACTTAAAACTTGCTACCCTCTCCACTACTGTTCCATCGATGTGGATAGGGGGGTGTTCCCTCTGCTGTTTCCTGAAGTCCACAATCATCTCCTTAGTTTTGTTGACGTTGAGTGTGAGGTTATTTTCCTTAACACCACATCCGAGGGCCCTCACCTCCTCCCTGTAGGCCGTCTCGTCGTTGTTGGTAATCAAGCCTACCACTGTTGTGTCGTCCGCAAACTTGATGATTGAGATGGAGGCGTGCGTGACCTGAGCAACCAAGTGTGTGGACTCAATGATAAATGAGCACCAAAGGCATATTAACAGCAGTAGGACTGCATACAGCCCTGGAGGAGTGGAGTTGTGAACCACTGGTGTGTAGACTACATCCAGGAACACAAGAGACTACAGACATTACAGAGAGGGGAGCAGTGCAGTGTGAAAACAGCAATATCACAGTACATTGAAATCCTCATGTTTGAATATGGAGAGAGAGGGCCAAGAAATTGTCCCCCTGCTTTCTGTCGCTTGCTCTCTCTCCCTACCTCTCTTCCTTGCCCTCTCCATTTAGATAGAATGCTTTAGCTCCAGCTATATAGATGGCTACACTGAACACATAAACAACCAAGTAAGCACACCCAGACAATAGGCTACCTCAATGTTCTATGATCCATTGTGTACAAACTGCTACATCAAAGCTATCCAAAAGACATTATTAGATTATGTGACCTCTACTACTCCATAGAAAGACTATGGGGATTTGATTTACTAAAGTGATACCCGGTTGATTCTGTATCTGAAGGGAGTTAGAGTCTGTGGAGGCTAAGGCACTGGTGGGTGGGTGAGAAGGAGAGACATTTTATGAGAATGCTGAGAGAGAGAGAGCACTGACAGTGTGAAAATTTGAGAACTGTGAAAGAGAGAGAGATATCGCTGAGAGAGAACGAGAGAGATGAGAGCTGAGAGGGGAGGGGCTTAATGTCAGTGTTTGTCAAAGATTTCCTTTGAGCATGCTCTGAAGGCCTCGAGGCCGCTCGGACAAGAAACTCAACGTCACACACATAGAACACATGAGTGATTAGTGAAAACCAACATTTAGCTACACACTTCCTGTATAGGTCCATGTATGTTCCTCTGGGTGTTCCACAACGCACTCCACTCTCTTTTCTCCACCCTCTTCAGAGGAGGGTGGTGGGCGGAGATATAGGAGGACTGGTTCATTGTAATGGCTGAATGGTATTAAACATATGGTTTCCATGTGCTTGATACCCTTACATTAATTCCATTACAATGAGCCTGTCCTCGTATATCTAAAGCCTACGAGCCACCACTGTCCCTCTTTCTAAGCCACCCTTGTTCTCTCTGGCCCATAGTCTCACACTATCCCTCACCTTCTTTCTGTTACCAAAACCTCCCCTATTCTCAACCCTCCCCCAAACCACTTCCTCTGCTCCCAGTTTTCCTGTCCCACTTCCTTGTCGTTAAAGTCTGCATTTCCCTCCAAAAATTCCCATACTTCCCCCCCTCACCTCCATCCCATCCTACCCATTCACTTGAGGACAAGCTCTTGGCTGCGTCCCAAATGATACCCTATTGTCTAAACAGTGTAGAAAATAGGGTGCCATTTTGACCAGGGCCCTCATATATAGGGAATAGGTTACCATTTAGGATGCATAGTCCCTTTCCCCCTCACCTCTCTGAGGACAAACTTCTGGTCCTGTGGCACAGGCTGCCGGGGATTCTTGCACAGGTGCACAGTCAGGTAGGTGGAGACGGCGTCCCCCACAGCGCACCCTGCTGGGTCCCTGGTGTTATAGCGGATCTCACTTCTCTTACTGGAGTACTCAAAGAACTGCAGCAGGAGAGACGTAGGGTGAGACGCAGGGTGAGACCAGCAGAGTGTGGGCAATCTCGGCAGTGTAGTGTGAGTTTTGTTGTGTCCATTTCAGTTGCCAGTACAAAGTAAGGCACCCCAGTGGATACACAGAGGGGTGCTGAAATAACAATGCCTACTTGTAAGGGGCTCAATGTAGCCCACACTGGATATCACTTTTGTACAATACTCTCTTTATCCTTTGGGCGCAAAAATGATGTTTTACTGGTTCAACATACCAAACAAAGACTATTTAAGTTTAAGGTTGAGCGTGATGGTAACTGCTTTCATCACTATCCTTTCAGTCCAAATTCAAAAAGCAATTTTATACTTGTCAATGTAAATTATCATCTGAAGCCATGAGACAAACACTCTTTCCACTATCCACATGCTGTCTGCCAGGCCCAGTCAAAAGCCAAATAACCACTAAGCCATGAAAAGGCTATTGGCCATGAAAGCCCTGTGAGCATTGTTTACCATGACAGCTGTAAGCTAGCACACCAGTGTATGGACCACTACTTAATGTTGGACATGGAGAGTAAAGATGGAGTTATAACTACCTGGTTTTAAATGAAGGACAAGGAGAGTAAACATGGAGTTATAGCTACAGTTGCTAAGTTATAGCTAAGTTTACAAAGTTTACAAACAGCTTGGAAAATTCCAGAAAATGATGTCATGGCTTTAGAAGCTTCTGATAGGCTAATTGACATAATTTGAGTCAATTGGAGGTGTACCTGTGGATGTATTTCAAGGCCTACCTTCAAACCCAGTGCCTCTTCGCTTGACATCATGGGAAAATCAAAAGAAATCAGCCAAGGTTCATCCTTGGGAGCAATTTCCAAATGCAATTATACACACCATGGGACCACACAGCCGTCATACCGCTCAGGAAGGAGACGCGTTCTGTCTCAGAGATGAATGTACTTTGGTGCGAAAGGTGCAAATCAATCCCAGAAAAACAGCAAAGGACCTTGTGCTGAAGGGAACAGGTACAAAAGTATCTATATCCACTGTAAAATGAGTCCTATATTACATAACCTGAAAGGCCGCTCAGCAAGGAAGAAGCCACTGCTCCAAAACTGCCATAAAAAAGCCAGACTACAGTTTGCAACTGCACATGGGGACAAAGATCATAATTTTTGGAGAAATGTCCTCTGGTCTGATGCAACAAAAATAGAACTGTTTGGCCATAATGACCATTGTTATGTTTGGAGGAAAAAGGGGGAGGCCTGCAATCTGAAGAACACCATCCTAACCGTGAAGCACGGGGGTGGCAGCATCATGTTGTGGGGGTGCTTTGCTGCAGGAGGGACTGGTGCACTTCACAAAATAGATGGCATCATGAGGATGGAAAATTATGTGGATATATTGACGCAACATCTATAGACATCAGTCAGAAAGTTAAAGCTTGGTCGCAAATGGGTTTTCCAAATGGACACTGACCCCAAGCATACTTTCAAAGTTGTGGCAAAATGGCTTATGGACAACAAAGTCAAGGTATTGGAGTCGCCATCACAAAGCCCTGACCTCAATCCTATAGAAAATTTGTGGGCAGAACTGAAAAAGTGTGTGCTAGCAAGGGGGCCTACAAACCTGGCTCAGTTACACCAGCTCTGTCAGGAGGAATGGGCCAAAATTCACCCAACTTGTGGGAAGCTTGTGGAAGGCTACCTGAAACGTTAAACAATTTAAAGGCAATACTACCAAATACTAATTGAGTGTATGTAAACTTCTGACCCACTGAGAATGTGATGATAGAAATTAAAGCTGAAAAAAATCACTTGACTTATTCTGACATTTCACATTCTTTTTTAAATTATAAAAAAAAAAAAAATGTGTACCCCTTTTTTCTCCCCAATTTCGTGGTATCCAATTGCTGTAGTAGCTACTATCTTGTCTCATTGCTACAACTCCCGTACGGGCTCGGGAGAGACGAAGGCTGAATGTCATGCGTCCTCCGATACACAACCCAACCAGCCGTACTGCTTCTTAACACAGCGCGCATCCAACCCGGAAGCCAGCCGCACCAATGTGTCGGAGGCTACACCTGGCAACCTTGGCTAGCGCGCACTGCGCCCGGCCCGCCACAGGACAAGGAGATCCCTACCGACCAATCCCTCCCTAACCCGGACGACGCTAGGCCAATTGTGCGTCGCCCCACAGACCTCCCGGTCGCGGACGGTTACGACAGAGCCTGGGCGCGAACCCAGGGACTCTGCAGTACAGCGCCCTTAACCACTGCGCCACCCGGGAGGCCCATTTCACATTCTTAAAATAAAGTGGTGATCCTAACTGACCTAAAACAGGGAATTTTTACTTGGATTAAATGTCAGGAATTGTGAAAACTGAGTTTAAATGTATTTGGCTGTGTATGTGAACTTCCGACTTCAACTGTACCTGGTTTTAAATGAAGGACATGGAGAGTAAAGATGGAGCTATAGCTACCTGGTTTTAAATGAGGACATGGAGAGTAAAGATGGAGCTATGGCTACCTGGTTTTAAATGAGGACATGGAGAGTAAAGATGGAGCTATAGCTACCTGGTTTTAAATGAGGACATGGAGAGTAAAGATGGAGCTATAGCTACCTGGTTTTAAATGAAGGACATAGAGAGTAAAGATGGAGCTATAGCTACCTGGTTTTGTCCCATGCCATGACAGGGGTAGAGGATGATTCGGTGGCCCACCAGGTTATGGTCGTCAGGAGGATTGTAGTCAAAGCAGTAGCTGGACATGCCTCTGTTCTTCAGCTAGAGGGAAACAACATGCAGATGCCATTGGTATAGTACAGATATGAGTACGGGGAGTCAAGAAAAAGTTCAACATTGTCTATGATAACTGACGTTTGAGTGCACTATCCCTTTAATAAAAAAGGTTCATGTGGTGCCAATGTGAGGTTCATTAAGGCACACCGTAGTATAGGTAAACGATAACAAGCTTTTCTTACAGGACAAGTTCAGATAGTGTCGGTCTGTTTCCGTTTGCCAAATGAATTTGTCCCTGGAGTCAAAATGGCAGCATTCTCCTCACCATTCCAAACGTCCCAGGCCTGTCCTCAGGAACGTGGATATCAGGATAGATGTTCTCCAGGTACCACTTGAAGTCCTTACATCCTAACTGGGTCCTGAGCTTCCTCCTGTCTGTCACATCCCCAAAGGCCTCCTGACAACAACAACGGCACAAGAAACTTTAGTTCCACATTTCTTTCCAATCTATGGACTAGAGTCTTCTATAAGCATAGACAGGACTAGCCTGGGTACCAGTTATCACTCCACTCCTTGCCATGCTAAACATGACACAGAGTAGAATGTTAGAAAAACAGCTTCTGGATTTCAGGCTAAGACAGAACTTATTCTTTACCTGAAATGTAAACATTTTATTAGAAGGATTGTGCATCATAAAAGGGTATTTATTTTGAGCCAATGCTGATATGAGTTCAGAAATAAAATGTGAAACCGACTTCGTCTGTTTGAGTCTCTGGGTATATTGTGTGCAATGACAGACAACAGCACCATATATGGTTTTTCAAAATGTTTACATCTCTCTCTCACACACACACCACAAACCCATCACATACAGTACATTGACACATTACAAAAACAGACTTTTGCATCACACTCCTCTTCTGTTGCACACAACCCCAAATCACACATAATCACTTCCACCTGGCTGTGTACCACTGCATCCTGGTCACTATTGAAGGAGAGTTCACTCAAAACATGCATAATCATCACAGGGTGTGCTCTCTACTGCTCTGTATCTTGAAAACTTGACATGCAACATTTTGGGGGATTGTATTAACAGTGGACTAATAAACAAAATGCTAAATGCTAAACTTTTGTGTGTGATTGATCCCTTTAAGCAACCTCTCTAGGGTATGTGGGACGCTGGCGTCCCACCTGGCCAACATCCAGTGAGATTACAGAGCGCCACATTCAAATACAGAAATAGTCATTATAAAACTTCAGAAAACAAAACATATTTACATAGGTTTAAAGATTAACTTCTTGTGAATCCAACCACGGTGTCAGATTTTAAAAAAGCTTTACGGCGAAAGCATACCTTACGATTATTTGAGAACATAGCCCAGCAGACAAATCATTACAAACAGTAACCAGACAAGTAGAAGAATTACACAAGTCAGAAATAGAGATAAAATTAATCCTTTACCTTTGATGATCTTCATATGTTTGCACTCAGAAGACATTCATTTACTCAATAAATGTTCCTTTTGTTCGATAAAGTCTCTTTATATCCAAAAACCTCTGTTTTGTTTGCATGTTTTCTTCAGTAATCCACAGGCTCAAACGCATTCAAAACAGGCAGACAAAAAAAATCCAAATTGTATCCGTAAAGTTCATAGAAACATGTCAAACGATGTTTATATTCAATCCTCAGGTTGTTTTTAGCCTAAATGATCTATAATATTTCAACCGGACAATAACGTTGTCAATATAAAAAGGTAAACAAGAAAGGCACTCTCTTGGGATTGTGCATGAAAAAGCTCTGTGACACGATAGGGTCCACTCATTCAGACTGGTCTTACTCCCTCATTTATCAGAATACAAGCCTGAAACAATTTCTAAAGACTGTTGACATCTAGTGGAAGGCATAGGAACTGCAATTTGAGTCCTAAGTCAATGGATACTGAATGGCATAGAATAGAAAACTACAAAACTACTTCCTGAATGGATCTTTCTCAGATTTTCGCCTGCCAAATCAGTTCTGTTATACTCACATACACCATTTTAACAGTTTTGGAAACTTGAGATTGTTTTCTATCCAAATCCACCAGTTATATGCATATCATATCTTCTGGGCCCGAGTAGCAGGCCGTTTAATTTGGGCATGCTTTTCATACAAAGTTCCGAATGCTGCCCCCTACCCTAGAGCAGTTAACACAAATAAACTTTACAATCCACAGCACCATCCACAGCATTCTAATATCATCATCAGCATTTCTTAATTTCTGCGTGGTGGTTTACTGTGTTTTACCACTCCAGAGGGGTTGTTAGGTGTGAGCTATGGTCCACAGAGGAACATCTGTTTGGAGTCAAGCCCCTGTTGGAGGGGAGTGAGCAATGCCTCAGGATGATGGATGCGAGCGGCACGCCTGAACACAGCTCTAATTGGTTGCTCATCAATTTATTTAGACCCAAGAGAAGGAAGTGATCAGTCAAGCAGTTAAGCAGGAAATCTGGGAACACTACAACCTGAATGTCTGGAAAACCAAGGAATTTTGGTAAAGTAGGGACATTTTGCAATCCTACTCACTTCTGCTACAAGTAGTGATAGGCAGGTTTCAACTGGTGTGAATTAAAAGTTGAACAGGAAATAACAAGTACATACTGAGAGATATTAGAAAACATCACATTGCTTGACAAAAGCTTTATCAACACGAGTCACTAGATTCTTGAGAGCAATTGTCTCTCATATTGTGTACTACTGAAAAGGGCAGAATGGCATATTCCCCTTCTGAATAACAGGCAGAAGATGTTCTATTACATTTGACTTCTGTTAGTAAACCTCCAACAAACAGAGCAGAGAGAGAGGGAGATAAGAATATTGGAGAGAGAGACAGTGAAAGAGAACAAGAGGAGAGAGAAAGAAAGAGAACGAAAGAGCTAGAGAAAGAGAGCGGAGAGAGAAAGAAAGAGAGAGCGAAAGAGCTAGAGAAAGAGAGATGTGGCAGAGGAAGAGAAAGACAAAGCGATAGTGGGTCGTCAGAAAAAGACAGAGGAAACAAGAGACTGAGTGAGGGAGAGAGAGAGAGAGAATGGGTGTTTGTGGAGCGGATAGTGTTCTGCCTGGCACTTCTCACTTGGCAGTTGGCACATCCACCTCCTCTCAGAGAGATGAGTGGCATCTGATCTGTGTTCAGTCCAGAAGGCCATTCCCTTTAATGACACACACTGGCAGCCTGGTACCCTGGCAGGCCTCGGTTCAAACACTTTTAGCGTTTGCTTTAGCCTCCTTCAAGTGCCAGATGGGCAGCCTTTGCACTTTTGCAACTATTTTGTTGGTTTCATTGTGACACCTCAGCTGGGCTTGATTGAGCTATATGTAAACATGTTCTTTTATTTGAACCTGTTGGTAACCTGGCACTTGGGTTTTCCCGGGACGGAGCGTCTCTGACTCACTGAGCTGTGCCTCTCGATGGTAATCTCACACCTTACGGAGTGTCCCCTCGGGTGTCCCCTACGTCCTTATGCATCACAAGTGACACTCAATCAGGAGAGCATTTACAGAGCAGCCCGCGGGGAGCGGTGTGTCTCCTCAGAGGTGAAAAGATGTGATTAATCAATCATTCTGATAGGCCTCTAGTCTACAGTCAGGGAAAGACATGAGTGCATTTGATCAATACTTTTAAAGCTGCGCATGCGTGCAAAATATTACCACCTCCCCTACAGATCCTAACCAACAATCTCAGCACCATAAACTTTCAAACTCTGCAGTCACACATTTTTCTATTCCCTGTTCAGGGCTGGCCTACCAGGCGAGCGTGGGGGTTACGGTGGTAGTACAACTCCTTGTACTCGTCCATCCAGACCTCGGCAGCACGCACGCTGTTGGCCAGGGCCTTGCTCCGCGAGTAGGGGGCCTTCTTGGGGAAGATGTGGCCCACGTGGGAGCAGGGGTGGATCTCCAGGCTGCCCCCACACTGCCAGATCTAAATAACAACAACAGCAGGAGCAACATGAGAACATTATTAGCTACACACCATGATTCAATCAGGCAGCACAATGAACAGCCTTGTGTGTCTTTTTAAAATGGGATGGAGTTCGGTTGTGGCGGTTTTGTTTTCTATCCCACAGGAAGTAACATAATCAAGAAAAACATGAGCTCTATGCTGGTTTAAATTCTTCAAAATGTGCAACTTTATTGACTGTGAGAAATGTTGGTCCCGAGTTCTTTAACGTGATTTTGATTAGGTGAATCCAGGTGAAAGCTATGATCCCTGATTGATGTCACTTGTTAAATCCACTTCAATCAGTGTGGATGAAAGGGAGGAAACAGGTTAAAGAAGGATTTTTAAGTCTTGAGACAATTGAGATATGGATTGTGTGTATGTTTTTTTCCACTCAACAGTTTCCTGTGTGTATGGTCCACCACCCAGAGGACATCCAGCCAACTTGACACAACTTTGGGAAGCATTGAAGTCAACATGGGCCAGCATCCCTGTGCAACTCAATATTAGGAAGGTGTTCTTAATGTTTTGTAAAACTCAGTGTATAGTGAATCACCACACATATTTCACAATGATATGGTGACCATCCGTTACAGGATTCCTGTGAGTTTTTAACTTATGACAGCAATGTCAGAAAGAAGCCATGGATAAACAGCATAGAGTCCTGCAAACACACACGTATCACACAAAGTACACACAGATCACAATTTTCTTACACACACAAAGTCCACACACACTATCTCACACACACTGTCGCTCACACACACTCTTACCTACTCACTCACTCACTCACTCACTCACTCACTTACTTACACACACACACACACACACACACACTTTGTTGCTCAGACACTATGCTCACAAACTCTCTCTCTCTCTCACTCACACTCACCCTGAATGAGAACTCTAGGTTCTCTCCTCCCCACACCTCCATGCCTGTGTCATACGTGCCCAGGTAATGGAAATAGTTCTTACTGACAGCAAACAGCCCTCCAGCCATAGTAGGAGACCTGAGACCAAAACACACACAGCTTACAGAGCAGATCTTGAAAACTTGTTGCATAATTATCATCAATTATACAGTATATGGTGTTTATAACAATTGTTGATCTCTAATAATATGCATGTCATTTTAAAGTACATCTTGATAGTTCATTTAGGATTGGACCATTTTCCACTCCGATACACTGGGGATTTTAGGGTACCACAGACCTGATGACATCGATGGCAGAGCGTCTGTGCTTCTGCTCGTACTCTGGCACCAGGTGCCAGGTGAAGACCAGCCGCCAATCAAATCCTCCGATATGGGGTTCCCTAGAGTTGCCTAGATACTGAAAAGTGTTCCAGTCAATGAC
This sequence comes from Oncorhynchus mykiss, assembly GCF_057628025.1. Taxonomy (NCBI): domain Eukaryota; kingdom Metazoa; phylum Chordata; class Actinopteri; order Salmoniformes; family Salmonidae; genus Oncorhynchus; species Oncorhynchus mykiss. The sequence continues at coordinate 17,543,597 of NC_143051.1, read as the reverse complement.
ATCGATGACGGGACAGACCACAGCCGATGGCTTCTCCTTTATCCTGGGAGGAAAAGGAGAAGAATGCAGAAGTAAACACGGGAGGTTGCAGTGTAACAGGGTTATAACAGGGTTATAACAGGGTTGGCTGCAGGCAGCAAGGGGTTGCAGTATACCAGGGTTATAACAGGGTTATAACAGGGTTGGCTGCAGGTAGCAAGGGGTTGCAGTATAACAGGGTTATAACAGGGTTGGCTGCAGGTAGCAAGGGGTTGCAGTATAACAGGGTTATAACAGGGTTGGCTGCAGGTAGCAAGGGGTTGCAGTATAACAGGGTTATAACAGGGTTGGCTGCAGGTAGCAAGGGGTTGCAGTATAACAGGGTTATAACAGGGTTGGCTGCACGTAGCAAGGGGTTGCAGTATAACAGGGTTATAACAGGGTTATAACAGGGTTGGCTGCAGGTAGCAAGGGGTTACAGTTAAACAGGGTTATAACAGGGTTGGTGGCAGGCAGCAGGGGGTTGCAGTATAACAGGGTTTTAACAGGATAATAACAGGGTTGGGCAGCAGGTAGCAGGGGTTCACCCTAAAACAGGGTTACAACAGGGTTATAACAGGGTTGGGCAGCAGGTAGCAGGGGTTCACCCTATAACAGGGTTATAACAGGGTTATAACAGGGTTGACGGCAGGTAGCAGGGGTTCACCCTATAACAGGGTTATAACAGGATAATAACAGGGTTGGGCAGCAGGTAGCAGGGGTTCACCCTATAACAGGGTTATAACAAGGTTGGCGACAGGTAGCAAGGGGTTGCAGTATAACAGTGTTATAACAGGGTTGGGCGACAGGTAGCAGGGGGTTGCAGTTTAACAGGGTTAAAACAGGGTTGGCGACGGGTAGCAGGGGGTTGCAGTATAACAGGGTTATAACAGGTTTATAACAGGGTTGGCGACAGGAAGCAGGGGGTCACCCTATAACAGGGTTATAACAGGATTATAACAGAGTTGGCTGCAGGTAACAAGGGGTTGCAGTATAACAGTGTTATAACAGGGTTGGGTGACAGGTAGCGGGGGTTGCAGTTTAACAGGGTTATAACAGGGTTGGCGACAAGTAGCAGGGGGTTGCAGTATAACAGGGTTATAACAGGTTTATAACAGGGTTGGCGACAGGAAGCAGGGGGTCACCCTATAACAGGGTTATAACAGGTTTATAACAGGGTTGGCGGCAGGTAGCAGGGGGTTGCAGTATAACAGGGTTATAACAGGGTTGGCTACAGGTAACAAGGTGTTGCAGTATAACAGGGTTATAACAGGGTTGGCTGCAGGTAGCAAGGGGTTGCAGTATAACAGGGTTATAACAGGGTTGGCTGCAGGTAGCAAGGGGTTGCAGTACAACAGGGTTATAACAGGGTTATAACAGGGTTGGCTGCAGGTAGCAAGGGGTTGCAGTATAACAGGGTCATAACAGGGTTATAACAGGGTTGGTGGCAGGCAGCAGGAGGTTGCAGTATAACAGTGTTATAACAGGGTTGGGCGACAGGTAGCAGGGGGTTGCAGTATAACAGGGTTATAACAGTTTTATAACAGGGTTGGCGACAGGTAGCAGGGGGTCACCCTATAACAGGGTTATAACAGGTTTATAACAGGGTTGTCGGCAGGTAGCAGGGGGTTGCAGTGCAACAGGGTTATAACAGGGTTGGCTACAGGTAACAAGGTGTTGCAGTATAACAGGGTTATAACAGGGTTGGCTGCAGGTAGCAAGGGGTTGCATTATAACAGGGTTATAACAGGGTTGGCTGCAGGTAGCAAGGGGTTGCAGTATAACAGGGTTATAACAGGGTTGGCTGCAGGTAGCAAGGGGTTGCAGTATAACATGGTTATAACAGGGTTATAACAGGGTTGGTGGCAGGCAGCAGGGGGTTGCAGTATAACAGGGTTATAACAGGATAATAACAGGGTTAGGTAGCAGGGGTTCACCCTATAACAGGGTTATAACAGGGTTTTAACAGGGTTGGTGGCAGGCAGCAGGGGGTTGCAGTATAACAGGGTTATAACAGGATAGTAACAGGGTTGGGCAGCAAGTAGCAGGGGTTCACCCTATAACAGGGTTATAACAGGGTTGGCGGCAGGTAGCAGGGGTTCACCCTATAACAGGGTTATAACAGGATAATAGCAGGGTTGGGCAGCAGGTAGCAGGGGTTCACCCTATAACAGGGTTATAACAGGGTTGGCGGCAGGTAGCAGGGGGTCACCCTATAACAGGGTTATAACAGGGTTATAACAGGATTATAACAGGGTTGGGCGACAGGTAGCAGGGGGTTGCAGTATAACAGGGTTATAACAGGGTTGGCGACAGGTAGCAGGGGGTCACCCTATAACAGGGTTATAACAGGTTTATAACAGGGTTGGCGGCAGGTAGCAGGGGGTTGCAGTATAACAGGGTTATAACAGGGTTGGCGACAGGTAGCAGGGGGTTGCAGTATAACAGGGTTATAACAGGGTTATAACAGGCTTGGCGACAGGTAGCAAGGGGTTGCAGTATAACAGGGTTATAACAGGGTTGGCGGCAGGTTGCAGGGGGTTGCAGTATAACAGAGTTATAACAGGGTTATAACAGGCTTGGCTGCAGGCAGCAGGGGGTTGCAGTATAACAGGGTTATAACAGGGTTACAACAGGCTTGGCGGCAGGCGGCAGGGGGTTGCAGTATAACAAGAAATATTTAACCTTTATTTAAGTAGGTAGGATTACAGGTTTGGGATTGGTGAAAAAGAGGATCGGTGGGGAAAATAGTTCATGTAGCTATACATATCCACAGCAGCATGATACGTACAACTGCAAGGTAGAATGAATGGAGGGAGGCACTACTGTACTACAGTCCCACAATTAGACTGAAGAAGAGCAGTCTTCACCTAGCCTGCTATGGGGTTTCTCACCTGTGGAGCAGGGGCTCCAGCCAGCCCTCGTGACATTCACAGTGGCAGTCCAGGAAGGTCAGCACGTCACCCGTGGCAATGGAGGCCCCCAGGAGCCTGGCCCGTACCAGGCCCTCCCTCTTCCTGGCCCGGATCAGACGCACCTTCTTCAAGCTGGAGATGTAGTTTTCCAACGGCTCCTTCAAATGAGCTGCGGTGGAACAAAAAGGGCTGTTTACATTTCATGATTGATGGAAAGCAAGATTGTACATTTCCTCGACTGACAAAGAAATGTAGGTATGTGTTATGTTACCACAGCGTGGTTCAGCTAATAGGTGTGCCTGAACTTTGTGGTTAATTGGTAATTAATTAAATAATACAACCAACTGCTTGACAGAAATCTTATAAAATATTTCCAGTGACTCACTTGGCCAATACTTCGTCATGAGAGGGTTAAATAGTGACCGATGGGCAAGGCTGCATGTTTACCAACTGGCATTCAAAATGATTTAAATGTATTCAATGGGATAGTTCACTCAAAAACTGTATTTTGTATTTTGTTCATTAGTCTACAAAAAACGTTGCATGTCAGAAGTCAAATTTTCAAGAAAGAGCACTTTCAGTACAGAGCAAAAACTGTGCACTACACCTGTGACCTTAACATATTGAATGTCATATTCATCAGATATTGTCTCTCATTTGCTTTGGCAGGCAGAATGGCATATCATGTCTACTCTAGCCAAGCCTGTCTGTCCATCAGGGTCTCAGAGTAGGAGTGCTGATCTAGGATTTTGGCTTTTAAATCACAATTAGCACAAATTGCATGGACAGGGGGGACCTGATCCTAGATCAGCACATGCAGGCCATGTATGTCTATGATTGTACCTCTGTCACTATAGTCGTCCACCAGCACCACCTCTCGTAGCAGTAAGTTAGGTGATGTCTCCAGGACACTGTGGACAGTGCGTAGCAGCGTGGACCACGCCTCGTTGTAGAAGGCAATCACCACTGAGGTAGATGGCAACCTCCTGTAGTCATACTTCAGGTCCTTACAACTGGAGAAGAGAGAAACATATCACTTGTTATAGATCTGTAGCCTGATCTCAGACCCGTTTGTGCCATCATGCCACTCATTGGCACTCAATGTTTGAGAATGGCGCTGGAGGGGATGGCTGCCGTTTTATGGGCTCCCAACCAACTGTGCTACAGTAGTAACCCACCTCCCACCTCTATTCTACTGGCCAACTTGTAATCACTGGAAAATAAACTGGATGATCTTCGTTCGAGAATATCCTACCAACGGGGCATTAAAAACTGTAATATCTTATGTTTCACCGAATTGCGGCTGAACGACGACATGGATGATGTACAGTTGGCTGGGTTTTCCGTTAATCGGCCGGACAGAACAGCTACGTCTGGTAAGATAAGGCGTGGGGTGTGTTTCTTTGTCAATAACAGCTGGTGCACGGAGTCTAATAGTAAGGAAGTCTCGAGGTATTGCTCGCACCTCATGATAAGCTGTAGACCACACTATCTACAGAGAGGGTTTTCATTTATATTTTTCGTAGCCGTCTATTTACCATCACAAACCAATGCTGGCACTAAGACCACACTCAACAAGTTGTATGAGGCCATAAACAAACATCCAGAAGTGGCGCGCCTAGTGGCCGGGGACTTTAATACAGGCAAACTTAAATCCGTTTTACCTCATTTCTACCAGCATGCCACGTGTGCAACCAAAAGGAAAAAACTCTAGACCACCTTTACTCCACACACAAAGACACATATAAAGCTCTCCCTCGCCCTCCATTTAGCAAATCTGACCATAATTCTATCCTCCTGATTCCTGCTTACAAGTGGAAAAAAACTACTAAAGCAGGAAGTACCAGTGACTCGCTCAATACGGAAGTGGTCAGAAGACGCAGATGCTACGCTACAGGACTATTTTGCTAGCACAGACTGGAATATGTTCCAATGGCATTGAGGAGTATACCACCTCAGTCACCGGCTTCATCAATAAGTTTCATCGATGACGTCGTCCCACAGTGACCGTATGTACATATCTCAACCAGAAGCCATGGATTACAGGCAACATCCGCACCGAGCTAAAGGCTAGAGCTGCCGCTTTCAAGGGGTCGGACACTAATCCGGACGCTTACAAGAAATCCCGCTATGACCTCAGACGAACCATCAAACAGCCTTCAATACAGGACTAAAATTGAATCCTATAGATTACAGATTACCAGGACATGTACTCATAGCATGCGCGGACCAACTGGGAAGAGTCTTCAACCTCTCCCTGACCAAGTCTGAAATACCTACATGTTTCAAGCATACCACCATAGTCCCTGCACCCAAGAAAGTGAGTAACCTGCCTGAGAATGCTGTTCATTGACTACAGCTCAGTGTTCAACACCATAGTGCCAACAAAGCTCATCACTACGCTTAGGACCCTGGGACTAAACACCTCCCCCTGCAACTGGATGCTAGACTTCCTGACGGGCCACCCCAGGCAGTAAGGGTAGGCAACAACACATCTGCCACACTGATCCTCAACATGGGGTTCCCTCAGGGGTGCGTGCTTAGTCCCTCCAGTTTACCCTGTTCACCCATGACTGCGTGGCCAAGCACAACTCCAACACCATCATTAAGTTTGCTGACGACACAAAAGTGGTAGGCTTGATCACCGACAACGATGAGACAGCCTATAGGGAAAAGGTCAGAGACCTGGCAGTGTGGTGCCAGGACAACAACCTTTCCCTTGACGTGAGCAAGACAAAGGAGCTGATCGTGGACTACAAGAAAAAGAGGGCCGAACAGGCCCCCATTCACATCGACGAGGCTGTAGTGGAGCAGGTCAAAAGATTCAAGTTCCTTGGTATCCACATCACCAACAAACTATCATGGTCCAAACACTATAAGACAGTCACGAAGAGGTCACAACAACAGCTTTTCCCGTCAGGAGACTGAAAAGATTTGGCATGGGTCCCCAGATCCTCAAAACGTTATACAGCTGAACCCCTGAGGGCATACTGACCGGTTGCATCACCGCCTGGTATGGCAACTGCGGCAACTGCTAGTCATCCGACCGTAAGGCGCTATAGAGGTTAGTGCGTACGGCTCAGTACAACACTGGGGCCAAGCTTCCTGCCATGCAGGACCTCTATACTAGGCAGTGTCAGAGTAAGGCCCAAAGAATTGTCAAAGACTCCAGTCACCCTAGTCATAGACTGTTCTCTCTGCTACCGCACGGCAAGCGGTACTGGAGTGCCAAGTCTAGGTCCAAAAGGCTCCTTAACAGCTTCTACCCCCAAGCCATAAGACTGCTGAACAATTAATTACTCAAATGGCCACCCGGACTATTTACATTGACACCTCCCCCCTTTGTTTTTACACTGCTGCGTCTCGCTGTTTATTATCTATGCATAGTCACTTTACCCCTACCTAGATGTACAAATTACCTAGACTAACCTGTACCCCTGCACATTGACTCTGTACCGGTACTCCCTGTATACAGCCTCGTTATTGTTATTTTATTGTGTTACTTTTTATACATTTTTTAACTTTAGTTTATTTAGTAAATATTCTCTTAACTCTTTCTTGAACTGCATTGTTGGTTAAGGGCTCGTAAGTAAGCATTTCACAGTAAGGTTGTATTTGGCGCATGTGACAAATACAATTTCATTTGATTGTCATTGGCATGACAAGGAGTGGAATTAGAGCACAAACATTGCTGGTACCAAAGATAATAGATCTGGGCCAGTATTCAAAGTGTTTAAAGCTGAAATTAGACAGACAACTCAATTCTGATCTTTTCACATCAGATTGTTTTCAGAGCTGATCTTATTGGTCAAAAGACCAACATTTCTTTAAACTGAAATATCACATTTACATAATTATTCAGACCATTTACTCAGTACTTTGTTAAAGCACCTTAGGCAGCGATTACAGCCTTGAGTCTTCTTGGGTATGACGCTACAAGCTTGGCGGGGTGGCAGGGTAGCCTAGTGGTTAGAGAGTTGGACTAGTAACCGGAAGGTTGCAAGTTCAAAACCCTGAGCTGACAAGGTACAAATCTGTTGTTCTGCCCCTGAACAGGCAGTTAACCCACTGTTCCTAGGCCGTTATTGAAAATAAGAATTTGTAGGGCTGAACAGGCCCCCATTCACATCGATGAGGCTGTAGTGGAGCAGGTCGAGGGATTCAAGTTCCTTGGTATCCACATCACCAACAAACTATCATGGTCCAAACACTCCAAGACAGTCACGAAAAGGTCACAACAACACCTTTCCCCTCAGGAGACGTCAGCCTAGTTAAATAAAGGTAAAATCAATTTTAAAAACACCTGTATTTGGGGAGTTTCTCCCATTCTTCTCTGCAAATACTCTTAAGTCTGGTTGGATGAGGAGCGTCGCTGCACAGCTATTTCCGGGTCTCCGCAGAGATGTTTGATTGGGCTCTGGATGGGCCACTCAAACTTGTCCCGAAGCCACTCCTGCATTGTCTTGGCAGTGTGCTTAGGGTCGTTGTCCTATTGGAAGGTGAACCTTCGCTCCAGTCTGAGGTTCTGAGCACTCTGGAGCAGGTTTTCATCAAGGATCTCTCTGTACTTTGCTCCGTTCATCTCTCCCTCGATCCTGACTAGTCTCCCAGTCCTTGCCACTGAAAAATATCCCCACAGCATGATGTTGCCACCACCCTGCTTCACCGTAGGGATGGTGCCAGGTTACCTCCAGACGTGACACTTGGCATTCAGCCAAAGAGTTTAAGAATCTTGGATTCATCAGACCAGAGAATCTTGGTTCTCATGGTCTGAGAGTCTTTAGGTGCCTTTTGGCAACTCCAAGCGGGCTGTCATATGCCTTTTACTGAGGAGTGGCTTCAGTCTGGCCACTCTACCATAAAGGCCTGATTGGTGGAGTGCTGCAGAGGTCGTTGTCCTTCTGGAAGGTTCTCCCATCTCCACAGAAGAACTGTGGATCTCTGTCAGTGACCATCGGGTTCTTGGTCACCTCCATGACTAAGTCCCTTCTCCCCCAATTGCTGAGTTTGGCCGGGCGACCAGCTCTAGGAAGAGTTTTGCTGGTTCCAGACTTCAAGGATAAAGTGGAGCAGAGGTTCTGTACAAGCAATCCAAAACAAGCATTAAAGACGAATGTAAACAAATATGTGACGGCATCCCCAAATCCTCTCCTGTCCAGATAACAAAGAACGAGGGGGCCTCTTGCTTGTCAAATATTAAGCCACACAAAGCACCGGGCCCAGGAGGACTACGGGGTAAAGTACTAAAGGTCTGCGCCGACCAACTGAAGGGAGTTTTCACACGACTGTTTCAACTCCTGCTGAGCACATGAACAGTGCCAAACTCCTGGAAGGTGTCGACCATTGTACCGGTGCCTAAGAAGTCAGGGGCCAAATCACCAAATTACTTTTAACCTGTTGCTCTCACGTCCCTTTTGACCAAATACATGGAAAGGGTTGTTAGTAAGCACCTTACCCTGTCCATAGCAGATCAACTGGACCCATTACAGTTTGCCTCTAAGGCATAGAGGGGGACTGAAGATGCCACCCTGACCTTGGGGAAAATGGTGGCAAGTCACCTTCAACATGCAAAATCATATGCACACATTTTATTTACTTATTTTAGTTCAGCTTTAAAGACAATGCAAATACACACACTGCTGAAACGACTACTGGACCTGAATGTCAACGGAGGCCTTGCAGGTTGGATCAAGGACTTCATGAATGGGGCCCTCTCTGATGAACTGACCCTGAACACAGGGGCGCCCCAGGGGTGTGTCCTTTCACCGTTGTTGTTCTCTATCTACACTAATGAAATTAAGACCCAAGGAAACAATGTGAGCCTTTTCAAGTACGCGGATGACATGGCTCTGGTAGGACTATTTTTGAAAGATGCTACGTCAGATGGGGACAGCTATTTAAAACAGAACAACAACTTTCAAGAATGGTGCCGGTCAAGTGCCCTCCACATCAATGTGGAAAAGACAAAGGAGCTGATCATCAATAGAAAGAACTTACCAATATCCCAACCACTCTCTCTGAATGACCAACCAGAGGAGGTGGTTGAGTGTTTAAAATACCTAGGGACACAAATTGATAACAAGCTGAGTTTACAGACTGTATTTTTTTCAAAGCAAGCCAGCGCCTATTTTTAATCAGGAAATAGAAGGGGTTTGGGGTCAGCCAGGATGTTCTGGAGCTACAACAGCTTGGTGGAGAGCAGCTTGGTGGACAGCAGCTTGGTGGAGAGCATCCTCACGTTCAATATGACAGTCTGGTATGGTAATCTGAGCTGGTAGAGAGCATCCTCACGTTCAATGTGACAGTCTGGTATGGTAATCTGAGCTGGTGGAGAGCATCCTCACGTTCAATGTAACAGTCTGGTATGGTAATCTGAGTGTGAGGAGCAAAAGCAAACTGACCAGAATAGCAAACACAGCCAGAAAAGTAATTGGTCGACCATAGGCACATTTGAGCATTCTGTTCCACAAGGCAACCAAAAAGAAGGCACTGACTGTCGTTGGCGACCCCTCCCACCCTCAGTTCAAGAGGCTTCCCTCTGGCCGGCGCTTCAGAAGGCCCACGGTCAAGCAGAACGTGTTCTAACATTCATTCGTTCCTTGTGCTGTTGGACTACTAAATGCAAAGTAAATTGTATCAGTATATGTACTGACCTATCTAGTGCAGTTGGCACAGTGATCAGTTGTGAGTGAATGTATTCATGTCCTCTATGTTGTTAGTGTATGCAACATGATGGACTGACTGGTTTAAATGTGTCTGATGTGAGAATGTATGTGTTTGTGATCCTTTTAATGGAAGGTGATGCCAAAGAAACATTTCCATCCTGGATGGACAATAAAGTTTTATTCTATTCTATTCTATGATGAGGTCCAGTTGTGCGTAACGATGGGGAGCAGGTGTGCATAATGATGGTTGCCGGGGGCGGTGATTAGTAGATCCGGCGACGTCGAGCACCGAAACGGTTACATTACCTGCAGCATGGTCAAGCAAGTTAAAGTTTCCAACATTTTTAGACTACTAAACAACTATTGATTTAGAACCATGGAGAGTTACCTCAAGTCACAAAGAAAACAGGAGCTGCCGCCACTATTCCAGCCTCATTTCAACATCTCAACAAATCACCTATACTTAGTCTAATACAATGACAACTAAAAGGTATAAAAAACAATTTAGTCCAATCAATGTAAGCTAAATATGATGTGGCTGTCCATGGTTCTAATTTATGCGTGTGCGTGCAACAGGTAGAAAAAACATGTTGACTCACCCTACTAGTAGAGAAACGCCAATGACATCATCCTCTTTCATGTTGACGAAACGGTCTATGACTCTGTCATACAGTACATTATTTATTTTTTTGTCCTTGGCTATCTGGCTAAAATGCTGGCTTGCTAGCCTAACTTCCTTTCATGGGCAACTTTAGCTAGTTAACATTAGCCTTCTACATCTAGCTAGATATTGAACTTCCATCCTCTCAGTCCAGGGGCACAACAATGTATGAATTTATGTTTGGATCAGAATCGCTGTTATTGTCATTGGCCAGTACGGAGAACTAAGTAAAACTACAAGTCCAAATTCCTAACTTTAGTTAGCTAACTAACTAGCCAAGGGAGGACAACAACACAATGAGATGCAATAATTCAAGTTGTTTCTGTCAATGATGTATTTATCTCGATGCGATGCGATAGGAGTGAAGCCAAATCCAAACACTTTTTTTTGGTGCACCAGGACCATTCACAGATGAGCTCACTCAGTTTAGCTCAACGCTGATTAGCTATTATTTTATTCTTTTTTTTAAACATGGGAGAGCAAATGTTTGCTGGCTTCCCTTACATTCAATGCTATGAATTGAAGGAAAATTATGAAAAGACAAAAGATAAATAATTGTATATGTTTTTTTGGTGGGGGGGGGGGCTGGCTTCCCGTGGTATCCATGAATGCACACCACTGACAGTTCAAAATGCTTGGATATGTTTCACATAGATTTAACGACAATGATTATGTCTAGATTGCTGAAAAAAATCTGTTTCAGGTGTTTGATAAATGAAAATTCTAGCTTCCCTCGAGACCGCCCCCCTCATATTTTTCCGCTCAGATTTTTGGGGTGCATGTTGCCCCTGAGGGTAGGTCTGTACAACACTTACTTGGTCAGTCATATTTTTGAAAATCTTTATAACACTCTTACATCACAAGACGAATGCTGGAAAAAGATCATGAACAGCACACTGAAACTCACTGTCAACTTACAGAGGATTCCATCTTTCAGGTAGGCTGCGGTGGAGAGATATCATATCACTCACATAGGTATTAATCTGGTGCTTCTTAATACTATCCTCTTCTTTTTTCTTCTCCTCTCCAACGAGGTTCAATTTGACAGCTCTGCCCAGTTCTCCTAAGGCATTTAAATCCAACGGCGGTTTGTCATAAACAGGCTTTTTAAGCAATTCATTTTCAATATCTTGCTCAATGGGAACTTCTCTTAAACTTGTTCCACCTATGTCACCTGGATTATTATGCCTGTTAAAAATATAATATCCCACTATAGAAGCCCCGAACAGGCAAACGATCAACTCTGACCGATTCCTTCCCATGCAACGTGCCATCGTGTCTCCCTTCCTCACGGGAAGTTTTCATGCCCCGTGGGCTACAACAGCACAATGCAAGTGCATGACCAAACCAGGGGTGTAAAATATTAGTCCAAAAAATTGCGTTTAGCAACGAAAACGATAGTTTCTATTGGACAAATTAATGTTTGTCCCGCCCCTTTATGTTCCTTTTGCTTCCGTTTGAGAACGTTTTGCAACACAATCGTCTTAATGAATATGCCACAGATCAACGAAACAAAAACAACAACAAAAACACAGAAAATGTGGTGCTGATAACTTTTCTCATTGTAAGAGTCCTCCTCCTATTTTGATTGAATCAACTTTTTATATCAAACACGCTAGGCTACTTAAAGTTGATCAACTGTGTTGACCGAATTTGAATAATCAAACAAGTGTCACATTTCCCAACGCTCTTTTCCGTTATCCAGGGATCCAGCACTTGGTCAAAGTTTATTGAAACAACTCTTCTCCATTAACCTACGTGATGTTAAAGAAGGATTTGCCCGATTAGATGAGCTATTTTGATGGATTAGCAGTAGCACCCAGAGAAAATGATCCAGGTAAAATCAAAGAGCCTTATCTGGAATGGAATTAAAAGGAACAGAGTCGAAACATGTGGTTTCCATATGTTTGATGGGTTTGATACTGTTGCATTTATTCCATTCCAACCATTACAATGATCCCGTACTCCTATAGCTCATCCCACCAGTCTCCACTGACAACTGTGTTTCCGATCAAGCTGCACACAATCGATCTAGTCACTGTAATCTTTCTCAAGTGTCATGAGTTGTACAGAACTGCAAAAGAAACATTTTTTTTTCAGTGTAACAATCTTACAGCAGTTTCGTTTCGATTCCCCTTACATAATTCTACAAATAAAATAAACATTTGTTTTAAGTTTTAATGTTATGTGCACAGTAAACCCAACAATGAAGTAATCAATATGTAGTACTAAAAACAACATAAGGTAGAACAAAAATAAGAAATAAGAACATGAAAAAGTAAGACAGGGTCAGTTCCAATACAATATTTACAATGTGTAGGGATACTGGAGTGATGGAGGTAGTAATAAAGTGACTAGGCATCAGGATATATGATAAACAGAGTAGCAGCAGCATAAATTAACATTTGATGTTTGTGTGTGTAGAGTCAGTATAAATGTGTGTGCGTGTTATTTTTGTGTTGGAGAGTCAGTGTGTGTGTGTGTAGAAACAATGCAAAAATAAAAATAAATACAAGGGTCAACTCAGATTTTGTTAGCTATTTAGAGATCGTATGGCTTGGGGATAGAAGCTGTTCAGGGGCCTGTTGGTATCAGACTTAATGCACCGGTACCACTTGCCATGCAGAAGCAGAGAGAACAGTTTATGGCTTGGGCCTTCCTTTCACACCACCTGATATAGAGGTCCTGGATGGCAGGGTGCTTGGCCCCAGTGATGTTTGCGATCGAGGGCGGTGCTGTTGCCATACCAAGCAATGATGCAGCCAGTCAAGATGCTCTCAATGGTGCAGCTGTAGAACTTTCTGAGTATTTGAGGGCCCCTGCCAAACTTTTTCAACCTTGTGAGGGGGAAGAGGCGCTGTCATGCCTTCTGCACAACTGTGAGTGTGTGGACCATTTTAAGTCTTTAGTGATTTGGACCCCAAGGAACTTGAAGCTCTCGACCCGCTCCACTAAAACAGTACAATATCATGTGACTGTATTTTATACCATGGCAGGTAGCCTAGTGGTTAGAGTGTTGGGCCAGTACCCAAAAGGTTGCTAGATCGAATATCCAAGCTGACAAGGTAAAAATCTTTCGTTCTGCCTCTGAACAAGGCAGTTAACACACTGTTCCTAGACCGTCATTGCAATTAAGAATTTGTTCTTAACTGACTTGCCTGGTTAAACAAAAAACTGTAGGTTTCAGGGATTTTTGTAGCAGTTTAGGAGAGCATTTTCACTAACTCTAATCCTTTTCCTATCATTACCCTCAGTCTCCTAACCTGCTACGAAAAAATGTACTTCCGTATCGAGATGGTGTCTAAAGAGTTTCCTGTAGTTTTCATGCACTGATGTCAAAGAGACTACTGCTGTTCTGTGTTCTTGCATGAGTAGCACTTGTGTTGTAAAAATAGTAACTTAACATTTACTTGTCGTTCAACATTTACGGGTGCAAAAAAGTTTTCATTATTGACAAATATTCCTACATTATTTCTCTTAGCACTGTCACAGGTCTATATGTAAAAAAATGTCAAGTTTGAAGCAAACATCTTTAAGCAAATTAAAATGATTAATAATTGAGTTAACTGTTCAGAGTGAGGTCATTTGAGTGCCTTACTGTTTGATTGAAGAGCGTTATTGTGAAAGAAACAAAGAAACAAGGCAACTGGAGTGTTGTAATATACCATGGTACACTGACCGGTCTTTCTTACTATCACTGGGAGAAAACATACATTAGGCTACATGTTGTGCAAGTGGACATTTTCATACAAGACAGAGTCAACACTCATGTTGTAGCACAACAGGTATTCTCTCTACACCAATTAAAAAATCAAATATGTAAAACCGAGATACTGTAAATGCAAATTAAATTGTCCATACACTCTTTTCTCAGGCTCATATGGCATTATTCTCAAACGGCCAACAAATATGGCACTGCATCAACCCACAGCTAATTGGCTTCATTTCCAAGGTGCTTATGATGCAATACCCCAGGATGCTGTCCAGAGTAATGCACATGCTACAGCATTTTACAAGTGTAATTTCCATAATTTATGGCAAGAAAAATTTTAGGTTTACACTTCACTAAACCTAGATTACACAGGCAGCCTAATTCTGATATTTTTTCCACTGTTCTTTTTCAGATCTGATTGATCAAGACTAATTAGTGAAAAAAATATCAGAATTGTGCTGCCTGTGTAAACGCAGCCAATTTCACAAACAGTAATGGAGTAATTGACTGGAGTAGTGAACACTGAAGCCGTTGGTGTACCCATGTCATGTAATGAACTCAAGAATGTTTAAAATCCTGATTGTTGTATTACTTACTGTAAGGTAAAAAAAAATGACATACCAATATTTATTGAACCACAAACAGCGTCAATTTCACCATTTGACATTCAGGTTGGTTCCTTCCATGGCCACCAGATGGTGCTAAATCAGTATATTTGGAAATACCTATAGTGAAAACAGTGAAGTAAATATTTCTTGGAGTCGTGTGTCAGTGCTAAGCAAGAAGAAACACAAAATCAACACCTTTGGATTCTTGATTTTAATAGTCATTGGTCAGTGAGTTAAAAAGGCATTAATTGATCTACAGCAATCTTCCAAAACTCCAACTTCATTTGAACCCTTTCATGCTTCGCCGGTACAAACAATCCCCACCGTCTCTTATGCTTATTAAATCGGTACAGTAGTTCAAATAAGCCCCATCCAGGTCCCTTTATACCAAAAAGTATCATTTACAAAGGAAATAAAAAAGAATTCATAGAATCATATAAAAGCTTTGAAAGATCAACCATTCAGTACAAATATTTGATTTAAAAAAGGCCCTCGTGCAAAGCACCACAAAAAAAGACTGCATTAGGAAGAGCAGTCTTCGGCAGTATAGCTGATTTCAATAAGCACTTCAATGGCAACACACACAATTATTAATCTCCATTGGTTGTAGAATCCCAATCAAGTGAACCAGAAAAGTTATTTTAGGAAAAGTTTAGGTTTAGTGGATTGAGCAGAGTGCTGGTGCTGGTATTGTTGAAGTTTCAAGTACTGATACAAAGGCTGCATTGATGTAAGTCTGGGGAAGGGAAAGAGGTTTGGAACTCATTGTTATTGATCTATTAACTAATTTACCACCTGGTGATGTCACCAGGCAGTCAAAAAACTCCATCCATGCAAGACCTGCTGTTTAGAAAGTCCTGTGTAAATTTATTTTCAATCAGCAACTATCAGGAACCAACACTGATCAAATGTTCTAGCTTTTACAGTGTTCGTTTCATCAGCAGTTGTACAATATGATACAAAACACAGGAAAAAAACGAATTTTGACTGCACTGGGCATTTAAGAGAATCAAGCCCTTGAGAGATCAACAATTGATGAATGCTACAGTAAGCAATGCCATGACATGTGCTAGCTGAAATGGTGAGGCTACGCAAGAGAGCAGACAATATTGCTGCAGACAAACACCCATATGAGAATATTGCTACTATGAAAGTGAAATGAACATGTTTTTGCTTTTGTTAGGCACAGTAGATTTTAGATTAAAACACGTTAAAAAAACTCCTCAGAAAATACAACTGTTCTGTTTTTTTAGGCACATGGTAGACACAGTAAATCAGCCTGTGTAAAGAATGTTTTTGCACAGCACAGTGAAGACTACCAAACAACCATGTCAAATGTCCCACCAACCTCAGGCAATGGTGAAATTGTACATAGCGCATGCTTAAGTGTTTCAAGTCTTGTTTGAACAGCCCAATCTGATCCTACCTTGAACACAGTCTTCAAACAGAGTCAGAAGCTGATGAGTAGAACGCATGTAGCCTACTAGTGTCAGAGTCCACTTCATTCACTCACACAAGATGGGGCTTGTAAAGTCTCATATGACACCAAGCGTTTGGACTTATTTAGCTATCTCAAAGTGTTATATCGGAGTAACAAACCCCAGATTAACAACACCTAGGAAAGACTCATCCTTTAGACCCCTAAATGAATCATATTTGTTTAGTAAACATTTTACTTTTTCATTTCAAACCCCAGAAACACCCTTAGATGACTTGTTTTTTTACAGGTAAACCACACAACAAAAATAGGATTTAAAAAACATTGTTCAACGCAAGAGTATTTGTTAGCATCTATGCTTATCCCACTGAATTCCCATGACATTGTTCCTCTTTCAAACCAGTATTTTAGAACTGACACCACACGTTCAAGCTTTCTTATTGTTGTTCAGCCCTCACAGTGAGAGGTCAACTGTAAAAGAGGAATTCCGACAGAGAGAAATATTGTCACCTCAGGTGTGGAGCCCATCTACCACCCATTTGGTTTGCAAAGGCACTTTAAATTAGGACATTTGTCAAGTATTCAGTAGTGTGCAGATAGTCTCTCTCTCCCTCCCTCCAAAAGGTCACTTAGGGTGAGGTTAGTCCCTCCCATTCTCAAACTTCCAGTGCTGTTGCTTGTCCCCGGGCGTGCAGATTCTCATCTGGACGTCTGTGCGCCCCTCGGCTGTGCGGTAGGAGGTGATACACATGCCTGAGTGAGGGTGGTAGAGCGTCCCGTCCTGAAGTGGTAAGAGACATCAGGTCATAGGCGGTGTGTGAGTTTCAAGCTAATTTTCATGATAAAAATGCATTCCATGCATAAACCATTCCATGCATCATCGTATTTTCAGACATATGGAAGATAGCCTACTATTCCTAACATGATGATTACATTAGATAGTCATAATATAGGCTAATAATAGAATTCAATCATTGTTCACAAAAAAAGATGGCCTTTTATAATTTACGACACTTTATATGACTGAAGACATTAGCAGAATCTGTTTTTTTCCTTCTTTTTTTAAACCCCCTTTTCTCCCCAATTTAGTAGTATCCAATTGTTAGTAATTACTATCTTGTCTCATCGCTACAACTCCCGAACGGGCTCGGGAGATACGAAGGTCGAAAGCCATGCGTCCTCCGATACACACAACCCTACCAAGCCGCACTGCTTCTTAACACAGCACGCCTCCAACCCGCACCAATGTGTTGGAGGAAACACCGTGCACCTGGCTACCTTGGTTAGCGCACACTGCGCCCGGCCCGCCACAGGAGTTGCTGGTACGCGATGAGACAAGGATATCCCTACCGGCCAAGCCCTCCCTAACCCGGAAGACGCTAGGCCAATTGTGCATCGCCCCACGGACCTCCCGGTCGCGGCCGGCTGCGACAGAACCTTGGCGCGAACCCAGAGTCTCTGGTATAAAAATGATCAAAATGACCGGGTGGCCTACTCTGCTGATACTGACAAACAGATCAATAAAAAAAACACATTGTATGATCCATATAATAGGCCAAAAAAGGGGAGACAAATACAATATGAAATGATTGTCCAAAAACAAATGTGGCACTGACCCAATGATAAAGAGTGAACAATATTCATAACATATGTACAATATGTATATATATATATATATAACATATAACAATATGCAATACAGCCGATGCTCTCCGCTAGTGCAGATAAGATAGGCTATGACGTTCAATCAATTAAGTTGAGAACAAAATGACAGATTAGAGTATTTTCTATTGTTGTCTCTTTACAGCAATAGCCACTTGCTTTCCAAACTGTTTTCTCGCAATTGTATTTTTGAACATTGCAATATGCTTGGCTGGGCCTCTACTTTTCGCTGGGTCGCAACTAAACAATGATCTATTTGGTATATGCCCTGCGTGCTGCCCAAATTGCAGGCCTTTCCGACTGCAGGCAATGCGATTTAAAACAATCCACAGGTTATTATTCATTTTTTTAAGCTAATGATCCTCTATGGCCAAACCATGCTTTCTGTTGCAGTAGCCTATTTTGAATGATTGTATTTATTTCTGTATAGACTGGAGTAGGCTAATTACAGTATATCATTTTGGCAATTTAATTCAATTTACTTTAGGGGAAGCTTAGCTTCTCCTAGCCTTATGCGCACCCTGCCAATGATCCAGGTATAAGGCATTAGAGCAAACTGAAAACTAAATGTAGTATGAAGACCACTAATAATACATGGGACTTATATAGCGGTTTTCAAGGACCCAAAGTCGCTTTACAACTGTAGAAAAGAAACCCCAAAAAACTGTCATGCCTTTTCAAATTCGATCAGCCCAGTTGTCCATACTCAATACTAGAAATGCTTTGTTTTTCTGTGAATGAGTGTGTGTGTGTTTACGAGCATTCCTCTGTTAACATGAATCTTTATGCTTGCGTCTGCATCACTCACCTCCCTGAACTCCCAGATGATGGTGGGGGGTGTAGGGGTTCTGTCGTTGGGGCAGTGTGTCATCCCAATGTAAATCTGTCCTTCGGGGACCTCGGCACACAGCTCCGTCACAGAGTTATAGCGGATCTCCTTATCGGTCGTATACTCAAAGTACTGGGGGGAAGGAGAGAGAGAGAGGCATTTACATGCATGCTTTCTGAACTATAGTAATCACTGTCATCCTGGGGAATGGATCAATGTTTCCTCGCTGTGCTTCTGCTTATCAAATCAGCAGCTCTGAACATTAACGTTCCACAGCTATCTGAGATTTCACCATAAGAATCTCTTCCCTTTGAGAGATGTAGGATTGGATTTAGGTCAAATGAATGTCTGTTGACCAAACATTTATGTGATCCGATCATTCGCTTCATTCTCCCCACATCCTATTTATCTTTCAGACGGGGTAACTGTGATTTCTATTAAAATCAAGAGTTCTCCCTCGTGTCTTGAAAAAACATATTTATCCAGTCTAGGCCACTGTCTGTGGCTGGGGGTCTCATGTATCTTTTAAATGGAACTAGGGGGGGACCTCTAAAGAGAAGGTAGAGGTTCCCGTTTCTTGTTTCAGAGCAGGTTGTGGAAACAGATTTTCAGTCACACACATGTTGCTTTTAGAAGCGGTGTACACCTGATGCAATGCATCAATGAGTAATCAGAGAGATATAGCTGGTGGAGATGAGGCCTCTGCCTGAATGCCTCACTACCCCGTTTATGACTGGACATAAAATATACATCCATACAGCCCAGCAAGTCTTCTTGGCTATTAACTAACTTGGCTAGAAAAGTTATACATCTTAGTTGAGTGTTTTAAGATATCTGTAGATTTAGGATTAAAATATTATTTAGGACACTGTCTGGCAATACTAAAACAAAGTTTAAGATGTCTTCGTATCTCGCTTTGAAGCTAGATTCTAGATGAGGTGGATATTCTCCTGTGGTCACCGGATATCGTTGATATTCAGAAAAACCACTCCGTCTGTCCATCAGGGAGACAGACGTGGGTCAGGGAGGGTTGAGAGACAAAATAAACAGACATGAAATGTTATATCACCTGGTTGCCGCCCTGCCCATGGCAGCTGAAGAGGGAGACGTGCGCCCCTGTGGGATTGTGTTCCGGAGCGTTGTAGTCCAGGCACTCTGAATGCATCCCAGAGCTAAGCAACTGTGATGAGGAGAATGATCTGGATTAGCATCATGAGATATGCCATCCATGTCTCTGCATTGCTTTCTCTTTGGGTTTCTGTAAAGCACTTTGTGATAACTGCTGATGTAAAAAGGTCTTTATAAAATACATTTGATTGATTGACTGAAACAATTGCCTGGGGTGAAGTCAACACCTTGAGTCCACACCTAGACACTGTTATTGAGGCCACATATATACATTTGAAAGAACAAAGTGCTGGATTATGCTGCCTGTCTACATTTTTTCAAGTGGTGCTCTGGTGTTTAGGATTTTTTTAAAACTTGATTATGACATGGAGACCGAGAGAGACAGAGACAAACTAACAGAAACAGACAGTGACAGAGAGAGACACAGACGAACAGAGACTCACCGCCCCGTGCCAGCCCTCCCGGTCCTCTGGTACATGCAGGTCAGGGTAGACGTTGTTCAGGTACCAGTCAAAGCTGTTACACTTCAGTCTCTCTCGAATGACCACCCTCTCTGAGATGTCCCCATAGGACTCCTGTGGAAAAATAACACACTTATTTAGCTAGCGCCAATTTCCACACACAACTCTAAAGCTACAGCAGAATAATAGGCTAAATCTCCCTGCAATGCTAAATGTAGTTCAGGTCAAAGTTGACAATCCTAGGAGTGGTTTGATATGACACACCATATCATGTACACATACATTACATGGTCAAAAGTATGTGGACACCTGCTCGTCGAACATCTGGTCCCCCTTTTGCTGCAATAACAGCCTTTGCTGTGGGGACTTGCTTCCATTCAGCCACAAGAGCATTAGTGAGGTCGGGCACTGATTTTGGGCGATTAGGCCTGGCTCGAGGTGGAAATTCCAATTCATCCCAACAATGTTCGATGGGGTTGAGGTCAGGGCTCTGTGCAGGCCAGTCAAGCTCTTCCACAGCGATCTTGACAAACCATTTCTGTATGGACCTCGCTTTGTGCACGGGGACATTGTCATGCTGAAACAGGAAAGGGCCTTCCCCAAACTGTTGTCACAAAGTTGGAAGCACAGAATGCTCTAGAATATGGTGTAGCGTTAATATTTCTCTTAACTGGAACTAAGTGGCCTAGCCTGAACCATGAAAAACAGCCCCAGAGCATTATTCCTCCTCCACCAAACTTAACAATTCAGGCCAGATTTCTCCGTCAGACTACCAGATGGTGAAGCGTGATTCTTCACTCCAGGAGAACGTTTCTACTGCTCCAGAGTCCAATGCAGCAAGCTTTACGCCACTCCAGCCGACGCTTGGCATTGCTTGTGTGCGGCTGCTCAGCCATGGAAATCCATTTCATGAAGCTCCCGACGAACAGTTATTGTGTTGACGTTGCTTCCAGAGGCCGTTTGGAACTCGGTAGTGAGTATTGCAACCAAAGACAGTTGATTGTTACGCGCTTGGCGGTCCGTTCTGTAAGCTTGTGTGGCCTACCACTTCGCGGCTGAGCCGTTGTTGCTCCTAGATGTTTCCACTTCACAATTACAGCACTTTCAGTTGACCGGTATAGCTCTAGCAGGGCAGAAATTTGAAGAACTGACTTGTTGGAAAGGTTGCATCCAATCACATGTCATGTTGAATGTCACTGGTCTTCAGTACCGGCAATTCTACTGCCAATGTTTGTCTGTGGCGATTGCATGGCTGTGTGTTCGATGTTACACACCTGTCAGCAACGGGTGTGGCTGAAATAGCCTAATCCACTAATTTGAAGGGGTGTCCACATACTTTTGGCTATGTAGTGTATGTAGCTACATCCTGGGGCGTTATCTTGAATATGTTTGAATCCTGGTTGGGGAATTGCTGTTGTGTTCTTAAGAAAAGGATTTCACATATGATAGGGTGTTGTTGAGATTGTTTAAGGAGGTAACGTTTGCCAAGGTGGCGAGTGATACCGGTTGTACTAATGGGAGCAGTGGGACTCCCCACCTTGAACAAACCAAAGGGAGGGAATTCAAACACACGTCAGATTGTGACACTAAAACTGGATTATGCAAAACATTCTGCAACAGAAACAATAAAACATTGTTATTGGACAGATTCAGGTAGTTCGTACTCCCACCCCGTTTTGGCCCATTTGCTTCCGATTGGACAAAAACTACTTTGGTGGTTTAAACCAAAACCACTGTGACCACATTTCTCTTCAAACAAAACAAACCACCTTGATAAAGGCCTATATGTAAATGACACCCAAGTGAATTCAAACCTGCCAGTTCCAAAGGGCAACCAGTCTCCATCTCCCTTTGGTAAGGTAATGTTTTGTTTGATCAAAGATCCCTGGCATTAATAATGTAATTCATTTCAGTGGTGAAACCAAGAAACATGAAACCTTGATGTCAGCCAACACACACAAAAAAACACACACACAGATGATTCCTCTCACACCCAGACAGCACCTCATCAACACTGCTGACACCTAGACAGGTGAAGCAACACCTCCAACCAAGTTAATCCATTACAATATATAGCCAAGTCTAAGGTGTTCCTTCCTTGGTATAGCCTAACCATCACACCTTTAACTAGAGCATGACCTACTTCTTAACACCTGCTGGAATTATGCACTTTACAATAAGTTACTTTGTCGCTTTATTACATTACAATAAGTTAGTTAATCACTTTACATTAAGTTAAGATAGCATTTTATTGTAAAGTGTACTACAGTACTTTACCCTTCTGGCCGGGGGGTTTCTGTTGTAGAAATGCTTTTTATAGGTGTCCATCCACACCTCTGCAGCACGGACCGTGTTCTGGAGGAACTTGGGCCTGGCATAGGGTGCTTTCTTTGGGAAGACGTGTCCCACGTGAGAGCAGGGGTGGATCTCCAGAGAACCTCCACACTGCCACACCTGTGGAGCAGATGAACAGATGAATAAAACATAGTAAATTACATATGATACGCTGCTCAAAAAAATAAAGGGAACACTAAAATAACACATCCTAGATGTGAATGAATGAAATATTCTTATTAAATACTTTTTTCTTTACATAGTTGAATGTGCTGACAACAAAATCACACAAAAATGATCAATGGAAATCAAATTTATCAACCCATGGAGGTCTAGATTTGGAGTCACACTCAAAATTAAAGTGGAAAACCACACTACAGGCTGATCCAACTTTGATGTAATGTCCATAAAACAAGTCACAATGAGGCTCAGTAGTGTGTGTGGCCTCCACGTGCCTGTATGACCTCCCTACAACGCCTGGGCATGCTCCTGATGAGGTGGCGGATGGTCTCCTGAGGGATCTCCTCCCAGACCTGGACTAAAGCATCCGCCAACTCCTGGACAGTCTGTAGTGCAACGTGGCGTTGGTGGATGGAGCGAGACATGATGTCACAGATGTGCTCAATTGGATTCAGGTCTGGGGAACGGGCGGGACAGTCCATAGCATCAATGCCTTCCTCTTGCAGGAACTGCTGACACATTCCAGCCACATGAGGTCTAGCATTGTCTTGCATTAGGAGGAACCCAGGGCCAACCGCACCAGCATATGGTCTCACAAGGGGTCTGAGGATCTCATCTCGGTACCTAATGGCAGTCAGGCTACCTCTGGCGAGCACATGGAGGGCTGTGCCGCCCCCCAAAGAAATGCCACCCCACAGACTGACCCACCACCAAACCGGTCATGCTGGAGGATGTTGCAAGCAGCAGAACGTTCTCCACGGCGTCTCCAGACTGTCACATGTGCTCAGTGTGAACCTGCTTTCATCTGTGAAGAGCACAGGGTGCCAGTGGCGTATTTGCCAATCTTGGTGTTCTCTGGCAAATGCCAAACGTCCTGCACGGTGTTAGGCTGTAAGCACAACCTCCACCTGTGGATGTCGGGCCCTCATACCACCCTCATGGAGTCTCTTTCTGACCGTTTGAGTAGACGCATGCACATTTGTGGCCTGCTGGAGGTCATTTTGCAGGGCTCTGGCAGTGCTCCTCCTTGCACAAAGGCGGAGGTAGCGGTCCTGCTGCTGGGTTGTTGTCCTCTTACGGCCTCCTCTCCTCTCCTGGTGTACTGGCCTGTCTCCTGGTAGCGCCTCCATGCTCTGGACACTATGCAGGGCTCTGGCAGTGCTCCTCCTGCTCCTCCTTGCACAAAGGCGGAGGTAGCGGTTCTGCTGCTGGGTTGTTGCCCTCCTACGGCCTCCTCTCCTCTCCTGGTGTACTGGCCTGTCTCCTGGTAGCGCCTCCATGCTCTGGACACTACGCTGACAGACACGGCAAACCTTCTTGCCACAGCTCGCATTGAAAAACCATCCTGGATGAGCTGCACTACCTGAGCCACTTGTGTGGGTTGTAGACTCCGTCTCAGGCTACCACTAGAGGGAAAGCACCGCCAGCATTCAAAAGTGACCAAAACATCAGCCAGTAAGCATAGGAATTGAGAAGTGGTCTGTGGTCACCACCTGCAGAACCACTCCTTTATTGGGGATGTCTTGCTAATTGCCTATAATTTCCACCTGTTGTCTATTCCATTTGCACAACAGCATGTGAAATGTATTGTCAATCAGTGTTGCTTCCTAAGTGGACAGTTTGATTTCACAGAAGTGTGATTGACTTGGAGTTACATTGTGTTGTTTAAGTGTTCACTTAATTTTTTTGAGCAATGTATATCATTGTAGAGTATCCCTTGTCCTAAGTTTTCATAACTGTGACCTTAATTGCCTACCGTCTGTACGACCGTTCCACAGGTGCATGTTCATTAATTGTTTACGGTTCATTGAACAAGCATGGGAAACAGTGTTTAAACCCTTTACTATGAAGATCTGTGAAGTTATTTGGATTTTAACGAATTATCTTAAAAAGACAGGGTCCTGAAAAAGGGATGTTTCTTTTTTTGCTGAGTTTAGATGAACAGAAAACGCCACAGGCACTGAGAAGTTGATGCCATATTAAATAGACAGTGTCCAGGCACTGAGAAGTTGATGCCATATTAAATAGACAGTGTCCAGGCACTGACAAGTTGATGCCATATTGAAAGACAGTGTCCAGGCACTGAGAAGTTGATGCCATATTGAAAGACAGTGTCCAGGCACTGAGAAGTTGATGCCATATTGAAAGACAGTGTCCAGGCACTGAGAAGTTGATGCCATATTGAAAGAGTGTCCAGGCACTGAGAAGTTGATGCCATATTGAAAGACAGTGTCCAGGCACTGAGAAGTTGATGCCATATTGAAAGACAGTGTCCAGGCACTGAGAAGTTGATGCCATATTAAATAGACAGTGTCCAGGCACGGACAAGTTGATGCCATATTGAAAGACAGTGTCCAGGCACTGAGAAGTTGATGCCATATTGAAAGACAGTGTCCAGGCACTGAGAAGTTGATGCCATATTGAAAGACAGTGTCCAGGCACTGAGATGATGATTCCATAGTGTCAGTGACCGTGTCCAGTACTCACCCTAAAGGACAGTTCTAGGTTCTCTCCTCCCCACACATCCATGCCCATGTCATATGTGCCCAGGTGCTCAAAGTACGCCTTGCTCACTGCAAACAGCCCACCAGCCATGGTAGGAGACCTGAGAGAGAGAGCATAGTGGAACATGGAGTTGAGCCCCATCAACAGTCACAGAGAGACTTGAAGACTTTTAAATGACCTGTCACCTGGCCAAGAGGGTAGCTAAAGTAAAAGCAATGTTTTGGTCTAGTTGCATCACCAATCAAACTAGATAACTGATTAACTCAAGGATTGGAGGAGAGGAGGAAAGATGCATTTCAAACCACAAGGCCGGAGAGTATTTGAGTTGGGATTATAACTTTTAGTCAGAGCATTAGGGTCCTGGTCAAAAGTAGTTCGCTACATAGGGAAAAGCTTGCCATTTTGGACACAGAGAGATCTCATTTTGTAATCAAACTGATGACCAGACAGTACAGACCTGATAGGTTCGATGCGGGACTTGCGTTTCTTGCGTTCGACCTCAGGGATAGCGTGCCACTGAAAGGTCAGCCTCCAGTCGAAGCCTCCGATCATGGGCTCATCTGTCTGCATGTAGAACTCAAACGAGTTCCAGTCGATGGTGTCGATCACCGGACACACGATAGTGCTCTCATTCTCACCAATCCTGGAGGGAGGAGAAGATACACATGAAACTGTAATCACATTGTCAATATGATGGCTATGTGACACACACACACACACACACACACACACACACACACACACACACACACACACACACACCTCTCCAGCAGCGGCTCGATCCAGCCGGGGACACACTCGCAATGACAGTCCAGGAAGGTCAGTACGTCACCCGTAGCGTAGCTGGCGCCGATGAGCCTCGCCCTGACCAACCCCTCCCTCTTGTTGGTGCGGATGAGGCGGACACGCTCCCAGTTAGTGATGTACTGCTCCAGCTGAGACTTCAGATAGACTGGGTTTCACACAGAGATAGATGGTCAAGGCTTCACTCTCTACCCCTTTCCTCGCTCATGCACTACCCTCTTCTCTCTCCCTCTTGCACAACCCTCACCCTCTCGCACTACCCTCGCTCATGCACTACCCTCTCTCTCACGCTCATGCACTACCCGCTCATGCACTACCCGCTCATGCACTACCCTTCTCTCTCGCTCATGCACTACCCTTCTCTCTCGCTCATGCACTACCCTTCTCTCTCGCTCATGCACTACCCTTCTCTCCAAAAAAAATCTTAAAATCAGGCAAAGCCAGTTTCATGCTCTGTCTCACCTCGGTCACTAAAGTCATCTATGAGGATGATCTCCCTCAGGAGGACAGCGGGTGTGCTCTCCAGAACACTGTGGATGGTCCTGAGCAGGGTGGACCAGGCCTCGTTGTAGAACGCTATGATCACTGACGTGGTCGGCAGATGGCGGTAGTCAAACTTCTTAGCTCTGCATCTGTACTCAAATGAGAGAGAGAGAGTTGTTGTTGTTAGGAGGATCAGGTTATAAACTGACTGCAAGACTGACCACACAATCAGTGGCTCATTGGAGAGTTGTTTGAGAGTTGCTTTGGTCAGTGCAGGAGAGGAGCATTTGGTGTCATTCCTGTTGGGAGCTGTGGAAACAGGAAGAGGCAGAAATGTTAAGGGAAAGAAATCACACCGATGTCCCACATGCCTGAGCAGTTCTCATGTAGAGATGAAAGAAAAAAAGAAAAGCCAGTAGGCTACTCTCTGTAAAGTAATGGACACAGACAGCTCGTATGCCTTAAAAAAGGATCCTGGCCTCATTCCAAGCTGACCGCAAGCCCAGACAGATTCAGTGTTTATTGGAAGCTGACAGTGAGCCCAGACAGATTCAGTGTTTATTGGAAGCTGACAGTGAGCCCAGACAGATTCAGTGTTTATTGGAAGCTGACTGTATGCCAACAGTATGTTTCTGCAATCAGTACAATAACAGAAGGTTACTTACTGGTCTAAACTACTGGTCCAGATGAATGACATTTATTTGACATTTTAGTCATTTAGTAGACACTCTTATCAAAAGTTACAGGAGCAATTAGGGTTCATTGCCTTGATCAAGGACACATCAGATTTGTCACCTAATTGGCTCAGGACTGAAACTAGCGCCCGTTCGGTTACTGGCCCAACGATCTTAACTGCTAGGCTACCTGATTGTACTGCTGGGCGGGGCTCTCTATGCCCTGTGCTGAGATGAAGATAATTTGGCTACTCACTCTTTCATCCTGCTGTCCTTGATGTGTCGGTGCAGGGAGATCTTATCACTAACAAAGATATTAATAGCGTATCTCTCCACGCTGTCCTCTTCCTGCTTCCTCTCCTCCGGGCTGAGGTTCAGCCTGGTGGCCTGGCCCCACTCCCCGTGCGCGTTGGCGTCCGCTGGCGCCTTCACGTACACGGGCCTGGCCAGCTGCTCACCTCCCTGCTCCTCCACACGGGAGAAGTGCCTGACCAGCAGGTTGCGGCCCCCTCCATCCTCCCCTCCATCGGCCCCTATGGAGGAGGCGGTGGAGCGGGCTAGGAGAATGTAGCCCAGCCATAGCACCCACAGCAGGAAGAAGGTCTTTGCTAGGAAGCCCAGCTTCCGGGACCAACGCACCCTCATCGCCCCCAGCAACCAGTCACGTGGAGTCTCACCAACTGCCACTCAAGAGTGCCCAGGCCACACAGCTCTGTGGAAAACACAACAAACAGCAAGGAGGGCTGAGAAAAGGTTTAGGTCCAGTTTGAAGTTTGGCCTACGATGAAAGTATTAGATACCTTGAGCTGAGTTATAAGTGGATCCGTGACAGTGAACCATTAGACCTAAACCACTTAAAAACAGGCTGTAATAGGAACTACCAGGTGAACAAAAAGGAGAGCAGTCGTAGTTCATTCAAAAATCCATCCGGTTTATTACAAGTTGCAACAGGGAGACAGCGCAGAAGCAGAGAAAATGTCTAACTGGCCTCTTAGAGACTGGACCTTCACATCCTATTAAGACCACACCAAATGCTGTGTAAACACTAGCCTGAGAGGCTTGTAGGAAGACAAAACTAAAAAGGCAGTGACTTTGTCAGCTTCTACAGAATCAGTGTTCATAGAATGTCATCAATAGGACAGTGAATAATCAGTGTGTCCTCGGTCTATGTACCTCCAGTCTGGCGTCAACCACTATCAACAGATATGAAAATAATCCAGAACAAGTCTGGCGACCATCAACCTGCACCTTGAGTGTTACAAATAGAACAGTGGAAATGCTGTATTACAGAAAGTCCAACACTGTGTTGATTACTCTAAATTATCATTACAACAGCTGAATAATACTGATTATAACAAGTTATGCATAACTGTGATAGAAATCATTATGACAGTGGAGGTTGGGGACAGGCCTATCTGTTGATTAAAAATATGTTGATTCATTAAAATTCTCACTCAGAGCATTCCACATGACAACAAGATTTGATTAAACACAAAACACTTAAAGGCTAATGATTTTATGCTAATTTCATTCCACTCCGTGGCAGCGCTAATGCTTGACAGAGACGTCTGTTTACTGCTAAATGAGAAAACACTGCTAATGATGCCGCTCAAATTGACTGACAAATTCAGGGCTAAAAGGGAGCTGAAATTAAATAGAAATAGCAAAGATAGATCACTGGTGGAATTATAGGCTGCTACGCTGTGGTGTTGAGATGCTTCAACATTCAACTTTTTGGGCGACCTGACCAAATGTACATAGAAATATGTGAGTTGTATCTGTAATTCTCAGTGAAAGCAAGTCTAAGAAGAGGTAGATCTGTTCTATTTCTATGCTTCCCGTTCTTCAGTTTTGTACACCAGCTTCAAACAGCTGAAAACACAATATTTTTTGTTATGGAAATAATATTTCACAGTGGTTTAGATGGTACAATGATTCTCTACACTGTTTTGTCACAAACTGAAATGAGGCAAACGATTAGAATCTTAGCTACCAGGAAATGGCGGAGCGATTTCTGTACATTGCATCTTTAAATCAAATCCAACATTTTATACAAGAAACAACACATATTGTACATCCTAGAAAGTTTTGAAAAAAATGGTTCCAAAAGGGTTCTCTGGCTGTCCCGATGTGAGAACCCTTTGCAGAACCCTTTCCACAGAGGGTTCTACATGGAACCCAAAAAGGTTCTTCAAATGGTTCTCCAATGGGGACAGCCAGAGAACCCTTTTGGAACCATTTTTTCAAAGCGTACTATATAGCCAAGGTTCTCTAAGGTGATAGGGTTAGGCAACAGTCTAGGCCTAATGTTGTTCTAATGTTTTTCTAGTAGTAACAACATGTAGGCTTGGATACAGTCAGAGAGCTCAACTCAAAAGACAGGCATACCAGAGGCGAATCAAAGAGGGCAGATACTGCTAAACCCGTCGCCAGCATCACTGTCATTGAGTGTAATCACAGTATTAATATTTCAGCAGGGATACTCAGTACAGCAGCAGTGACTGACTGAGGCTTTAGACAGTAAATTCCACACGCTTTTATCCACTCTGAAAATAGCCTACATGTGATGTGTTCCATTCACACACACACTCCAGCGTCCTACTCTACCATTGACATTTTTTCCATTATCAAGACTAGACTGCTTTACTATAACGTCGTAAATTTAACTCTGGAAAATATTCAATATTTGATCTTGACAGGGAAATTCTGAGAGGATTGCAAGGATGTTACCACCTAAATTGATTTTTATATGATAGGCCTAAGCCAAAACACCCTTAAAACATTGTCAGATTCAGGTCTTTCATAAACTGAGGAGAGTATTTGCTTGATGTGCGCTGCAGCATTGCTAAGTCACTAAGCATGAGTCTCCATTTCAGTTCTTCGAGGCATTACCAGGCCCATGCCTCTTTCATCGAGGCCTGGGGTTACAAAATAGAGAACGCCACTAAACAAAACCTCCTTTATATTAACAGTCCATCACATCTTCCTCCCACTGAATCTGATAGCCCTTGGTGTGTCTGGGGAGGGAGGGATTCGGACCAGCAGCCTAACAGAAGGCTTAGGGAGAAGATCTGCCTCCTCTTTGGAGTAAGACTGTGGGAGTTGTGAAAAATCCAAAACAAGTAGGACTAAGCCACAAGCTACAGGAGGCTTTGGGTCCACCATCGCTTGCTGGCTACACAGCTCCATTGCTACACTAACACTAATCTAGATACCACCTGATCAAGCATCTTCTGTCAGAGGGGACTTAGGGAGGGATGTATGGGAGTATGGACAGCCCTAGCAGTGTTTAATCTCATGAAGGTCTGACTGACCACAGCACAGATGGATGGTTTGCTGCTGTTAAGGGTATAGGGACTATAGAGTTGAGTGTACAGTAGGCTATAGAGACAATATAGTAGTGTACAGTAGGCTATAGAGACTATACAGTAGTGTACAGTAGGCTATAGAGTAGTGTACAGTAGACCATACAGTAGTGTACAGTAGGCTAGAGAGACTATACAGTAGTCTAGACTATACAGTAGTGTTCAGTAGGCTATAGAGACTATACAGTAGGCTATAGAGACTATACAGTAGGCTATAGAGACTATACAGTAGTGTACAGTAGGCTATAGAGACTATACAGTAGTGTACAGTAGGCTATAGAGACTATACAGTAGTGTACAGTAGACTATAGAGTAGTGTACCGTAGGCTATAGAGACTATACAGTAGTGTACAGTAGGCTATAGAGACTATACAGTAGTGTACAGTAGACTATAGAGTAGTGTACCGTAGGCTATAGAGACTATAGAGTAGGGTAAAGTAGACTATAGAGACTAGAGTAGTGTACAGTAGGCTATAGAGACTATATAGTAGTGTACAGTAGACTATAGAGTAGTGTACCGTAGGCTATAGAGACGATAGAGTAGAGTACAGTAGACTAGAGATTATACAGTAGTGTACAGTAGGCTATAGAGACTACACAGTAGTGTACAGTAGGCTATACAGTAGTGTACAGTAGGCTATAGAGAATATACAGTAGTGTACAGTAGACTATACAGTAGTGTACAGTAGACTATACAGTAGTGTACAGTAGGCTATAGAGACTATAGTAAAGTGTACAGTAGGCTATAGAGTCTATACAGTAGGATAGTGGCTATTCAGTAGTGTACAGTAGGCTATAGAGACTATACAGTAGGCTATAGAGACTATACAGTAGTGTACAGTAGACTATACAGTAGTGTACAGTAGACTATACAGTAGTGTACAGTAGGCTATAGAGAATATACAGTAGTGTACAGTAGACTATAGAGACGATAGAGTAGTGTACAGTAGGCTTTAGAGACTATAGTAAAGTGTACAGTAGGCTTTAGAGACTATAGTAAAGTGTACAGTAGGCTATAGAGACTATACAGTAGTGTACAGTAGGCTATAGAGACTATACAGTAGTGTACAGTAGGCTATAGAGACTATACAGTACTGTGCAGTAGCCTATAGAGACTAGAGTTCGACCGATTAATAGGAATGGACGATTAATTAGGGCCAATTTCAAGTTTTCATAACAATCGGAAATTTCATCTTTATTTAACTAGGCAAGTCAGTTAAGAACACATTCTTATTTTCAATGACGGCCTAGGAACAGTGGGTTAACTGCCTCGTTCAGGGGCAGAAAGACAGATTTTCTTACATAGCACATATTGCACTTTTAAGTTCTCCAACACTTTGTTTTCGCATTATTTAAACCAAATTGAACATGTTTCATTATCTACTTGAGGCTAAATTGATTTTAATGATGTATTATATTAAGTTAAAATAAGTGTTCATTCAGTATTGTTGTAATTGTCATTATTACAAATACGTGTTTTTTTGTTTGTTTTTAAAATCGTCCGATTAATCGGTATCGGCTTTTTTGATCCTCCAATAATCAGTATCGGCGTTGAAAAATCATAATCGGTCGACCTCTAATATAGACTAGAGGAGGCTATAGAGTAGTGTACAGTAGGCTATAGAGACTAGAGTAGTGTACAGTAGGCTATAGAGACTAGAGTAGTATACCGTAGGCTAGAGTTTAGTGTACAGTAGGCTATAGAGTGTAGTGTACAGTAGGCTATAGAGTTTAGTGTACAGTAGGCTATAGAGTAGTGTACAGTAGGCTATAGAGTAGTGTACAGTAGGCTATAGAGTTTAGTGTACAGTAGGCTATAGAGTTGTGTACAGTAGGCTATAGAGTTGTGTACAGTAGGCTATAGAGTTGTGTACAGTAGGCTATAGAGTTGTGTACAGTAGGCTATAGAGTTGTGTACAGTAGGCTATAGAGTTGTGTACAGTAGGCTATAGAGTTTAGTATACAGTAGGCTATATAGTTGTGTACAGTAGGATATAGAGTTGTGTACAGTAGGCTATAGAGTTTAGTGTACAGTAGGCTATAGAGTTTAGTGTAGTGTTTAGTGTACAGTAGACTATAGCCATCTGGAGAAGGACTTTAATCCAGCCATAATCTTGTATTTTTTTGTGTGGTGGAATGAATTCTGCTGCTATGCACAAACCAGTTGGGCTAGAACCAGTTGGGCTAGCCTAGCCCTAGAATAATGTTCCAACATAATTATCATCAGCCTCTTCTACTCTACTAGCACACCACTAGGAATGGATGTAGCCAATGTCTTCATCTGCAACAGCTAAGGAGAAGAAACATCCCCCTGACATTGACAGAGAGCTAGAGTAATCTACAAGGATGTTAAAGTACAAACACGGAACAGGGCTGCACTTTTGCTGTGACATCCATCTCAGAGACCAGTCAAACAAGTTGCACTGACAACAGTAACTGCAAGTTAGAAAATAGGTGTCGGTACATTCCTACACACTACTGTGTGATTGTATCTGTGTCACTGAATGGTATACTGAATGGTACAGTGATTGGATTGGTACACTGCAGATGAACAGCTGGACAACCTGAAACATGAGGGACAATATGTGAGAGTTTACACGCTGTTAACTTATTTCCACAATGGAAATACGTCTGACTTGTTTGTGATATCCCTGTCACGTTTTTAAAATGTATATACTGTGTGTGTTTTTTCAACCAGCAAATCAAATCAACCTTCAGCACTGAAAAACCTATGACAAAATAGGTACTAGTACATTCTGTATTTTACCATGATGTTATCAGTGTCACTGAATGGTGTAGGTTAAAGTTGCCCCCCCTCCCCCAACGTTGATCTTGGGTCAGTTTTGCATTTACCCCCCTAATGGTTAGAATGGGGGGAGGGTGACACTCCTCCTCCCCCCGGAGTGTCACTGGTACACCAGAGAGGAACAGCTGGCCAGCTTCAACTACAAGTGCCAACAGGCTTATGTGAGCATTTACTCAGTGTAAACATTCAGCAATGAAAAACATCCCTCAATGACACAAACGACTCCTCAGTGATTACGCTAGACCTACACACTGTAGTAAGACCGACGGCTGGCCGTATCAAACTGTATCAGGAGGTTGATAAGTGTTATATAAAATGTATTTCACAGACCTCCATCACACTGACGCAAATAGACTATAGCCTACAGGGAAAGCTTGTAGTTCAGCTTCAGCCTACTTTCTCTTTAATAGACGTGATGCATTTTGCATGCTGTTGACTCAAACTGTAAAATGATAACTGATGTCTTCTTGTATGTTGACAGGTTTACTTTAGTTATTGTTTTCCCAGATGTTAAGGTTGTGGTCTGAGTGCAGGGAGTGAGCAGAAGATCCATCTTCAGCAATCAGCATGACTATCTTTTGTTCCAACAGACTAGATAGCTAGTTCAAGGAACTTGACAGGAATCAATTATAGACAATAAGGAATCACTTATCACTGTAATGCAAATATGCTGAGAATGTTAAAACTGCAGAGAATCTAGATCCTCTTCAATTCAGATTAGACGAGGTTTTCAGTGAGCTATAATAACTAGTTCATAGCTGGGACTGGGAAGGGTTTAAAAGCATTAGAATGAACACCCGTGTCCATGTGAAATCAGGGAATAGAAAGCACACTTGCTAAATCAATCCTGTTGTTACAAACGGTTTGTTACAAAATAACATTAGTAAAAGTTATTTGCATGGACATGGGTTAGGTTAGCCTAGTTCAGCTGTCAAGATAGAAGTTCTAACGTTAACTAGCTAAATTAACTAGCTATCAGATCTGAGAGATAGTTATCTAATCAGATACTCAAACGTTAGATAGCTTGTTATCCACCTGATGTTCGCTAGCGTATTACTCACTTGGAGCTGGTTGCCCAGTCAGTAATTTTCGAGAACAAGAGACTTACACATCAACTAACGTTAGCCACGTTTAGCAAAACGTCCTGTAGCAAAAGAGAAAGCTATCTACTAGCCAGCTGACGGACCTCCTTGATAGTTAGCTCTGGTCCAGGGCGACCATCGGTGCTAGCTAAATTACCTTGCTTGATAGATTACGCCTGATTAGCCAAGTGTGCAAGTTAATATAATTCTTACCTTATCATTCCACTACATTCCGTGTTCTTAGAAACTGCTCAGGATTTTCTCTCGTTTGCATCTGTCTTCTAGCTCTGACTACAGCTGTCAGTCAGCACAACCACGTCCTCTCCACGTTGATGAGCGCTGGCTAGCTGGGGATGTCACTTTTACGTTCTGGAATTTAGGTAGCCAGCTCTTGTTTTCACTCGATTTCAATGGAAGCTTCTTCAAGCTGTGTACTCAATTAGATACCTGACTAAATGTAGGCGTACTGGAAAATATGTTTTACTTTAAAACCGCTTGTTATTCCAGAAATTCAGGTTTGCTGACTGAGAAAGTGTAGTTGGTTGTTCACCAGGAAGTTAGAGCTAAACATAAAAATAAATTAAAAACACGTGAGCATAGCATTGCGGGAAAAAATAATATTTCATCATTTTATAAAACGTGATGTCCACTTGTAACACCTTTTCTGTCATAAATAATAAATAAAAAATGTAGCTAATTGATCTTATATATTGTGTGTGTGTGTGGCGTTCTGTGACATTTTACCAGTTTATCCATATCTCTAATAGTGTGTATATATATTACTGTTCAAAAGTTTGGGGTCACTTAGAAATGTCCTTGTTTTTTAAATTAAAGCAAAAAAAATTGTCCATTAAAATAACATCAAATTGATCAGAAACA
The DNA here is from genome assembly GCF_057628025.1 of Oncorhynchus mykiss. NCBI lineage: Eukaryota > Metazoa > Chordata > Actinopteri > Salmoniformes > Salmonidae > Oncorhynchus > Oncorhynchus mykiss. The sequence continues at coordinate 17,508,388 of NC_143051.1, read as the reverse complement.
CAGTGGAGGAAAAGCAGCCAACAAGTGCTCAGCATATGTCGGATCTCATTCAAGTCTGTTGGGAAAGCATTCCAGTTGAAGCTTGTTGAAATAATGGTAAGAGTGTGCAAAGCTATCATCAAGGCTGTCACGTCTACTCCTGCTCCTCCTCTCTGGCAGTCGTTGTCGCCAGGTTATTCATTACCACACCTGTCACCATCGTTACGTGCGCCTGCGCTTCATGAGACTCCATTGCCTTGCTGATTTCCTCCCCTATATCTGTCACTCCTTTTGGTTCTTTCCCCAGGTGTCATTGATTCTGTTCCAATCTTTTATGTCTGTACCTACTCTCGTTTTGTTCCATTATTTATTAAATTCACTCCCTGTACTTGCTTCCCGATTCTTAGCGTACACATTACAACGGCAAAGGGTGGCTACTTTGAAGTATATAAAATATATTTGGATTTGTTTAGAACGTTTTCGGTTACTAAACGATTCCATTTGTGTTATTTCATAGTTTTACAATGTAGAAATAGTCAAAATAAAGACACCCCAGAATGAGTAGGTGTGTCCAAACTGTTGACTGGTACTGTATATACACTGCTCAAAAAAATAAAGGGAACACTTAAACAACACAATGTAACTCCAAGTCAATCACACTTCTGTGAAATCAAACTGTCCACTTAGGAAGCAACACTGATTGACAATAAATTTCACATGCTGTTGTGCAAATGGAATAGACAACAGGTGGAAATTATAGGCAATTAGCAAGACACTCCCAATAAAGGAGTGGTTCTGCAGGTGGTGACCACAGACCACTTCTCAGTTCCTATGCTTCCTGGCTGATGTTTTGGTCACTTTTGAATGCTGGCGGTGCTTTCCCTCTAGTGGTAGCATGAGACGGAGTCTACAACCCACACAAGTGGCTCAGGTAGTGCAGCTCATCCAGGATGGTTTTTCAATGCGAGCGGTGGCAAGAAGGTTTGCTGTGTCTGTCAGCGTAGTGTCCAGAGCATGGAGGCGCTACCAGGAGACAGGCCAGTACATCAGGAGAGGAGGCCGTAGGAGGGCAACAACCCAGCAGCAGAACCGCTACCTCCGCCTTTGTGCAAGGAGGAGCACTGCCAGAGCCCTGCAAAATGACCTCCAGCAGGCCACAAATGTGCATGGGTCTGCTCAAACGGTCAGAAACAGACTCCATGAGGGTGGTATGAGGGCATGACGTCCACAGGTGGGGGTTATGCTTACAGCCCAACACCGTGCAGGACATTTGGGATTTGCCAGAGAACACCAAGATTGGCAAATTCGCCACTGGCACCCTGTGCTCTTCACGGATGAAAGCAGGTTCACACTGAGCACGTGTGACAGACGTGACAGAGTCTGGAGACGCCGTGGAGAACGTTCTGCTGCTTGCAACATCCTCCAGCAAGACCGGTTTGGCGGTGGGTCAGTCATGGTGTGGGGTGGCATTTCTTTGGGGGGCCGCACAGCCCCTCCATGTGCTCGCCAGAGGTAGCCTGACTGCCATTAGGTACCGAGATGAGATCCTCAGACCCCTTGTGAGACCATATGCTGGTGCGGTTGGCCCTGGGTTCCTCCTAATGCAAGACAATGCTAGACCTCATGTGGCTGGAGTGTGTCAGCATTTCCTGCAAGAGGAAGGCATTGATGCTATGGACTGGCCCACCCGATCCCCAGACCTGAATCCAATTGAGCACATCTGGTACATCATGTCTCACTCCATCCACCAATGCCACGTTGCACCACAGACTGTACAGGAGTTTGCGGATGCTTTAGTCCTGGTCTGGGAGGAGATCCCTCAGGAGACCATCCGCCACCTCATCAGGAGCATGCCCAGGTGTTGTAGGGAGGTCATACCGGCCACACACACTACTGAGCCTCATTTTGACTCGTTTTATGGACATTACATCAAAGTTGGATCAGCCTGTAGTGTGGTTTTCCACTTTAATTTTGAGTGTGACTCCAAATCCAGACCTCCATTTGGTTAATAAATTTGATTTCCATTGATAATTTTTGTGTGATTTTGTTGTCAGCACATTCAACTATGTAAAGAAAAAAGTATTTAAGAATATTTCATTCATTCAGATCTAGGATGTGTTATTTTAGTGTTCCCTTTATTTTTTTGAGCAGTGTATATTCTATCCATGGTTGAGACTCAGGTGTGGCTTACAGGTTAGAGCCTGCATTTATTAATGAGATTTTCATGTGCCCCAGTCTGAACTCCCAATATGTCTATGTAAGTTTGCATGCTTTTGAACATTAACATTATTTCTGACAACTTCTTAAAATTGACAAATAAAAAAACAATTGTTGAATACTTGTGGGAATAAACAAAAGGCACATATATGCATAAATGTAAAAGGATGTGCAACACCCCCTTAAATGTGCTTGGGAATGGAGGAGTTAACAGAATCAATCCTTTGGACCATAACTGTTTGGCTTTGACTTTTTTTGTGGTGAGTATTTCACAACTGTTGGTTAAAGGAATCCTTTCTTTCACATCCTACAGACCATTGTTGTACCCAGCCTTTATTACCTGGTAAATATCAATCTACTGTCTACATCCCTGTGTTTCAAAGCCTGAAGTAGCCTAGATAACCTGGACTTCAACTCCACCGACTTTATTGCAAAGGGCAGCCCCGGTGTGGCATATTTCAACAGTATAAAATAGGTTAGGCCTACTCTGTGTAATTGACTACATAGGCATTGCAATGTCAACAAATGTATGGCATGAGAACAGGTTTCTTTAACCAGAGAGCTGTCAGTCAGTTCAGGTTTATTTGCCAAATAAAAACATTGGAAATGTGACCTTCAGTAAAAGGAGAGGAACTATATGAATGTGGCTTGAGAACACTTGTGGCCACGTGTCAGTTCAAGTCTGTAGCTATTGCAGACGACCGAGGACGGATCACCCGAAACACTGAAAATATGAAACAAATTCAATTCCAATAGATAAAATTCACAGCCAGCTATCAGGAAAAGTGTTCTGTGTGAATAATTGATTTGCCTTCTCATTTCACAGCGTCAAGACAACGTTGCTTATGTTAGATCAATACCAACACATGGTTTATGGTTTCATAACTTGAAACAGGGTTTAGGTTTGAATCACAGGCTGTAGAATGGGTTGTGGCTAAAGTTCAATGCACAGACTGGCACTGATAAGAATATAAATGCAATACTGGAATGTACATAAGGTTGGTGGCACCTTAATTGGGGAGGACGAGCTTGTGGTAATGGCTGGAGCAGAATGAGTGGAATGGTATCAAATACACCAAACACATGGTTTTGAAGTGTTTGATGCCATTTCATTTGATCCGTTCCAGACATTATTATGAGCCGTCCTCTTCTCAGCAGCCTCCACTGCTGGAATGCTGTCGATATTTAATGCAAATGCTGAGGATATTCAATGAAGCCAGTTATGATTTTTGTAAATAACTCAAGTTCACAATCATTCTCACAAGACTGTGAATCGTGTGTCACAGTGTAATAACATAATTTTAACAGGGAAAGAGTATAGGCTACACCTGTTATCTTTTACGGTAAATTAACAAATGACAGCTACAAATTACCCCCAAAATGATTTATTAACAGTTTAATCCCCTATAAGGATTGGTTTGGTGTCTTTTCCTCTAGGGGTCCTGTTCATACCGAACCAGGCCTGGCTGGGCAGCAGTGTGCCAGGCTGGCAACCACCATTGTACTGGCCCATTGTTCGGCAGACACCTGTGACTATTGGTAGCCTGCCAGGGAACTTTTCTTTCATCTTCCATCTCTTTCTTTCTCATTTTCTCTTTATCTTTCCCTCTCTTTCTCCTTCTCTCTTTCTCCTGTTGAAACCAATTGACACTTCTTTCTCTCCCAGGAGCCCCCAGGCGGAACCAGAGGGGTCCCATTTCCCTGATATCATCTGAGAGCTCAAGCAACTAAACAAGAGGGACTCTTGTATAGTCTTACGTTTCAACCTTTCCTGAATCCAAAAGCTTAATTAGTTGCAGCCTCTGAATTGAACAAGTTCGCTTACCCATGTGTTCCTAAACAAATGTAAATGTTCATTCAATTCATTGATTAGAATGAAACATTCTACTAAACATACAATGTGTTGACAGCTATGGTATCAGTGTGAGATCACATGACATGACAGTGGTAGGCCTACATACAAAGACTAACAATTTCTGCTTGTTCTATGGAAAGTGATAAAGGACCAATGAAGTTGATTCAGATCATAATTTGTCAAATATATTCCAACAATGAATTCTTTCTTAAACAACATTAAAGTTGTAAACTGTGTTTAAACAGGCCAGAAATGTTTTTTTTTCTCAGATTGGCCTCATTAAGCCAATTAGAACATTGTCTGACTATAGCATCTTATTGTTACCTGGAGGGTCGTTTCAGGTCAAACACTGTTCAAGTTGAACACGTTTCTCATCTTGGGACCTTATTAACCATACAGTTATTTTGAAAGGATTTCGAGTGCTGAATATCAAGTAGTCATTAGAGAAGTCGAAATGCAATGCTCAGTGGGAAAACAATTATCAAAGTATGCATCGACATCTAGTGGTTTTGTTAGATAGTACATCATATTACAGATATACCAGTGGCACAATAATCAGATCTGCAAGGACAGGTCACAAAGTCGTGAACTCATCTGAAATGCTGATCGACGGCCTTCTTAATACTCTTCACCACCTTCATGCACCTCAGACGTTTGGTGTGTGCCATAGATTCCACAGAGGAACTATACCGGAGCAGGCCAAGGACATCTCAAATCGCATCCATAAACATGTGAACTTCTTCCACCATATCTGCAATCTGTAGAGCACTGTTCAAGGATATGCCATTTATGCAAAGGAGAGAGAGCTGATCGGAAAACCGAACGTACTCCCCACAAACGTGGAGTGTCCCTGTTGCAGGGACACGTGGAGTGTCCCCACACACTGCAGTTGTTTTTCATTTGGTTAGGCCATGCAATAAATCACTGTGAATCAAGGTCTATTGGAAGGTCCCGGCTCTTAATTGAGATGGATTCTGGCCCACATTCCATGCCTGGGTTCAAATGCTATTTGAAATCTTTCAAATACTTTGAGTGTTTGCTTTCGTCTGCCTGTAGTGCCAGATGGGTTTGCTCATTTGCGACTATTCTATTGATTCCATTTTGCCAGGTAAGCTCAATCAAGTCAAACTAAAGTATGTGAAATTATTTCAAATAGTATTTAAACCCAGGTTTGCCGTATTCTGACTTCTGTCCTTATGAAGTTCAGCCATTAGAAAGGAATAGTAAGGGTGACCTTCAGCAACCAGGACTGGCGAGGATAGTCAATTTGTGAACACACTAATGGGGCTTTTGACATTTTTTTCGACCTTGGTTGACCCAGTGAGGGACTCATAATTACCTGAGTCTACCCTCAGACCCTCGCTCTCCCAAATGGATGTGTCAGAGTATATTTCCATCAATTACAGATGATGTTCTACTACGCAACTGCAAGGGAGGGAGGGGGGAGGGAGTCAGTGAGTGAGGGACGGGGTGAGGGAGTGAGGGAGGTTGGTGAGTGAGTGAGTGAGTGAGTGAGTGAGTGAGTGAGTGAGTGAGTGAGTGAGTGAGTGGGCGAGGGAGGGAGGGAGGGAGGGAGGAATGGAGTAAGGGAGGGAAGGAGGTAGGGAAATACAGACAATGACAGCGAGTGTTGTTTGAATTCGCTGTGCTGTCATTGAGGGAGGTAGAGAGGTCACAACAAGGACGTGTCTCTCACCCTCCAGACTGACTCTGTGCCAGGGGCTGCTGCTACAGTGTGCTGCGGTGGTGAGTGACCATGCCAATGTTGCAAGAGGCAGGGTGCGATGCACTGTGTAATGACGTTGGCCTCTTTGGGCATAGCAAGCCCCATCCTCCTCTCCCTGCCTCCCCCTTGCCTCCTTCAACTAGGTTGCTGTGGTCAGAGAGGTCATACATTCCTGAGAAGACCCTGCCACATGGCCACATAGTATAAGAGGCAGAGTAAATTTTCATGGAGAACAAAGCAATTCCTTCCACCTCACAGAACTTGAGGTACGAACAAATTTCATGTTCCGGAGAAAGTATAAACAATCGGTGAAGAATCCAGCTACAAACTGGTCCATTTGTCACAACTTGGGGAAGCTCATGGGAGACTGTGTGGCCACATTACCATAATGCCGTTTATATAATAGCCTCAGATATGAGGTTTACATCTAATTGTTGTATAAGATGAATGAGTGAGTATGATACACTGTTTGTAAAATTGTGTAATGTGATTTTGGACTGTTTAATGAAGGAAAACTCAAAAAGGGGATTGGAGTTAACTAAATCAGAGGACCGCCCCTGAGCCCAGTTAGGGTCAGGCGTCCTGGGACAGCCCTTTTCTGCCATTCCGGAAAGAAAAAAACTTTGAGAAATTATCACCAGACCATGTTTTTCTCCATTAGGGGAGGACAAAGGTTGTAGACCATTGCTGAATCTTTTAACCATACCACGTGGTTAAACTCTTAGACTATCGATACCGACAGAATAAGAATAAGTCTTTGATATGAATTACTAGTCTGCAGCTAGGAATTCGGTATCATTGAACACGAAGAACGACAACCGCCGAAACATCCATTCTATAACAAATTAATGAATAGCACTCTGTACTATCCCCTCTAACCAAGACAGAGAGAGAGAGAGAGAGAGAGAGAGAGAGAGAGAGAGAGGACGAAACTCTCCAACAGAAACAAACTTTTCACCAGCGATCAAGACGACACACTGACCGTAAATATATATATTGATTGCAATTGTTCCCGAATGAGTGAGCGTTCATGTGCAAAGGATTAGCATTTCAATTGTTATAATTATCACTCTGTAGTGACTTCTTAGCCGACCCCCACTTCCCCTTTTGTCTAACAAGCTGCCATGCCGGTTTAGCCCACTAGGGCACGTTCTCCTATCATTTCTTGTAACCACATTTACCTTGTTTGTTTGTTTGTTTATACATTTCTGTGAATTACTTAGTTAGTAATAAATAAATGATTTAAGACAATTGATGTATGGATGACTCATAGTGAAGACTGGGTTCGTGCAGATAACCAACAATTTACGAAGTTTGGAATGAGAGTAACGTGAGGTAAAGTAAATAATTAATTAATCAGAAGACTATGGATCAGATATGAAAATATCTGAAAGGTTATATTAGGAAATTATAACCTTGTAATCTGAATATTTTTCCTTGGTGCCCTTTCTTCCTAGTTAATTAGTTACATGATTAATCAGTCTAATCGCGTAATACTAATTACAGAGAATCTTTGATAAAAACCATAACTGTTTATGCAGCCAAAGCAGACCTGAGCCAGAACCTGAATGCTCTAAGTGATTATGTGTGAGAGAGAAGGGCTTATTCCCATTCTAGCCACGGGGCCCGCTGGGAGCCTCTGTTAAACAAAGCTCCTCCATGGCATGCAAACACACCACCCCATTTCCTTATACCTCCAAAACTCCCATCTCACACACACACACTCTCCAAAAACTCCCTCCCCTCTCCTGCACCAAACTCCCCAAGGCTCTCATCCCATTGTCCTGACAACACATCGAAGTCTGTGAGCTGTTTGTGTCATTTATAAGATACACAAAGGGGGTAGGAGGAGAGAAGGAGGTGTGAAGCTTGTGGGCAAGCTGTTTAGGAAGACTCAAAGAAAGTTGTACAGTAAGTAAGAATCCTTTTGGAAGAAAGGCAGGCAAATGGCCAGCTTTCTGCTTTTGGGATCTACTTGGATCTGTGCAGAGATGTGAGAGCTAGTTCTATTACTGCATACAACTGGCTCTTTCTCAATTGCATTTGACAAACTCTATTGGATGATATGAGAGCTTTTTGACGTGGTACTTGTTTACTATTTATGATTGTCTTAGACCTGAAGGAACTGGCACACATAATGTAATGAGGCACCCGTGAATTTTGAATACACTTTTGTTAGACTACATTCTTCTCATATCTCAGTGTAGTGGTGAAAAAAGTACTCAACTATGATATATGATATATGTATGACATATATGTATGATATACTTCAGCAAAAGTAAAGACACCTTGATTTACTGAACAAAAATATAAACGCAACACTCAACAATTTCTAAGATTTTACTGAGTTACAGTTCATATAAGGAAGTCAGTCAATTGAAATGAATTCATTAGGCCCTAATCTATGGATTTCACATGATTGGGAATACAGATATGCATATGTTAGTCACAGATACCTTTTTAAAAAAGTACAAAAAAACATTCAGTATCTGGTGTGATCAGCATTTACCTCATGCACCGCAACAAATCTCCTTCACATTGACTTGATCAGGCTGTTGATTGTGGCCTGTGAAATGTTGTCCCATTCCTCTTCAATGGCGTTGCGAAGTTGCTGGATATAGGCGGAAACAGAAACACACTGTCATGCATGTTGTCCCAGAGCATCCCACACATGCTCAATGGATGATATGTCCGGTGAGTTTGCAGTCCATGGAAGAACTGGGACATTTTCAGCATCCAGGAATTGTGTACAGATCCTTGTAACATGGGGCCGTGCATTATCATGTTGAAACACGAGGTGGTGGTAGATGAATGGTACGACAATGAGCTTAAGGATGTCATCACGATATCTCTGTGCATTCAAATTGCCATTGATAAAATGCAATTGTGTTCGTTGTCCGTAGCTTATGCCTGCCCACACCATAACCCCACCACCACCATATTGACATCAGCAAACCCCTTGCCTACACGACGACATTCTCTAAAACAACGTTGGATGAGGTTTGTGGTAGAGAAATTACCATTAAATTCTCTGGAAACAGCTCTGGTGGACATTGCTGCAGTCAGCATGACAATTGCATGTTCCCTCAAAACTTGAGACATCTGTGGGATTGTGTTGTGTGACAAAACTGCACATTTTAGAGATGGCTGTTATTGTCTCCAGCAAAAGGTGCACATGTGTAATGATTATAATGTTTAATCAGCTTCTGATATGCCACACCTGTCAGGTGGATGGATTATCTTGGCAAAGGAGAAATGCTCACTAACAGGGATGTAAACAAATTATTCTAAAATTGATTAAATTGATTTTTTCCTCAACAATACACACACAATACCCCATAATTACAAAGGAAAAATAGGTTTTTAGACATTTTTGCACATTCATAAAAAATACAAAACTTAAATATCACATCTACATTAGTATTCAGACCCTTTACTCAGTACTTTGTTGAAGCACCTTTTATCATCTCAAGGATGATAAATGGAAACAGGATGCACCTGAGCTCCATTTCCAGTCTCACAGCAAAGGTTCTGAATACTTATGTAAATAAGGTATTTCTGTTTCTAAAAACCGGTTTTTGCTTTGTCATTATGGGGCATTCTGTGTAGATTGATGAGGGAAAAAAGGATGTAATCCTTTTTAGAACAAAGCTGTAACGTAACAAAATGTGGAAAAGGTCAAGGGGTCTGAATACTTTTCAAATGCACTGTAAATACAGTACCAGTCAAAAGTTTGGACACACCTACTCATTCAAGGGTTTTTCTTTATTTTTACCATTTCCTCAATAGTAGAATAATAGTGAAGACATCAAAACTATGAAATAGCACATATGGAATGATGTAGTGACAAAAAAAAGTGTTAAACAAATCTAAATATATCTTATATTTGAGATTCTTCAAAGTAGCCAACATTTGCCTTGATGACAGCTTTGCCCACAAGAACTTTGAAAGTTTCTTCATGTGCCGTCGCAAAAACCATCAAGCACTATGATGAAACTGGCTCTCATGAGGACCACCACAGGAAAGGAATACCCAGAGTTACACTACCGTTCAAAAGTTTGGTGTCACTTAGACATTTTGTTGTTTTTGAAAGAAAACAATTCCATTACAATAACATCAAATTGATCAGAAATACAGCGAATACATTATTAATGTTGTAAATGACCATTGTAGCTGGAAATGGCTGATTTTTTACGGAATATCTACATAGGTGTACAGCGGCCCATTATCAGCAACCATCACTCCTGTGTTCCAATGGCACGTTGTGTTAGCTAATCCAAGTTTATAATTTCCAAAGGCTAATTGATCATTAGAAAACCCCTTTGCAACTATGTTAGCACAGCTGAAAACTGTTGTTCTGATTAAAGAAGCAATACAACTGGCCTTCTTTAAACTAGTTGAGTGTCTGGAGCATCAGCATTTGTGTTTTTGATTACAGGCTAAAAATGGCCAGAAGCAAAGACCTTTCTTCTGAAACTTGTCAGTCTATTCTTGTTTTGAGAAATGAAGGCTATTCCATGCGAGAAATTGCCAAGAAACTGAAAATCTCGTATGACGCTGTGTAATACTCCCTTCACAGAACAGTGCAAACTGGATCTAACCAGAATAGAAAGAGGAGTGGGAGGCCCCGGTGCACAACTGAGCAAGAGGACAAGTACATTAGAGTGTCTAGTTTGAGAAACAGATGCCTCACAAGTCCTCAACTGGCAGCTTAATTAAATAGTACCCGCAAAACACCAGTCTCAATGTTAACAGTGAAGAGGCGACTCCGGGATGCTGGCCTTCCAGGCAGAGTTCCTCTGTCCAGTGTCTGTGTTCTTTTTCCCATCTTATTATTTAATTTTTATTGGCCAGTCTGAGATATGGCATTTTCTTTGCAACTCTGCCTAGAAGGCCAGCATCCCGGAGTCACCTCTTCACTGTTGACGTTGAGTCTGGTGTTTTGCAGGTACTATTTAATGAAGCTGCCAGTTGAGGACTACTACTATTAAATAAAGGTGAAATTTAATGAAAGATATCTACTTTTTTTTCTTGAATCAATTATCAAGGTACGGACCTCGGTGTCTTTATATGTGGTCACGGCCCTGAGTACTAGAGGAACATTCGATCCGGAGTCAAGTGTCGTTTCTCTCCCCCGACCTAGCACACTGGGGAGCTCATCATCGGCCCAGAGGCGGTGACGCGGGAACTGGGAAGCGTGCGCCCTCTGATGTCTTACCCCTGTGGAGCCGGAGATCCTGACTCCTTCTGTTTGCACCTGATAACACTGCTGGAACTGTTCCTACCGCTTCCATCCCTTGTCACATCTATCAAAACACAGGGACAATAAAATCGTTCCGAGCAAGCTCTCACTGAAATGCTTTAATTGCCTCAGCCCACTAGCAAATATCAATCGGATGCGCTGCAATTTTTACTCCCTCGAACAGGTATCTGAACTGTCTGCCAGTGCATGATTGAAAAGCTTTTTTCATATTTCACTTTTCCAGTCTGATAATCCTAACCCAGTTGAAACAGCACAACCCACTCTAGAATAAGATATGACAGTGGCCTACCTCTAAATGTTGCCAGTAGGCTATGAAATCGGTGGCGACACGTCATTCAGGGCAGATTCTGAGCTCCACATTTTTAGCAAAAATAATAATAATAATAAATATATATATATATATAGTTGAAGTCAGAAGTTTACATACACTTAGGTTGGAGTCATTAAAACTTGTCTTTCAACCACTCCACAAATGTCTTGTCAACAAACTATAGTTTTGGCAAGTCAGTTAGAACATTCACTTTGAGCATGACACAAGTCATTTTTCCAACTATTGTTTACAGACAGATTATTTCACTTATAATTCACTGTACCACAATTCCAGTGGGTCAGAAGTTTACACAAATACACTAGGTTGACTGTGCCTTTAAACAACTTGTAAAATTCCATAAAATTATGTCATGGCTTTAGAAGCTTCTGATAGGCTAATTGACATCATTTGAGTCAATTGGAGGTGTACATGCGGATGTATTTAAAGGCCTACCTTCAAACTCAGTGCCTCTTTGCTTGACATCATGGGAAAATCTAAATAAATCAGTCAAGACCTCAGAAAAATAATTGTAGACATCATCAAGTCTGATTCATCCTTGGGAGCAATTTCCAAATGCCTGAAGGTACCACGTTCATCTGTACAAACAATAGTACACAAGTATAAACACCATGGGACCACGCAGCCGTCATACCGCTCAGGAAGGAGACGCGTTCTGTCTCCTAGAGATGAACGTACTTTGGTGTGAAAAGTGCAATCAGAACAACAGCAAAGGACCTTATGAAGATGCTGGAGGAAACAGGTACAAAAGTATCTATATCCACAGTAAAACGAGCACTATATCGACATAACCTGAAAGGCCGCTATACAAGGAAGAAGCCACTGCTCTAAAACCGCCATAAAAAAGCCCAACTATGGTTTGCAACTGCACATGGGGATAAAGATCATACTTTTTGGAGAAATGTCCTCTGGTCTGATGAAACAAAAATAGAACTGTTTGGCCATAATGACCATCGTTATGTTTGGAGGAAAAAGAGGGAGGCTTGCAAGCCGAAGAACACTATCCCAACCGTGAAGCACGGGGGTGGCAGCATCATGTTGTGGGGTGCTTTGCTGCAGGAGGAACTGGTGCACTTCACAAAATAGATGGCTTCATGAGGATGGAACATTTGTGGATATATTGAAGCAACATCTCAAGACATCAGTCAGGAAGTTAAAGCTTGGTTGGAAATGGGTCTTCCAAATGGACAATGACCCCAAGCATACTTCCAAAGTTGTGGCAAAATGGCTTAAGGACAACAAAGTCGAGGTATTGGAGTGGCCATCACAAAGCCCTGACCTCAGTCCCATAGAAAATATGTGGAAAGAACTGGAAAAGCATGTGCAAGCAAGGAGGCCTACAAACCTGACTCAGTTACAGCTCTGTCAGGAGGAATGGGCTAAAATTCACCCAACGTATTGTGGGAAGCTTATGGAAGGCTACCTGAAATGTTTGACCCAAGTTAAACAATTAAAAAGTAATGCTACCAAATACTAATTGAGTGTATGTAAACTTCTGACCCACTGGGAATGTGATGAAAGAAATAAAAGCTGAAATAAATCACTCTCTACTATTATGACATTTCACATTCCTAAAATAAAGTGGTAATCCTAACTGACCTAAGACAGGGAATCTTTACTAGGATTAAATGTCAGGAGATGTGAACAACTGTAAACTTCCGACTTCAACTGTATGTCACATTTCAGTTTGCAAACAATGCAAAATCAAAATCTGTCATTGAGTTAATAATACCGCATACAAACATTGTTTTCTTGAGTAAGGCACCTCCAAAATGCAGGTGGTTCATCCTAGCTCATTGCTTTCTGTGGTGGTGGGACAAGGCAGCAGAAAATACGGAGCTTTGTGCCGTGATTGGCTCAGTGTTCTGTCACTCATGAGGACACTACGTCACCGCCAAGTCTAAGGGGAGAGCTAGAAACTCTTAGGATGCTGCCATAGAGTTACATTAGAAGTGCCCATCAAAGAAGGCTCAAGGTCATTATTCACAGATTATTCACAGCTTTGATTGGACTGATCATGTCAAGATCATACTTTCAAAATCTTAGCTAGCAGTCATCATCATGATTCAAGTCGACAATCTATTGTGTGAGGGACATTTTCTGTTAAACCCTACTAATGCTTGTGTACTAAAATATCCTTCTTTAAGCATATGCATTGGGCTTGAGATAGTTAAATAAACTAACTCATATAAGATAAGAAAAGTGTGTGTGCATTAAGAGAGGCCTGTTCTAACTGTTCTGTGTGTGTATAATGACCCATGATATCTGGGCACTCAGCCAAGAATATGACAGAAACTGACGGGTTCCTCTTGATCATAGACAGAGCAAAGTGTTATATTCTGCACACCAGTGATAGAGCCATTGTTCTGTTTTGGAGCCTGTTTCTGGGCGAACGGTTCATGATTTTGTGTGTGCGTGTGACCAGTACGACCATACATCATATGGGCCGACAGTCAAAGGCACTTGGGTGAACCATTGAGCTACTGTTAGAGGAAGTATGTCTGGAGTGACTTCCTGTCATTCTGGCGCCTGTTGTCCTCACTCAGTTGCGACAGACTGAGGCAACCTTTTCACCCAGTTGTTCCCCCCTCACACACACACATAGGGTGATGTGTTTTGCAGATGCTTGCATGGGGTAGCTTGACTAAATAAATGCTCCTGTACTCTGTTTTTAGGCTCTCACTCCACTTCACATGCGGTGCTGGGGCGACAAGCCTCCTTATTATAATACATTTTTAATAAAAGTAATACCTTGATTGATTATTGACTTTGCCTCTCCTCATTATTAGTTCAAGGTAGAATTTCCACCACAACTGGAAAATATTTTTTCATCCTTGTCATATGAAGAGAAATAGTGAAGAGAAATTATAGATAAAACGTATCGGTGCTCATCGGCCATTAGACATTAACATTACACAACAGTTGGAAATTCCAAATTCAACAATGATGGTTTGAAAGGAATCAGTGACAGTGGCTAACATTAACTTCAAGCATTGCAAAGCAATCACTAGCCTGTTATTCAGTGGAGTGGCTGTGTGGTCCCAAATCTGGGATTAAGTGTCTCTTTTCCAAATTTCCAATTATAAACATTCAACATTGGCCATGCTGTTAATGAAGCATGATTTGTGCCGCGCTCTAAACAACTGTTAACTCAGAACTGTGAAAAAAAACTTGACTTCAGTGAGTTCAAGACAACTGGGAAGTCAGGAATAAACGAGCTCCGACTGGGAAAATATGTTTTGAACGGTCATCCAACTCGGAATTGTAAATCCAGCCTCTTTCTAGAACTACAACCTGAAGATCAATGACGTCATCATGATTCAATCTTGTTTTTTTTCAGAGTTCCCAGTTGTTTTGAAAGCACCATAAATCCAGAGAATGCCAGACTTTGATGACAATATTTGCCCAAGAAAGACTGCCGCGCCATCTTCCTGTTCAAGTGAGCACAGTACAACAAGGTGAGTCCAAAAATGTATTGTATGCTGCATAAATTATGTAATATGCCAGGGAGATATGTATACTGTAGCTAAGAAAGTAATACTAAGTGTATGTTGTGTAGTGAGATGTTAGTAGCCCATGTGCCTCACCCTAATAATTTGGTCTATTTACCCCTCTTAATTTGACCTACTGTTCTGAGTTGGTGGTGCACATGTAGCCTTTGGCCTGTTTTAGACAAATCATTGAATATTGTCAGAGCTTTCATTGTCTGCTTATATGCCCCCTTTATTTATCCTACGGTTCTGACTTGGTGTACAGGGAGAACACTAAGAACGGCCCATACTCTGAATTCTGTCGCTGTACATTTCAAAAGTGCTAAACAAATAGTCAATATAACTATGTCCATCCTTGCTTGCTCATAGAGTAGAAATTACGGAATGCCTCTTATCCGCTTGTCTTCTCCTTATGCCATAGTTTGTACATCTCAATTGTCATTAGAAACCACATTTGTTTAAGCAAGTCAGCCATATCAGCTATGTTTTTTTAAAGGCAGTAAATGAGGCTGAATGAACTGTTTCGTGACAGACAAGGCACAGCTGATGGCCAGGAGTAGCAGTGGTAAGTTGTTGGGACAGCTTTATGTAGGCCGTTTGTGGGCACCGTTTGTCAGGTTATAGTGCAATTAATGTATTGTTTAGTGTTGTTTTGTGTAGTGTCTTTGCTGGCATGCATCCCACTTCTTTTTTTCACCAAGATTTACATACTAAAATCGCCACTGGTCATAATTTCCCCCTCATTTGTGAAGCTGTCAATCATTTGGTTACAGTTGGACGATACAAATCCTTACTGCTGAATATTATGATACTTTCATTTGGTTCCCGACAGATGGGCGCATGGCTTCATTGAAGAAACGATGCAAAACCAAACTGCCATTATCTTGACAGCGTGTCTTAGTTTGTCTCTAAATATAGTATTTTTCCTCTCCACAAGAAAAACAACACATTCATTTCACAATTTACTGATGTAGTGACTTGACACCATTTTATCTTCCTCTTCATAGTGAAAGAAGCCTTACGGACAATAGCCTGCATTACCCTGAGCATTTGGCAACGTTAGTGTTTCAGGATCTTCTCCTCCCCTCCAGGCTGTCAGTCAACATTTCTGTGTTACCTGCCTGAAGGTCATGTCCAAAATTGCACCCTATTCCCTATGTAGTGTACTACTTTTTACCAGGGCTCATAGGGAATAAAGTGCCTTTTTGGGATGCAACCCAATATGAATATGAAAAAACCATGAAAGTGAATATACCTGTCACTGTCAGCAGTACTGTCTGCAGTGTTGCAGCAGCAGCCATCACAAAGGGTCACCTTGTGTCATAGAGATCTGTCCCCATAACTCAGCACTCAGGTCAAATCCTCCGTTGGAGGAGGGAGGCTGAGCTCAAGGAGGGAGGCTGAGGGGCCACTGTCATCCCCTCCCATACTTTCTCCCTTGGGCCCCTCCACCGGAATAGTGGAAGTAATTGGAACTGAAACCTTGTAGGAGATAGTGAGGGGCCACAGTATCCGCTGGGAAATGAGTAAGAGATGATGACAGTTGTTCAAACATTTTGTCTGTGCAATATCAAACATGTGTTGTATCCCACCAAAATACAATGGTTATTGCCCTATTGAAAACCAATTTTATCATTCCACCTTGTCATTTTTCAAAGCGTTTTGCATTTCATTATTACCTTTAATGATGTAAAATAGATTTGAGGTTCATCCTAAAGGTATATCACTGTACCTCATGATGGCAGGAGGTTTCATTCAAATTTTGGAGCATAATTTCCCCAAACTGCAGACATCAACTTCATGGAGTGTAGCACATGGTGACGTATACATGATTGAAGTCACATTCCTAAACTCTACGAAGATGAACTGTTTCCAGGGGGCGGCGCAGAACTGTCTGTCTGTCTGCTTGTTTCCAGACATGGCAGTTTCTCAGGAGCTCTGCGACCCTTTCACTTCAACACCTTGTCTGCGTCCCAAATTGCATTATAAACGGGCCACCAGAGAATCTGGGTTCGAGCCCAGGCTCTGTCGCAGCCGGCCGCGACCGGGAGGTCCATGGGGCGACGTACAATTGGCCTAGCGTCGTCTGGGTTAGGGAGGGTTTGGCCGGTAGGGATATCCTTGTCTCATTGCGCACTAGTGACTCCTGTGGCATGCCGGGCGCAGTGCACGCTAACCAGGTCGCCAGGTGCACAGTGTTTCCTCCGACACATTGGTGCGGCTGGCTTCCGGGTTGGATGCGCGCTGTGTTAAGAAGCAGTGCGGCTTGGTAGGGTTGTGTATCGGAGGACGCATGGCTTTCGACCTTCGTCTTTCACGAGCCCGTAAGGGAGTTGTAGCGATGAGACAAGATAGTAACTACTAACAATTGGATACTACTAAATTGGGGAATTGGGAAGAAAAAAAAATTTGATACAAAAATACCAAAAAAATACCAAATTAACTTAAAGCTACATGCAGCAACTACACACAAACAAGATCCCACAAACTAAAGGTGGAAAAAAGGCTGCCTAAGTATGATCCCCAATCAGAGACAAGGATTAACAGCTGCCTCTGATTGGGAACCATACCTTGCCACCAAAGAAATAGAAAAACTAGAATGCCCACCCAAATCCCCCCCCCCCCCCCCCCCCCCGACCTAACCAAATAGAGAAATAAAAAGGCTCTAAGGTCAGGGCGTGACAGTAATGGCTGTAGACGTACTGTAGCTCACTCCAATCTGTAAGTGCACACTGCAGATCAAGGCAAGTGCACTGGTACAGAAAACTCGTAAAAGATTCAGCACTGTCAGGAGATGAGCAATCTGGCATATCTGTCTTAGCAGCTCCATCTCCCAGATATCCTTGATGACTTTTCTTAAAGTGGAACTCCCTTTGGTTATTCAAGTCTAATTGCTATTATGTAAACAGCGGCACAGGGAAATTACTTCAATTAATCACAGCATAGATTCACATGGGGTTGGTGAATGGGCAATTTGGTGTTGATTTTCTAAACATAGTAGGGGGGAGATAGATACCAGTGACCATAGTACCTGGGGATGCAATCACAATCTCTTTCTTCCAGACAACAATAAGTATTGTATGGAAAAAAAATCAGCCCTATGAATACTGAGTGTTTTCAAGGATCTCATGACATGCCATAAAGTGTTTCTGAAAAGTCAACGTGGAAAACTGATTGGATTTGCAAAAAGTCATCAACGTAACGTAACGCCATTTCATATGTTTTTTATTCAACTTTTAACCTTAATCGAATGGCATAGGGATTTGTGTTGTTATTTCACGTTGAATTCACATTAGTTGACATCTTAACCAAAATCGAAACTAGATGTTTAACTGACATCTGAGTGCAGTGAAAATACTCTCCTAGCATCCCTTGTGTTGAGAAAAAAAAAACAGCTGCCAGAGACCAATATATAATAGTCATCCTGCTGAATTCACTGCACAGCCTCTTTAAAATCCCTGCTTTGACACAACACAATTCAGGACCCTAGATTGAAAACAGCGATGAACCTCCCCCTGGATTTACATTCCAATCAGGTGACACCCCTGTCAAAAAAATACTTTCTTCCTCAAGTTTAAATTATGCCCCCTTCTCCCCCGTCATTCCGTGGTCATCAGACAAGGCTCACGAAGCAGAGTGGGAACATGAGCTGTGCCCCTCCCCCCCTCTCCTCTCTCTCTCCCCCCGCCCCTGTTTGCTGGGAGCAAAGGCAATCTCGTGCCTCTTCCTCTTGTGCTGTTCATCTGTAACCTTGGGGGAGATAAAGGATCATTAACACCATCCCAGACAGCCAGGCAGCTCACCTCACCCCAGAGGTGTATCATTTTTAAATTTAACTAGGCAAGTCAGTAAAGAACAAATTCTTAATTACAATGGCGGCCAAGGAACTGCCTTTCTCAGGGGCAGGACGACAGATTTTTACCTTGTCAGCTTGGGGATTCAATCTAGCAACCTTTCGGTTACTGGCCCAACGCTCTAACCACTAGGCTACCTGCCGCCCCATTGTTGATCTTATTTAATTATATTGCCTCCCAATCGTGTTTAACTTATCGCTGGCAGAAAGAGAGAGAGCTGTTTCATCATCTGATTCTGAAGGTGCCCCCCAAATCATTAAAACTTCCTCCCTTCTCCCGTTTAAACAGCTCCCTCAAAAAAATAACATCAAAAGGCCTTTTACTTTAAAAGACAATGTGACATATTGTTCAGCAGAGGCAATTTTTTTCACTCCCAAACCTGACACACATGGCTTAACTTAAAACTACCACTATTGAACATAGAAAGGACCCGGGTGTTGCTTGGTAACAACTTGTTGGAGAGAGGAGCGGAGAGAATACCAGAGGTGTCCATGGCTGACTTGATACATGGTCTCTCCGGCGTCTCTTCGTGGTGTTAAGCAGTGCGACTGTTCCACTGGCTGCAACACAAGACACGAGCAGGAGGGGCAGGTAGCTCCCATGTCCTGTGTTGCAGCCCCTGGCCCAGCCACAGGTCACAGGCCACAGGCCTTCAGATACACTTCAACTGCTGCTGCACCGGAGAGAAAAAGAGAGAGAGAGAGGTAGAATACATAGGGAAGGTAAGGAAAGGGAACGAGAAGGAGAGAGAATGTGGGAAAAGAGTGAGAGAAAATAAGAAAACACTGTTCATTCATCACCTTGCAATGAAAATAGCTTGTTTCTGCTCCTAGCCCTACCACATTCACACTCAGACAGACAGACAAAATATTATGTGGCCCAAAATTGTTCAACTATTACTGATGACTGACTGTGCTAGTTTTTCACAGAGAATAATAATTTTAAAAACATAATGAGTATCACGTCGGACATGTACCAAGACAGAATTGAAGCGTATCATTGGGAATCAAAATGATCGTTCAATTATATTTATACTTTCCAGAAAATAACGACTCCCCTTTTCCAGCCTCGCAGGTTATCAAGGAGGAAATAAGCAGTGTTCTCTCTGAGAGAGAGAGAGAGAGAGAGAAAGAGAGAGACGTGTAGTGCATTTTAAAAGGTCACAGCAGTGTGAAAGATCTCTAAATGTCAGGCCTTCATTCAAAACAATACCAATTAAGCATCCGTTTACTGCAATATCTTCCAATTCTTACATCATCTTCTGTTCCTTCCTCCAGAACAAAACAGTCCTCTCTTTCCACCACACCTTCCCCAGTGTAATCCTCCCAAGTACAGCAAGGCATTTCTCTCTCTCAGCTCACCGTGTGGAAATGGGTCCAACCTACTTTTGTGAGGCTGCAAGGATATGAGCTCACTGAGGACAGTGAGCTGACATAAGAACAAGAAGTTTCAAGGAGAAAGGCAGGCAAGAGCCAAGGGGGAAATTCAATGTCCACCTATTGAGACAAAACGAGTCGAGACCAGACAAAATGTTAAAAAAGAGGTAATGAGGAAATTAATGATTCAGAACTCTGAATGTGGCCAGAACTTGTTTGATTGGGTGGAGGTGAAAGGAACAACTGTCGCAGAGGATCAACCAGATATTTTGTCAGGAGATAGAGAGGTTCCAAAGGGGTTGGATGGTTCTGTGAAGTCTCTCGGCCAGCCTGGAATTGAAATGAGTTTCACACCCGAGATACACCACATGCAATCAATAAGACTGGTAATTAAAGTATTGATGTACATTAATAAGTACCACTTATTTCACACAATCACCACAACAATAGCACAGCGAGGAAGGGATACGTGCCAAGCATATCTTTACTCAAAATGTTTTCACACAACAACAAAAATGGTCCCTTTTTCACTGAATTAATATAAGAGACTTACAATGGTATATTGTGCATGGTATGACAATGGATTGACTCGACAAGGAAGCATCTGTTACCAAAAGTGTTTCCAAAATGGCACCCTATTCCCTATATAGTGCACTACTTTGACCAGAGCCCTATGGGACCTGGTATAAAGTTGTGCACATCATAAGCAATAGGGTACCATTT
Organism: Oncorhynchus mykiss; assembly: GCF_057628025.1. Taxonomy (NCBI): domain Eukaryota; kingdom Metazoa; phylum Chordata; class Actinopteri; order Salmoniformes; family Salmonidae; genus Oncorhynchus; species Oncorhynchus mykiss. The sequence continues at coordinate 17,487,576 of NC_143051.1, read as the reverse complement.
GGCACACATCCCATGTCTAGGAAGAATGTAGACATTGGACACCCTACCCATGTATTGTTATGATAAAAAGACAACACAATATATAAACCAAGATACAAAGTGTGGCTTAAGGCTTATGACAGGCATGTTATAAAGCCTGATTGTGCTAAGAACCCCACGTTTCTACTGTTGCACACTTAGAATCTGTTCCAAATTACACCATATTCCCTATATAGTGCACCCTGGTCAAAAGTAGTGCACTATAAAGGGAATAGGTTGCCATTTTAGAAACAGCCTTAGTTCTGCCCAACACAGAACAATGACACTCCAGTATTCTAGGTTCCTATCCAGCCTGCTCCCTTCTTACTTCCAGCTCCTCCCATTCCCTCTCTATGGTACCAGGGTGTGGGCATCAACCCTACAGGATGCTGCTAGCGTCAATAACAAGATGTGTGTGTCAGTTATATCAGCCTAAACGGAGACACTTTGCCACTTTGGGCTTTGACTTAAGGGAAGAGTCAACGCCTTAGTCTGTTTCCCAAATGATACCCTATGCCCTATGTAGCACACTACTTTGGACCAGAGTTGTATCGGGAATAGAGAATATGGTGTCAATTGGGACACATCCTTAGCTGGGCTGGCAACCACCTCTGGTGTGAACCAATTCATCTGGACAGGTTGGTGGAGCTGCAAACAAACAACACATATTTACAAAGGATGGTGATGACTTCAACGGGGCTTGACAGCGTAGCAGACTTCATCTTTACAGCTGAAATGTAATGAGAGCCTTGGGACAGGGGATAAAATGCAAATCTGCACAATTATCAAATTACAGGATGTCCTATATCTGTAAAAGGCTTGTCTCTATATTCACATCTGACTATGGCTGAATCCTAACATGACACGCTATTGCCTACATGGCTCTGCTCAATAGTGCACTGTACATAGTAGGGATTAGGATGCCATTTGGAATACAGCCTATGATATTTGCATGAACAAATAGATTCACATGGGGTGAACAAGACAGTCCATCAACAGTCATTATGAGGATGACAATCACATACCACCTAATCCCAGATAGTCATATTCTAATAATTAAAGCAGAGCTTTACACACATAATACAAGAGGAATAAAATGACCCTCTGCCACTATACAAGGAAAAATAACCCTCTGAAGGGTTTAACGCGGGGCTTTCTTATCATTGCCTGGTTGGTTGGCTACACACTGAAACAGCCTGGTTGGTAGGCTACACACTGAAACAGCCTGGTTGGTAGGCTACACACTGAAACAGACTGGTTGGTAGACTACAAACTGAAACAGACTGGTTGGTAGGCTACACACTGACACAGCCTTGTTGGTAGGCTACACACTGAAAGAGACTGGTTGGTAGGCTACACACTGACACAGCCTAGTTGGTAGGCTACACACTGAAACAGACTGGTTGGTAGGCCACACACTGAAACAGCCTGGTTGGTAGGCTGCACACGGAAACAGCCTGGTTGGTTGGCTACACACTGAAACAGCCTAGTTGGTAGGCTACACACTGAAACAGACTGGTTGGTAGGCTACACACTGAAACAGACGGGTTGGTAGGCTACACACTGAAACAGTCTGGTTGGTAGGCTACACACTGAAACAGCCTAGTTGGTAGGCTGCACACTGAAACAGCCTGGTTGGTAAGCTACACACTGAAACAGCCTGGTTGGTAGGCTGCACACGGAAACAGCCTGGTTGGTAGGCTACACACTGAAACAGCCTGGTTGGTAGGCTACACACTGGAACAGCCTGGTTGGTAGGCTGCACACTGATACAGCCTGGTTGGTAGGCTACACACTGAAACAGCCTGGTTGGTAGGCTACACACTGAAACAGAATGATTGGTAGGGGTCTACACTGAAAGAGCCTGGTTGGTAGGGGGCACACTGAAACAGAATGATTGGTAGGGGTATACACTGAAACAGCCTGGTTGGTAGGCTACACACTGAAACAGCCTGGTTGGTAGGCTACACACTGACACAGCCTGGTTGGTAGGCTACACACTGAAACAGCCTAGTTGGTAGGCTACACACTGAAACAGCCTGGTTGGTAGGCTACACACTGAAACAGCCTGGTTGGTAGGGGGCACACTGAAACAGCCTGGTTGGTAGGAGGCACACTGAAACAGCCTGGTTGGTACGCTACACACTGAAACAGCCTGGTTGGTAGGGGGCACACTGAAACAGAATGATTGGTAGGGGTATACACTGAAACAGCCTGGTTGGTAGGCTACACACTGAAATAGCCTAGTTGGTAGACTACACACTGAAACAGCCTGGTTGGTAGGCTACACACTGACACAGCCTGGTTGGTAGGCTACACACTGAAACAGCCTAGTTGGTAGGCTACACGCTGAAACAGCCTGGTTGGTAGGCTACACACTGAAACAGCCTGGTTGGTAGGCTACACACTGAAACAGCCTAGTTGGTAGGCTACACACTGAAACAGCCTAGTTGGTAGGCTACACACTGAAACAACCTGGTTGGTAGGGGGCACACTGAAACAGCCTGGTTGGTAGGGGGCACACTGAAACAGCCTGGTTGGTAGGGGGCACATTGAAACAGCCTGGTTGGTACGCTACACACTGAAACAGCCTGGTTGGTAGGCTACACACTGAAACAGCCTGGTTGGTAGGCTACAGACTGAAACAGCCTGGTTGGTAGGCTAGACACTGAAACAGCCTGGTTGGTAGGCTACACACTGAAAGAGCCTGGTTGGTACGCTAGACTCATAAACAGCCTGGTTGGTAGGCTACACACTGAAACAGCTTGGTTGGTAGGCTACACACTGACACAGCCTGGTTGGTAGGCTACACACTGAAACAGCCTAGTTGGTAGGCTACACACTGAAACAGCCTGGTTGGTAGGCTACACACTGAAACAGCCTGGTTGGTAGGCTACACACTGAAACAGCCTAGTTGGTAGGCTACACACTGAAACAGCTTGGTTGGTAGGCTACACACTGAAACAGCTTGGTTGGTAGGCTACACACTGAAACAACCTGGTTGGTAGGGGGCACACTGAAACAGCCTGGTTGGTAGGGGGCACATTGAAACAGCCTGGTTTGTACGCTACACACTGAAACAGCCTGGTTGGTAGGGGGCACACTGAAACAGCCTGGTTGGTAGGGGGCACACTGAAACAGCCTGGTTGGTAGGGGGCACATTGAAACAGCCTGGTTGGTAGGGGGCACACTGAAACAGAATGATTGGTAGGGGTATACACTGAAACAGCCTGGTTGGTAGACTACACACTGAAACAGCCTAGTTGGTAGACTACACACTGAAACAGCCTGGTTGGTAGGCTACACACTGAAACAGCCTAGTTGGTAGGCTACACACTGACACAGCCTGGTTGGTAGGCTACACACTGAAACAGCCTAGTTTGTAGGCTACACACTGAAACAGCCTGGTTAGTAGGCTACACACTGAAACAGCCTGGTTGGTAGGCTACACACTGAAACAGCCTAGTTGGTAGGCTACACACTGAAACAGCTTGGTTGGTAGGCTACACACTGAAACAGCTTGGTTGGTAGGCTACACACTGAAACAACCTGGTTGGTAGGGGGCACACTGAAACAGCCTGGTTGGTAGGGGGCACATTGAAACAGCCTGGTTTGTACGCTACACACTGAAACAGCCTGGTTGGTTGGCCACACACTGAAACAGCCTGGTTGGTAGGCTAGACACTGACACAGCCTGGTTGGTAGGGGGCACATTGAAACAGCCTGGTTGGTACGCTACACACTGAAACAGCCTGGTTGGTAGGCTACACACTGAAACAGCCTGGTTGGTAGGCTACACACTGAAACAGCCTGGTTGGTAGGCTACACACTGGAAAAGACTGATTTTTAGGCTACACACTGAAACAGCCTGGCTGGTAGACTATACACTGAAAGAGTCTGTGTTCTGCTGGGTGCTGAACCGAACAATCACCATTTGTAAAGCTGGGAATCTTTGTTCTCTTAAACCTAATTATGCATGGCAAGGTACTAGGGTATTCTGCACCAGAGCTTCTCTCTCTCCTTCTCTGAAAAATGTTGGCCCGCACACGCGCACACACACACGGGGAAGGATGACATCAGTGGAGATGAGATACTGGACTTTGATGCTGGTGTTTTAAAAGACTTGTTGTAAACAGCCGGTGCAATAAACAGAACATTCTGGAACATATTTCAGACAGAGAGATAGATAGGGATGGAATAATGAATGTAGGCAGGCCTGGAGATTTCAGATGTCCTCTATTAGGATATGTGAAGCAGCGGACCTGAATTAAAGGCTTGGGAAGGAAGTTTTATTGTTTGTAGTCCACCTGCATCCCAACTGGCACCCTAATACCTATATAGTGTATTGCTTTTGACCAGGGCCCATAGGGGGACACATTTGGGACACAAGCTCTATTTTTCCAGTCTCTCCAGGTATATGCTAGACAAGAAACAGTCTCAAGAGACTGAGAGACCATGCTGAAAATGTCTAGACTGGCTATGTTTACAAATGTTTTTGTCCCGCATTTCATTAGTACGGCCCCTCTGTATTCATACTGGATAATCAAACGTGGTTTAAAGACTTAAACAGAGCACACACAAATTGTCTTTGAAATAGTATGTCCCGACAGGCCCTTAGTCACACAGGGTATCAGACTGGTAGGGCTGATCTAGGATCCGTTTTGTATTTTTGATCATAATGAATTGTGGTTGGTCACATGGGCCATTCAAATGGCCATAGAGGACCTGATCCTCTAGATCAGCACTACTACTCTAAGACCCTTTGTGAATGGCCCATGTGACCAACCACAATCCACACACTACACCCAGTTAACAGCCAAATGAAGCTGACTGAATTCTCAAAGCAGGGCCACATTGTGAAATGTTGTAGGTAGACATTGCTTGAATAGAGCTGATGGGACTTCTAATTACCTGCCAGAATGGCAAGTTTGTTTTCATCTATATAATACATTCCAACTTGAATGTTGGCCAATGTTGCCACGCTGAACGTGACCCATGTTTGGCATTGGTTACTGTTTTCATTTTGATGTTCAGTCTTGAAAATATAAAATAACGACTGTTAGCCTTAATTCAAAAAGGATGACTATGGCGAATGCATCCCTGCAAGCATGGGAGGAGTAAAAACCTGATTTGCTTTCTAACTAATGCATTTACGGATAAATGTATTCCACAGCCCTAAGAGGTACGTCGGCAGGAGTCAGGAGAAGCACACCCTCCAAATCAAGATGGAGTGGCTGCCTGGCAAGGAGCTGAAATGGGCAATGTGTCTTTTCGTAATGGTACTAGGATAAAAAATGTGTAGTGCTCCAATAGCAAGACAGGCACCAGTGAGAAGAAATGATTGGACGGACGATGGAATAAATTAAGTGGACTTGGCATTAGAGATTCTCATTGAGCGTCGTCATTGCGGTTTACTGTTGACTAAAGGTGACCAATTACAAAACCATTACACCTCTCTAGTCTATTCAGCTGTGCCAGCATTAGGGTTCAGGCCAGTGGTGGAAAAACTACCCAATTATCATACTTGAGTAAAAGTAAAGGTACCTTAATGGAAAATGACTCAAGAAAAAGTGAAAGTCACCCAATAAAACACGACCAGAGTAAAACAAGTATTTGGTTATTAAATATACTTAACTATCAAAGGTAAATATAATTCCTAAAATATAATTGTTTCAAAAGTAAGACTATGAATCATTTCACTATAGCCAGGGGCACACTCCAACACTCAGACATAATTTACAAACAAAGCATTTGTGTTTACTGAGTAGGCTAGATCAGAGACAGTATGGATGACCAGGGAGGTTCTCTTGATAAGTGTGTGAATTGGACCATTTTCCTGTCCTGCTAAGGAGTGCTTTTGGATGTCAGGGTAAATGTATGGGGTAAAAAGTACATTATTTACTAGTAAAGTACAGATACCCCAAATACTACTTAAGAAGTACTTTAAAGTATGTTTTACTGAAGTACTTTACACCACTGGTTAAGGCCAGGGTACTTTTACTTAATTCAGAAAAAATCACACTATAATCATGAACTGAGGCTTTCTTTATATGATTAGCAAGTAAAAATATTAATTGATTAAAGTATTAAGTAGTCTTTTCTGAATGAACTCTGAGTTTGAACTGGTGTGATGTCCTCACCACATCTCCCCATTCTTCCAATAGCCTAAGCTCTGTCTTGATTTCCTTGTCTCAGTCAGCACTATCAGAGTTGGTGTTGTACTACGATGCGGATAGCCTAGCTGGCTATTTGGTTTGCCTTTCCTTTCCTCTTCATGCTGACAGAACACTTCGGGTGCCTCCTCTCTCCTCTCCTGTAAGGTCCTTTAGAAAGAGGAAAGGCAGAACTCTTGGCAACACGTGTGTCCATAGAGGCCTGAGAAAGGTGGCAGCAGGTATTTTTTAATCTCTTCAAAGTGCTGGCTCAGAGGACTCACGCCATTAACTCCACAAGCGCACGTCAGGTGTATGCATCAGTTTGATAGGATGCAGTACCTCTACTTATCCTTCATCCAGTTCCATTATATACAGCACATTTCTAGAAGTTAGTTTTAATCAAAGTAGGCCTGCAGTAGCCCTTTACATTCGTACCCGTATGAAGGTTCAAAATCGTATCTAAATAGGAACAAAGTGACTGTACAGTAACATGCTATACAGTACATGACGTCAGAGCTCAGGGTCTCTGCATCACAGATCTGTATGGGTTTTGACCAATGATGTACTGTATGTAAACCCTGGATTGCTGTCACGACTTCTACCGAGGGTAACTCCTCTCCCTGTTCGGGTGGCGCTCGGCGCTTGGCGTCGCCGGTCTACTAGCCACTACCGATCCCTTTTTCTTTTTCTGGTTGTTTTGTCTGTGTTCCTTTTCACACCTGGTTTTCAATTGCTTTGATTTCTGTGGATATATAGGGCAGCTGTTACCTGCCGTAATTCGTGCAGGATTAGACTTGTGTGTATTGCGTTCGATGGTATTTGATGTTTGTTGTTTTTTCGCTATTACGCACGTGTATGTAAAGTGTCGGAACTGTGTTAGTTCCTCCGTGTGTTTGCACGATTATTCGAGAGCGTAGTTTTGGGATTTTTGTTCTGTGCCGTTTGCATTGCTGGACTATATTATTAAACACGCTCCTCAGACATCCCTGCTCTCCTGCGCCTGACTCCTACACCTCTCACCAAGACGCATGTTATCACAGAATCCTGCACCAATATAATTATGGAGTCAGCAGGAGCGGACGCACTTCCAGGGTCCGTGGAGGAGCGAGTTCAACACCACACGGCAGTGTTACACCGACTGGGGACCGCCATGGATCAGGTGATGGCGACGATGGAGAGATGGGAGAGAGGTGGCCTTCCCATACCATTATCAGCTACACCCCAACCAGTACCACTACCCTCTCCTTCATTGCCTGAGCACAGTGGAATTCGACTCGCCCTCCCGAGGGAGTATGATGGGACGGCGGCCGGGTGCCAGGGCTTCTTACTCCAGATGGACCTATACCTGGCGACCGTTCGTCCGGCTCCTTCGGGGGGTGAGAGCGTGAACGCCCTCGTCTCCTGCCTCGCAGGTAAAGCCCTGGAGTGGGCCAATGCGGTGTGGAACGATCCTGACTCGGCGAGGGACCACTACCCAGAGTTCACCCGCCGCTTTCGGGCCGTGTTTGATCACCCACCTGAGGGTCGAACGGCGGGTGAACGGCTGTTCCATCTGAGGCAGGAGAGGAGGAGTGCTCAGGACTTTGCTCTAGAGTTCCGGACCTTGGCCGCTGGCGCGGGATGGAACGACAGGGCCTTGATCGATCACTATAGGTGTAGTTTGCGTGAGGACGTCCGTAGGGAGCTGGCCTGTAGAGACACCACCCTGTCCTTGGACCAATTGATCGACATGTCCATTCGGTTGGACAACTTGCTGGCGACCCGCGGACGTCCAGATCGGGCTCTGTCAGTTCCATCTCCCAGCTCCACCACTCCAACACCCATGGAGCTAGGAGGTGCTTCAGCGAGGGCGACCGGAGGAGGGTGCCTTTCCTGTGCCAGCTGTGGTCGCAGAGGGCACACTGCTGACCGGTGCTGGGGGGGTCCCCCCGGGAGTCGAGACGCCAGGCCGAGCACTGCCCGGACACCTCAGGTGAGTCGGCACCAGGCTCACCCAGAGCCCCCTGTTGGTCACGTGTATGTATGGATTGTTTTTCCTAAATTTTCCCCTCTTTCCCGGCATAAGGCGCTAGTAGATTCAGGCGCGGCGGGGAATTTTATTGACCGCGGTTTGGCGAACAGGTTAGGGATTCCCCTTGTTCAGCTGGATAAACCCTTCCCAGTGCACGCCTTAGATAGCCAACCATTAGGGTCAGGGCTAGTCAGGGAGGCCACGGCTCCACTGGATATGGTTACGCAGGAGGGTCATGAGGAGAGAATTAGTCTCTTCCTCATTGATTCTCCTGCGTTTCCGGTGGTGTTGGGGATCCCCTGGTTGGCCCGTCACAACCCCAGGATTTCGTGGCAACAGACGGCTCTACAGGGGTGGTCGGAGGAGTGCTCAGGCAGGTGTGTAGGAGTTTCCATCGGTGCTACAACGGTGGAGAGTCCAGACCAAGTCTCCACCGTGCACATTCCCTCAGAATATGCCGATTTGGCTATCGCCTTCTGTAAAAAGAAGGCGACCCAATTACCACCTCATCGACGAGGGGATTGTGCGATAAATCTCCTGGTAGGCGCTGCACTTCCCAGGAGTCACGTGTATCCCCTGTCACAGGAGAAGACGGTGGCTATGGAGACATACATATCGGAATCTCTGGGGCAGGGGTTCATTCAGCCCTCCATCTCACCTGCCTCCTCGAGTTTCTTTTTTGTGAAGAAGAAGGAGGGTGGTCTGCGTCCGTGCATTGACTATAGAGGTCTAAATTCCATCACGGTGGGGTGTAGTTACCCGCTACCTCTCATTGCCACGGCGATTGAGTCATTTCACGGAGCACGGTTTTTCACAAAACTGGATCTCAGGAGTGCATATAACTTGGTGCGTATCCGGAAGGGAGATGAGTGGAAGACGGCGTTTAGTACCACATCCGGCCATTATGAGTACCTCGTCATGCCGTACGGGTTGAAGAATGCTCCAGCAGTCTTCCAATCTTTTGTGGATGAGATTCTCAGGGATCTGCACGGTCAGGGTGTGGTGGTTTACATCGATGATATTCTGGTCTATTCCGCTACACGGGCCGCGCATGTGTCTCCGGTGCGCAGGGTACTTGGGAGACTGTTGGAGCATGACCTGTACGTCAAGGCTGAGAAATGCTCGTTCTTCCAACAGGCCGTCTCCTTCCTTGGATATCGCATTTCCACATCGGGGTTGGTGATGGCGGATGACCGCATTGCAGCCGTGAGTAATTGGCCGACTCCAACCACGGCAAAGGAGGTGCAGCGGTTCTTAGGGTTTGCCAATTACTACCGGAGGTTTATCCGTGGTTTTTGGGCAGGTGGCTGCGCCCATTACGTCACTGCTGAAGGGGGGGCCGACGCGTCTGGGGTGGTCGGCTGAGGCGGACAGGGCTTTTGGTCGCCTGAAGGCTCTTTTTACCTCGGCTCCCGTGCTGGCGCATCCGGACCCCTCTTTGGCATTTATAGTGGAGGTGGACGCATCCGAGGCTGGGGTTGGAGCCGTGCTCTCCCAGCGCTCGGGTGCGCCACCGAAGCTCCGCCCCTGTGCTTTCTTTTCTCAGAAGCTCAGCCCGGCGGAGCGAAACTATGACGTGGGGGATCGGGAGCTGCTAGCTGTTGTCAGAGCCCTGAAGGTGTGGAGACATTGGCTTGAGGGGGCCCAGCACCCTTTCCTCATCTGGACTGACCACCGTGATCTAGAGTACATTCGGGCAGCGAGGAGACTGAACCCTCGTCAGGCAAGGTGGGCCATGTTTTTCACCCGATTTAGGTTTACCATCTCCTATAGACCAGGCTCCCAGAACACTAAGGCAGACGCACTGTCCCGACTATATGATACGGAGGAGCGGGCCATTGATCCTGCGCCCATCCTCGGGGCTTCTTGTCTAGTGGCACCTGTAAGGTGGGAGGTGGACGCAGACATTGAGCGAGCATCGCGTGTTGAGCCCACTCCACCACAATGTCCAGCGGGACGGGTGTATGTTCCGCTGGAGGTTAGAGACAGGTTAATTTGGTAGGCTCACACATCCCCCTCCTCTGGTCATCCGGGGATTGGGAGGACGGTGCGATGTCTTAGTGGGAAGTACTGGTGGACCACTTTAGCCAAGGACGTGAGGGTTTATGTGTCCTCCTGCTCAGTGTGCGCTCAGTGCAAGGCTCCTAGGCACCTGCCCAGAGGGAAGTTACAACCCCTTCCCGTTCCACAGCGGCCTTGGTCACACCTGTCGGTTGACTTCTTGACCGATCTGCCACCGCCACAGGGCAACACCACAATCCTGGTCGTTGTGGATCGGTTTTCTAAGTCCTGTCGTCTCCTCCCTTTGCCCGGTCTCCCTACGGCCCTACAGACGGCGGAGGCCCCGTTTACTCACGTCTTCCGGCACTACGGGGTGCCTGAGGATATTGTTTCTGATCGGGGTCCCCAGTTCACGTCCAGGGTGTGGAAGGCTTTCATGGAACGTTTGGGGGTCTCGGTCAGCCTGACCTCTGGGTTTCACCCCGAGAGTAATGGGCAGGTGGAAAGAGTGAACCAGGATGTGGGTAGGTTTCTGCGGTCGTATTGCCAGGACCGGCCAGGGGAGTGGGCGAAGTACATCCCCTGGGCGGAGATGGCCCAGAACTCACTCCCCCACTCCTCTACGAACCTGTCGCCCTTCCAATGTGTGTTGGGCTATCAGCCGGTCCTGGTACCATGGCATCAGAGCCAGACCGAGGCTCCTGCGGTGGACGATTGGGTGAAACGCTCAAGGGAAACCTGGGAGGCCGCCCATGGGTACCTTAAACGGGCCGAAGCACGGCAGAAGGCCAGTGCCGACCGCCATCGCAGCGAGGCCCCGGTGTACACACCGGGGGACCGGGTCTGGCTCTCGACCCGAAACCTGCCCCTCCACCTGCCCTGCCGGAAGCTGGGTCCGCGGTTTGTGGGGCCATTCAAAGTCCCGAGGAGAATAAACGAGGTGTGTTATAGGTTACAGCTCCCCCCGTATTACCGTATTAACCCCTCGTTTCATGTGTCTCTCCTCAGGCCGGTGGTGGCTGGTCCGCTTCAAGAAGATGAGGTGCGGGAGGTCCCTCCGCCCCCCCTGGACATCGGGGGGGGGGGGGGGGGGGGGCGCGCCGGCGTATGCAGTTCGGTCCATACTGAACTCGAGGCGTCGGGTGGGGGGTCTTCAGTACCTCGTGGACTGGGAGGGGTACGGTCCGGAGGAGAGATGCTGGGTGCCGGTGGAGAACGTACTGGATCCTCCTATGCTAAGGGAGTTTCACCGCCTCCATCCAGATCGCCCTGCGCCTCGTCCTCCGGGTCGTCCTCGAGGCCGGCGTCGTCGCGCTGCGGGAGCCGCGCGTCAGGGGGGGGGGTACTGTCACGACTTCTACCGAGGGTAACTCCTCTCCCTGTTCGGGTGGCGCTCGGCGCTCGGCGTCACCGGTCTACTAGCCACTACCGATCCCTTTTTCTTTTTCTGGTTGTTTTGTCTGTGTTCCTTTTCACACCTGGTTTTCAATTGCTTTGATTTCTGTGGGTATATAGGGCAGCTGTTACCTGCCGTAATTCGTGCAGGATTAGACTTGTGTGTATTGCGTTCGATGGTATTTGATGTTTGTTGTTTTTTCGCTATTACGCACGTGTATGTAAAGTGTCGGAACTGTGTTAGTTCCTCCGTGTGTTTGCACGATTATTCGAGAGCGTAGTTTTGGGATTTTTGTTCTGTGCCGTTTGCATTGCTGGACTATATTATTAAACACGCTCCTCAGACATCCCTGTTCTCCTGCGCCTGACTCCTACACCTCTCACCAAGACGCATGTTATCACAATTGCTGATGCTATGTATTGGCCATTGAAGGCTTTAAAGCTACCGGTCGGCAATATTGGCTCCCCATTAGGAGCAGTCCTCCATAGGAATGAATGGAATTCTACAGTACTTCAATTCAATGTTCAGGGGACAACATTACAGGTATTGAAGTATTTTGCTATTTTAGTGGGGACAGTAACATTAGTACTCGGTAATATAATACGTGATTAGTATATGCATTTAAATCAAGTTAAATGTTAAATAAAAATCTTAATTTGAAAAATTCCAAAATCTGATACAGTGTCAATGTTCATGATCACTATGTTTGAGTTACGAGATGGCGTGGCGTCATACACTGGGTTGTTCTGAACAGAATGAACCTGTTTGTGGTACTGTGAAGAAAATTTGCCGCGGACGACACATCTGAATGCACTCATGACTCCATTCTATGTGCACTACAACTATTATCTGCTTCTCTGAATTGCCTTGTAAAAGCCTGTAATAATTTAGCTAGTCATGTTGACAATAGAACAAGCTTTCAAATTATGCTCACCTGACCCAGATTCTGATTTATAATGGACTGTTTTTGGATTGCGTAAACAACGATAATTATGTGATGGCAGGGATGCAGGGCTGTGTTCCAAACAAAACAACTACAAGTGTTCTTGCTCTAGCTCCTCAACTGCACAGCTAGGAGAGCTCAAAAAAAGCACCTTATAGCTGAAGACTGTTCTTTGAGTCATAAAAGTGCAGTGGAATTACTTAGGAACTGTGCACACTTTAGAGAGGTGTGTGTCCACTTGGAGACACCAGTTAGTCCTCTCACTCAAGGCTTTGTCATTTTTTTGTCTTATGTTGCACCTACCCCAGGAATATTCTTGTCATGGTACTGAATGTATCCAGAGTATTTTCAGATTTTGTTATCAATAAATGCAGGGAAAAGTACAATAAATGTCAAATTCACAAAGTCATCAGTTGTAAGGTTTGGATTCAGTGTCAGGTGAACTGTTGTGTCCTCACCTTTACTCCAATATATTTCCCATAATCTTCATAACGTGAATGTCCCTATCATTCATTCAAGAGCACATTCAGTCCTTCGTTATCAGTAGGTGAATGATTGGTGAGACTCTGACTCGAATATTTTGTGATGTTTTGTAAACAAAATAACATTTTCGGGTTATGCAATGGTGCTCTCTCTCACACACATACACTCACACAACATCGTCTAAACGAAATGGAACTCTGCAATCCAATTGAACATTTGAAGTGAGGGAAAGCCAGGGAAGGCTACGGTCTATTTAGTCAGCCGTAACACAACTGTTGTACTGGGATATTTCAATCTATCCACGCATGTCTGACAGCATTTGATTAAGTGGAAGATTTACCATCCCACAAAGTGAGAGACCATCACTTACACTTTAGACTGCTCCATGCATTCATTACCTTCGGATCACTGTCACATTCAAATAGGCTAGCCTCCATGGTGTCTTTAAGCCATAACTATGACTAGAAAGAGAAGAGGCAAACACAATAGTTATATTGTTAGCAGTCATTCATTATGCGTACGCCCTCCACAACAGTTTTAGGCTACCGTTATAAATAATAAACTAATGGGATAACAATGATAGCCTCATGATCGTTTTGGAGACAGCATCATATTATATCCGACGATTTTAACCCGCCCGAACCAAAAAATGTAATAAATATAATAAACAATATGTAATAATATGCACATCATTACCAGTAATCTGATCGGACCGATAAATCCCTGTAGTCCGTGAGAATATGCGCGAAAAAAAGGATCTCTCTATTCATGCTGCTTCAAGGACACAGTCTGAACGTGTCTCACTTCAGGTACTCCGGACGGGGGTAAGTCTCTCTAGCCTATCTCCTATTGTCCCATAGAATTTCATTCGTGTTTAACAATGCCACAGTAACTTATTCTGTCCACTCACGTATCTGCGCCCCATGGGTGACGGGTTACGTAACGTAGCCTATTCTTGCAGGTCCGTTGCAAAGACGTGTTGCTTGCTTCCTCTGATATCAGCTGCACCCCGCTCATCTCTGAGAGCGCGCCCTGTTCCCCAGTCGCTTTAAATATACCATTTTAAAGCCACTGCTCCTGGGGAATTTTTCTGCTGGAGTCATTTTGATGATTTCCCAGCATCCATCAATTGTTGGGCTTGTAGACTAGTTAGACCAGGGAGGTCTGTCCTTGTGTGACCTCAAATGGAGTCGAGAGGGTATAATTGGTCATGGCTTGAAGGGTCACAGTTTATGTCAAATTGATGTCAAATGTAGATTGTTGCGCATTTTAGCATTTTAACCATTTTCCTAACCTTAACCCAATTCTCCAAACCTGCTATGTTAATTAACCTAACTTGCTGGGTAAGTCTCCTTACCTGCTGCAAAAAGTCAATTCTGACAAACTGTAGCCTATTTTCTTCTAGCCAAAACCTATATAATTTCAACCCAACAGCGCCAGTAATTGCGCTTAAAACTCCTTTCCTCATTTCTCTGGGCAGTGTTAAACCTTCACCCTTCAGTTTGGATACTTCTAATGGCAGTAAAGATGTCTCATCTTTCATCTGTATTTGTTTCAATGATTTATCCAACTGCATAAATCAATATACATTATGTCTCCCACACTTCTAAAACCAAAGTTGCACCCCTGATTGTAACTAACAACAGTGATAGGCTGATGACCAAACTACTAGGCCCACTTAGACTCATTGTGCACTGGATGATGTGATGGCTCTTATTTAAATGATTCTAGCCTCAAGTCATGGCTATATTCTAACTGACCGATTAGACCATAGCCTAAAATCACAGGGGAAGCCAAGCCCCCCCCCCCCCCCCAAAAAAAGCCATATTATAACTCGTGTTGTGATAATTGTATTGTTTGCTTTATAACCTGTTAGTTCATATGCCTTGTGACCGTGATATATTGGCCCAACACCAAGATAAGACACAGTAGCAGAATAAATTCAACCACACCGTTATTTAATCTCAGAACCGGAGAGCAACCTCTGTCCAGCATTTAACAAACAGTTACATTTCCTACAGCAGGGTCAAGCAAGTTTAAAACCATGGAGAGTTATCAAAAGTCACAAAGAAAACAGGAGCTGCCTCCATTATTCCAGCACCATTTCAACATCCTCAAATCAAAGATGCTTAGTCTAAAGTGACAACTAAAATATACCAAGAACAATTTAGTCCAATCAACGTAAGCTATATATGATATGGCTGTCCATGGTTCTGGTTTCTGCGTGCGTGCGGAGAAAAACCATGTTGATTCACCCTACTTGTAGAGAAATTCCCATTTATGTATTTTATTTAACTAGGCAAGTGTCACACCCTGATCAGTTTCACCTGTCCTCGTTATTGTCTCCACCCCCTCCAGGTGTCGCTTGTTTTCCCCAGTGTATTTATCCCGGTGTTTCCTGTCTTTCTGTGACAGTGTATTTATCTCTGTCTCACTGGGCCAGTGTATTTATCTCTGTGTTCCCGTTTGTCTTATATGTTAGTCAAGTCAACCAGAGTGGTTTTCACATACTCCTTTTGCTATTCTCTTTTTGATAGTCCTCACAGTTTTGACCCCTGCCTGACTCTGGACTTCTTTGCCCGCCTGCCTGATCGTCCTGCCTGATCGTCCTGCCTGATCGTCCTGCCTGATCGTCCTGCCTGATCGTCCTGCCTGATCGTCCTGCCTGATCGTCCTGCCTGATCGTCCTGCCTGATCGTCCTGCCTGGCCTGACCTGGAGTCTGTCTGCCCTTCGGTACCTTTTGGACTCTGAACTGGTTTTGAACCTTTTGGTCGTGGACAGGCATTCTCTTGCCTTCCCCTATTGGATTAATATATATTTGTAAGACTCCAACCATCTCCCTCCTGTCTGGGTCTTACCTTGTGTCATGATAGCAAGTCAGTTAAGAACAAATTCTTATTTACAATGACGGCCTACCTAGGCCTAACCCTAACCTGGACAATGCTCGGCCAATTGTGCACCGCCATATAGGACTCCCAATCACGGCTGGTTGTGAAACAGCCTGGACTCTAACCACGGTCTGTAGTGAAGCCTCTAGCACTGACATACAGTGCCTTAGACTGCTGCGCCACTTGGGGAACCAATGTTGACCAAACAGTCTGACTGTGTTGTACAGTACTTTTCTTTTGTCCTGGGCTACCTGGCTAAAATGCTTGCTCACTAGCCTAACTTCCTTTCATGAGCGACATTATCTAGTTAACATTAGCCTTCCACATATTGAACATCATCCTCTCAGGCCAGGGGCACAATGTATACATTTATGGTTACATCAGAATCTCTGTTATAATCATTGGCCAATACAGAAAATTAAGTCAAATCCATATCTCCATCCATGGCTAATTTAGGAAAGGGACAATTTTAGCTAGCTAACCACTGGAGGACAATACAAAGATATGCAACAATTCAAGTTGTCTGTCAATGACGTATGCGCCTGTTGTCATGTGATAGGAGTGAACCATATTATTTTTTTATTATTTACCTTTATTTAACCAGGTAGGCAAGTTGAGAACAAGTTCTCATTTACAATTGCGACCTGGCCAAGATAAAGCAAAGCAGTTCGACAGATACAACAACACAGAGTTACACATGGAGTAAAACAAACATACAGTCAATAATAAAGTATAAACAAGTCTATATACAATGTGAGCAAATGAGGTGAGAAGGGAGGTAAAGGCAAAAAAAGGCCTTGGTGGCAAGGTAAATACAATATAGCAAGTAAAACACTGGAATGGTAGTTTTGCAATGGAAGAATGTGCAAAGTAGAAATAAAAATAATGGGGTGCAAAGGAGCAAAATAAATAAATAAATTAAATACAGTTGGGAAAGAGGTAGTTGATAGGGCTAAATTATATGTGGGCTATGTACAGGTGCAGTAATCTGTGAGCTGCTCTGACAGTTGGTGCTTAAAGCTAGTGAGGGAGATAAGTGTTTCCAGTTTCAGAGATTTTTGTAGTTCGTTCCAGTCATTGGCAGCAGAGAACTGGAAAGAGAGGCGGCCAAAGAAAGAATTGGTTTTGGGGGTGACTAGAGAGATATACCTGCTGGAGCGTGTGCTACAGGTGGGAGATGCTATGGTGACCAGCGAGCTGAGATAAGGGGGGACTTTACCTAGCAGGGTCTTGTAGATGACATGGAGCCAGTGGGTTTGGCGACGAGTATGAAGCGAGGGCCAGCCAACGAGAGCGTACAGGTCGCAATGGTGGGTAGTGTATGGGGCTTTGGTGACAAAACGGATTGCACTGTGATAGACTGCATCCAGTTTGTTGAGTAGGGTATTGGAGGCTATTTTGTAAATTACATCGCCAAAGTCGAGGATTGGTAGGATGGTCAGTTTTACAAGGGTATGTTTGGCAGCATGAGTGAAGGATGCTTTGTTGCGAAATAGGAAGCCAATTCTAGATTTAACTTTGGATTGGAGATGTTTGATATGGGTCTGGAAGGAGAGTTTACAGTCTAACCAGACACCTAAGTATTTGTAGTTGTCCACGTATTCTAAGTCAGAGCCGTCCAGAGTAGTGATGTTGGACAGGCGGGTAGGTGCAGGTAGTGATCGGTTGAAGAGCATGCATTTAGTTTTACTTGTATTTAAGAGCAGTTGGAGGCCACGGAAGGAGAGTTGTATGGCATTGAAGCTTGCCTGGAGGGTTGTTAACACAGTGTCCAAAGAAGGGCCGGAAGTATACAGAATGGTGTCGTCTGCGTAGAGGTGGATCAGAGACTCACCAGCAGCAAGAGCGACCTCATTGATGTATACAGAGAAGAGAGTCGGTCCAAGAATTGAACCCTGTGGCACCCCCATAGAGACTGCCAGAGGTCCGGACAACAGACCCTCAGATTTGACACACTGAACTCTATCAGAGAAGTAGTTGGTGAACCAGGCGAGGCAATCATTTGAGAAACCAAGGCTGTTGAGTCTGCCGATGAGGATGTGGTGATTGACAGAGTCGAAAGCCTTGGCCAGATCAATGAATACGGCTGCACAGTAATGTTTCTTATCGATGGCGGTTAAGATATCGTTTAGGACCTTGAGCGTGGCTGAGGTGCACCCATGACCAGCTCTGAAACCAGATTGCATAGCAGAGAAGGTATGGTGAGATTCAAAATGGTCGGTAATCTGTTTGTTGACTTGGCTTTCGAAGACCTTAGAAAGGCATGGTAGGATAGATATAGGTCTGTAGCAGTTTGGGTCAAGAGTGTCCCCCCCTTTGAAGAGGGGGATGACCGCAGCTGCTTTCCAATCTTTGGGAATCTCAGACGACACGAAAGAGAGGTTGAACAGGCTAGTAATAGGGGTGGCAACAATTTCGGCAGATAATTTTAGAAAGAAAGGGTCCAGATTGTCTAGCCCGGCTGATTTGTAGGGGTCCAGATTTTGCAGCTCTTTCAGAACATCAGCTGAATGGATTTGGGAGAAGGAGAAATGGGGAAGGCTTGGGCGAGTTGCTGTTGGGGGTGCAGTGCTGTTGACAGGGGTAGGAGTAGCCAGGTGGAAAGCATGGCCAGCAGTAGAAAAATGCTTATTGAAATTTTCAATTATGGTGGATTTATCAGTGGTGACAGTGTTTCCTATCTTCAGTGCAGTGGGCAGCTGGGAGGAGGTGTTCTTATTCTCCATGGACTTTACAGTGTCCCAGAACTTTTTTGAGTTAGTGTTGCAAGAAGCAAATTTCTGCTTGAAAAAGCTAGCCTTGGCTTTTCTAACTGCCTGTGTATAATGGTTTCTAGCTTCCCTGAACAGCTGCATATCACGGGGGCTGTTCGATGCTAATGCAGAACGCCATAGGACGTTTTTGTGTTGATTAAGGGCAGTCAGGTCTGGGGAGAACCAAGGGCTATATCTGTTCCTGGTTCTAAATTTCTTGAATGGGGCATGTTTATTTAAGATGGTTAGGAAGGCATTTTTAAAAAATATCCAGGCATCCTCTACTGACGGGATGAGGTCAATATCCTTCCAGGATACCCCGGCCAGGTCGATTAGAAAGGCCTGCTCGCTGAAGTGTTTCAGGGAGCGTTTTACACTGATGAGAGGAGGTCGTTTGACCGCTGACCCATTACGGATGCAGGCAATGAGGCAGTGATCGCTGAGATCTTGGTTGAAGACAGCAGAGGTGTATTTAGAGGGGAAGTTGGTTAGGATGATATCTATGAGGGTGCCCGTGTTTAAGGCTTTGGGGAGGTACCTGGTAGGTTCATTGATAATTTGTGTGAGATTGAGGGCATCAAGTTTAGATTGTAGGATGGCTGGGGTGTTAAGCATGTTCCAGTTTAGGTCGCCTAGCAGCACGAGCTCTGAAGATAGATGGGGGGCAATCAGTTCACATATGGTGTCCAGAGCACAGCTGGGGGCAGAGGGTGGTCTATAGCAGGCGGCAACGGTGAGAGACTTGTTTTTAGAAAGGTGGATTTTTAAAAGTAGAAGTTCAAATTGTTTGGGTACAGACCTGGATAGTAGGACAGAACTCTGCAGGCTATCTTTGCAGTAAATTGCAACACCGCCCCCTTTGGCAGTTCTATCTTGTCTGAAAATGTTGTAGTTTGGAATTAAAATGTCTGAATTTTTGGTGGTCTTCCTAAACCAGGATTCAGACACAGCTAGAACATCCGGGTTGGCAGAGTGTGCTAAAGCAGTGAATAGAACAAACTTAGGGAGGAGGCTTCTAATGTTAACATGCATGAAACCAAGGCTATTACGGTTACAGAAGTCGTCAAAAGAGAGCGCCTGGGGAATAGGAGTGGAGCTAGGCACTGCAGGGCCTGGATTCACCTCTACATCGCCAGAGGAACATAGGAGGAGTAGGATAAGGGTGCGACTAAAAGCAATAAGAATTGGTCGTCTAGAACGTCTGGAACAGAGAGTAAAAGGAGGTTTCTGGGGGCGATAAAATAGCATCAAGGTATAATGTACAGACAAAGGTAAGGTAGGATGTGAATACAGTGGAGGTAAACCTAGGTATTGAGTGATGAAGAGAGAGATATTGTCTCTAGAAACATCATTGAAACCAGGAGATGTCATTGCATGTGTGGGTGGTGGAACTAATAGGTTGGATAAGGTATAGTGAGCAGGACTAGAGGCTCTACAGTGAAATAAGCCAATAAACACTAACCAGAACAGCAATGGACAAGACATATTGACATTAAGGAGAGGCATGCTTAGTCGAGTGATCAAAAGGGTCCAGTGAGTGGAGAGGTTGGTTTAGGGTCACGGCGATTTAGACAGCTAGCCAAGCCAACCGGTAGCAAGCTAGCATAGGATGGAGTCTGTTGTTAGCCACCTCTTGCGTTCGGTCAGTAGATTAGTGGGGTTCCGTGTGGTAGAGGGGATTAATCCAAATCACACAACAACAAAAATAAGAACAATAGATATAGTTATAGAGGCCCGAGAAGAAAACATAATAATTCAAATAAATAAATTGTCCGATTGTCTATTCAGATAGCAGCCGGAAAGACAGCTAACGGTTAGCGGGCCGCAGATGGGCGTTCCGGTAACGTCGCGACAGAGGAGCCAGCCGGATCTCCTTCAGGTAGATAACGTCGGCAGTCCGGTTGTGAAGGCCCGGTGGGGCTCCGCGTAGGCAGTGAAACGGGTCCGGATAGGTGACTGCAGCCCAGGAGTGAATGATGGGACTCAGGCGTGATTGACGGAGCTGGCTAGCACCGGAACAATCGATGTTTGCTCCGGAATCGACGAAAGCCGACTGTCACACGGATAGCAGCTAGCTAGCTGTGAGATCCGGGTATGAATGTCCAGAGAGCAGTTGAAATCCAGGGACATGGAGAGAAAAATTGGTCCGGTATGTTCCGTTCCGAGCCGCGCTGCGCCGTACAAAACTGGCGATAGATTTTCGATAGATTTTCGAACTAAAGGACAGCCGATGACCACAAACCGTGGTTAGCTTCTGATTAGCTTCTGGGCTAGCTCCTGGCTAGCTTCTGGCTAGTTTCTGGCCAGCCTCCTGGAGTTTCTGGCTAGCTTCCTGAAGGATTGCAGATCTGAGGTAAATAATACTTTTTTATAAATATAAATTGGTGAGGCTGGTTGCAGGAGAGTGTTTAGAAGATGAGTTGATGGAAAATAAAAATAAAATGTATGTGAAAAAAGTTGTAAATATATATATATACAGGACACGACAAGACGAGGACAAAAGACGTCTGAACTGCTATGCGATCTTGGAAGATCCAAATTCACACTACTTTTTGGTGCGCAAAGACCATCCCCAGTTGAGCTCACTCAGTTTAGCTCAATGCTGATTGACTATTTTATACTTTTTTTTCTATCAAGGGAGGCTAAATGCTCTCTGGCTTCCCTTGCATTCAATGCTACAGTGGCAACAATGTAATCCTCTTTTTGACCAGAGGAGCAACAAATAGATGGCCTACACATACAGAGCCAGTGGGGCTCTGTTTTGCTCGCTCAGATGCTTTCTCCGGTGAGATACATTCAGCCACCTGTAAATTGAAGGAAAATTATGAAACACAGTGACGAAACACAAATTATTTTATGTTTTCTTTTATCTTGGTCAGTTATTTTGGGAAGCATAGTTTCCCTTGGCATCCATGAATACACCACAATGCTAGGCTACAATTAGAGGTTGCCATAAAGAAATAGCATTAAGCTATGTTTGCAATTCCTCTAAATGTTTTAAGACATCTTCATCTTACTTTCAGTTTTTCATAATGAATTTCCTAGGCAATTTTACATGGAAGTGAATCATCATGATGGGACGATACAACGAATACATTGAACTACAACCAGCGGCATGCGGCACAATGGCTTATTCATTACGCTGATTCTGTTGCAAAACGTTTCTTAAACAGAGGCAAACGGCACGAAACAGGGAAGGACTTACTTGAATTTGCCCAAAAGATACTCAAATTGTTCTATATTTGCTTCTGTTTGGATCTTATAGAAATACTATGCGGAAATCGCGCTGTCATTTCCTTGTTGCTAAATTTTGCCTAATTTCAGTTTGACAAAACAAGCAAGTATAGTTTAGAATCATTGTACCATCTAAACCGCTGTTAAATATATTTTCCATAACCAAAAAGATTGTATTTTCAGTTGTTTGAAACTGGTGTACAAAACCAAAAGGAAAATATGAAAAATGAAACTTTAGAATGGGAAGCATAGTAGTGCACATAGAATAGATCTATGTCTTATACTTACTTTCAATGAGAATGACATCTATAACTCACATTTCTATTTTAATTTGGTCAGGTTGCCCAAAAAGTTAAAAAATAGCAGCTTTAAACGGTTTCTGTAATGACTACACCCCAGGGATTGAAAGGATTCCTCATTACCCACACAATGCTTGAGCATAGTTCATGCTACCGGGATCCTTGATGTCCCTACGCCATTGACGTTGACACTGAAAAGGGTTAAGGGTTAGGTAAGGGTTATGGTTACATTAGGGTAACAACTCTTCCGGCGTTTTAGAAACCTTGCATCCGTATCAATTGACATTGAAACGATGTACAGTAGGCCTATCTAGTACAAGAGGCCAAGGAGATAATATGACGATGGTGCTGGGGGGTTTGGTTTGGGACAAGATGGTGGGTATGCCCGACTGGTTGTTGGACTTGGAGATGGAGTCAGGGGAACCCAGTGAGGTCGTTAAGAAGGCGAGCAGGGGAAAAGGATGAAAGTAAACCATAAAAGATGATGTTGTTTACCCATTGGGAGTGAGATTTTTTTTTGGAGAGAATGACTCCTTGTCTTCTGGCTGATCTGTATGTCGTGTCAGGTTGGGTGGGAAAGATGTTGGGGAATGTTGGTGAAAGTTACTCGAAGTGGAATCGTGTAGAATGTGCTCCGCACCACGTGACTGGGGACTACAACTGTGACTTGTGTTCCCCTCCGGAGCAGGGTGCCATTGAAAAGAGGGATAACTGGAGTGGCATTGAGTATTACCGGTGTCTGTGACGCCCACAGTTTGGTGCCACGCAGAGGGTGGTGAAACAGAGAAGACACTGTCTGTACTACTAAGTTTTGATGCAGTTTTTAAAGTCATGTTAGGATGTGTCAGTTATCCCGTGAGAGCTTTTGTTTTAGGTGTCAATCTTATGATCATGTGGCAGCAGTGTGTAGGAGAGAGATTCCTAGATGTGAGAAGTGTGCAGGAGGACATGAGAGAAAGGAATGTGTAGTATCGGTGGGAAAAGTATGTAAACTGTAGGCATGCCCATGGTGCTGGAGATCAGAGGTGTCTGGTGAGAGAAAGGCAGGTTGAGGTTGCCAGGATCAAAGTAGTACAGAAAGTGTCATGCTGAGGCAGTGAAGAGAGTAGTAGAAGAAGATGGGTTCAGGGTGAGGGATCCTAAAAGTATCCCTGTGAGTAGGCTGAGGTCAATAGAGAGTGATAGGAATAACATATGCTTCAGTAAGGTCAAAACATTTGATTTGTTTTGGTGTCCATGGTTATCAACTGTACCACAGGAATGGGAAATATGAATCACAGAGGATAGATGTTGTGGTGGCAGCTGCAGAGAAGTACTGGGTGTACAAGATTTTACTGCGGAAGAGTAACGAGGTGTTTTGAACGATATTGTCCCGTCCTCCCAGGCTGCTGGCCTGGTGCAGGTTCAGATAGGGCCAAAGTAGTGGAATAGTGATGAGGTTTTAATGGGTGTATGGTTAGTTGGTAGAGCAATTTTTTTCCTCTCACAAAGTGTAATGAATTCATATTATAGAATCGTAGGCTGATACACAGCCAATACAGTAGGTGGCGACATGCACCTATAACATTTGTTTGCATTATACCAAAGAGGAAGAAGACAGTGCTGAGTCCCAATACAGTGCCTTGCGAAAGTATTCGGCCCCCTTGAACTTTGCGACCTTTTGCCACATTTCAGGCTTCAAACATAAAGATATAAAACTGTATTTTTTTGTGAAGAATCAACAACAAGTGGGACACAATCATGAAGTGGAACGACATTTATTGGATATTTCAAACTTTTTTAACAAATCAAAAACTGAAAAATTGGGTGTGCAAAATTATTCAGCCCCTTTACTTTCAGTGCAGCAAACTCTCTCCAGAAGTTCATTGAGGATCTCTGAATGATCCAATGTTGACCTAAATGACTAATGATGATAAATACAATCCACCTGTGTGTAATCAAGTCTCCGTATAAATGCACCTGCACTGTGATAGTCTCAGAGGTCCGTTAAAAGCGCAGAGAGCATCATGAAGAACAAGGAACACACCAGGCAGGTCCGAGATACTGTTGTGAAGAAGTTTAAAGCCGGATTTGGATACAAAAAGATTTCCCAAGCTTTAAACATCCCAAGGAGCACTGTGCAAGCGATAATATTGAAATGGAAGGAGTATCAGACCACTGCAAATCTACCAAGACCTGGCCGTCCCTCTAAACTTTCAGCTCATACAAGGAGAAGACTGATCAGAGATGCAGCCAAGAGGCCCATGATCACTCTGGATGAACTGCAGAGATCTACAGCTGAGGTGGGAGACTCTGTCCATAGGACAACAATCAGTCGTATATTGCACAAATCTGGCCTTTATGGAAGAGTGGCAAGAAGAAAGCCATTTCTTAAAGATATCCATAAAAAGTGTCGTTTAAAGTTTGCCACAAGCCACCTGGGAGACGCACCAAACATGTGGAAGAAGGTGCTCTGGTCAGATGAAACCAAAATTGAACTTTTTGGCAACAATGCAAAACGTTATGTTTGGCGTAAAAGCAACACAGCTGAACACACCATCCCCACTGTCAAACATGGTGGTGGCAGCATCATGGTTTGGGCCTGCTTTTCTTCAGCAGGGACAGGGAAGATGGTTAAAATTGATGGGAAGATGGATGGAGCCAAATACAGGACCATTCTGGAAGAAAACCTGATGGAGTCTGCAAAAGACCTGAGACTGGGACGGAGATTTGTCTTCCAACAAGACAATGATCCAAAACATAAAGCAAAATCTACAATGGAATGGTTCAAAAATAAACATATCCAGGTGTTAGAATGGCCAAGTCAAAGTCCAGACCTGAATCCAATCGAGAATCTGTGGAAAGAACTGAAAACTGCTGTTCACAAATGCTCTTCATCCAACCTCACTGAGCTCGAGCTGTTTTGCAAGGAGGAATGGGAAAAAATGTCAGTCTCTCGATGTGCAAAACTGAGAGACATACCCCAAGCGACTTACAGCTGTAACCGCAGCAAAAGGTGGCGCTACAAAGTATTAACTTAAGGGGGCTTAATAATTTTGCACGCCCAATTTTTCAGTTTTTGATTTGTTAAAAAAGTTTGAAATATCCAATAAATGTCGTTCCACTTCATGATTGTGTCCCACTTGTTGTTGATTCTTCACAAAAAAATACAGTTTTATATCTTTATGTTTGAAGCCTGAAATGTGGTAAAAGGTCGCAAAGTTCAAGGGGGCCGAATACTTTCGCAAGGCACTGTATCTACAGTATGTCCACAGATGATATTAAAGAAAATGTGAAGGGTGGCAGAGTGAGGCAAATAGTTTCAGTTGGAAAGAGGGTCAAAGAAGTGAAAGCTTATCATTGATTCTAAGAATTGAGAAAGTCTTGCTGGGGAAAGTACAGGTAGGATTCCTTAGTTTCAATGTTAGAGAATTTGTCCCATATGCGCTGCAGTGTTTTAAATGCCAAAGAATGAGACATGTAGCTACTCAGAAAATATGTGCAAAGTGTGGAGGGGAATATGATTATGGTGAATGTGGAAGCAATGTGAAGTGCTGTAATGAAGAACACAGTGCAGCATTTGGTGAATGCCAGGTACAGAGAGGCTCAGAGATATAGGATCAGTCATGATGTATTGTATACAGGGGCCGTAAAACAGATTGGTAGAACTACAGTGTGGACTGATGGAGCTTACATGGATGTACCCGTAGGAAGTGATGGTCCTGGCATAGTTTCAAGGCCTGTTCAGAAATCTTGTGTTCATGAATGTGCAGTGACAAAGGACACATGGATAATGAATAAAGTTGACTTCAGAGCTTTTATTGGTAAGGTTATCAAACGACTCAGGTTGTGGAAAACAGGTTTAAGGTTATTGTAGAGGCGACAAAAGAGATATTGGGGGTAACAGATGTTACTGTTGAAATGGTTGTTGACATGCTGAACATTCCTAAGGGTGGAGTGTTTCAGCATGATATAGATAACGTTTAATGGGGTTAGGGAGGGATTTTTTGAGGACGAGGGAGGAGGGTGTGGTAGAAGTTAGGGATTTATTTGGTTTAGAATTTGTTTTTCACAGTTGCACAGAATTAGGCAGATCATGATTGATCGTACATTCCAGCAAAGTAGGTGTCGGCATGCACTTTAAACTTTTGTTTGGGGACCGCCATGATATCATAGATGAAGGAAGTGCTAGAAGATGGCGGAAACGACTGTTCTGTTCAAAACTGATAGTGGGTCGGGTGAAGATGAGAGTACAGAGAGTGAGAACGAGTTGGCTACAGTCGTGAAAGGAAACAAAAGTAAAATTTTGATGGAAACTAAGAAAAATCCCTACATTCATTTATATTCGGAGTGAGGGTCTTGGATCAATGTTATGTGAGGGATCCGTTCAAAGTCATGAGGAGTATAACGGAGGCATTGGGTGAGGTGGTGGTCGTTGGGAGTCACAAGAGCTGGTCTTATTCAGATTTTGTGTGTCCGTGGAACAGAATAAGCATACTTTGCGCCTCAAATATTTTTTTATAGAATGTTGTGTATGGGTTTCCGAAGCATGGCGTCTGTCAAGGGGGTTATTTATGGGGTTGTGCTAGCCTTTGATCTAGCTCTCAAACTCTAGGCGGCATTCTGCTTTCTCCCTACAGTTTTCGGGCATCCTGCCTTCTCCCTACTGTTTTTGGGCCTTCTGCCTTCTCCCTGCAGTTTTCGGGCATCCTGCCTTCTCCCTACTGTTTTTGGGCAGTTTTCACCCAAGACCAATGTTCAGTGGTGTAAAAATACTTTAAAGTACTACTTCAGTAGTTTTTTGGTGGTGTCTGTTCTTTACTTTACTATTTATATTTTTGACTACTCTCACTTCACTACATTCCTAAAGAAAATAATATACTTTTTACTCCATACATTTTCCCTGACACCAAAAGTACTCCTTATATTTTGAATGCTTAACATAAAATGGTTCACTTCACACACTTATCACGGCAACATCCCTGGTCATCCCTACGGTCTCTGATCTGGCGGACTCACTAAACACAAATGCTTAATTTGTGAAGTATGTCTGAGTGTTGGAGTGTGCCCCAGGCTATCCGTAAATTTTAAAAACAAGAATATTGTGCCGTTTGTTTAATATATTCATATTTTTACTTTTGAAACTTAAGTATATTTAAAACCAAATAATTTTAGACATTTACCCAAGTAGCATTTTCCTGGGTAATTTCACTCAACTTTCTAGAGCAGTGGTTACCGATCTCAAAGGTGTTCCTAGTCGATCGCCAAACATTTCTGTAAAAAAACAACGATAAAGCCTTCTGTTCCTTTTTTTTCCTTCTCGGGCTGTTGATGGTAGGCGCACCCGATTCATCTGCCCTGCGCACTGGGTAGGTGAACTGTTGTCATTTTTAACCATTTCATGTGTCTGAAGTATAAACTGTGTGTTCCCGGGGGACCCAGACGGCAGATCAAGTGTACTGTTCAATTCAAGGGGCTTTATTGGCATGTGAAACATGTGTTAACACTGCCAAAGCAAGTGAGGTAGATAATATACAAAAGTGAAATAAACAATACAAATGAACAGTAAACATTACACTCATAGAAGTTCCAAAAGAATAAAGACATTACAAATGTCATATTATGTATATATACAGTGTTGTAACGATGTACAAAAGGGAAAATAAATAAACATAAATATGGGTTGTATTTACAATGGTGTTTGTTTTTTACTGGTTGACCTTTTTCTTGTGGCAACAGGTCACTAATATTGCTGCTGTGATGGCACACTGTGGTATTTCACCCAGTAGATATGGGAGTTTAGCAAAATTGGGTTTGTTTTCAAATTCTTTGTGGATCTGTGTAATCTGAGGGCAATGTGTCCCTAATATGGTCATACATTTGGCAACGAGGTTAGGAAGTGCAGCTCAGTTTCCACCTCAATTTGTGGGCCCATGTGCACATAGCCTGTCTTCTCTTGAGAGCCATGTCTGCCTACGGCGGCCTTTCTCAATAGCAATTAATGGTAATTATCTTTTTGTTTCCTCATGATTTGGTTGGGTCTAATTGTGTTGCTGTCCTGGGACTCTGTGGGTTGTGTTTGTGAGCAGAGCCCAGGGATCTGCCTACGGCGGCCTTTCTCAATAGCAATTAATGGTAATTATCTTTTTGTTTCAGAGCCCCGGGACCAGCTTGCTTAGGGGACTCTTCTCCAGGCTCATCTCTCTGTAGGTGATGGCTTTGTTATGGAAGGTTTGGGAATCGCTTCCTTTTAGGTGGTTGTAGAATTTAACAGCTCTTTTCTGGATTTTGATAATTAGCGGATATCAGCCTAATTCTGCTCTGCATGCATTATTTGGTGTTGTACACAGAGGACATTTTTCAGAATTCTGCATGCAGTCTCAATTTGCTGTTTGTTCCATTTTGTGAATTCTTGGTTGGTGAGTGGACCCCAGACCTCACAACCATAAAGGGCAATGGGTTGTATAACTGATTCAAGTATTTTGAGACAGATCCTAATTGGTATGTTGAATTTTATGTTCCTTTTGATGGCATTGAATGCCCTTCTTGCCTTTTCTCTCAGCTTTGTGGAAGTTACCTGTGGCGCTGATGTTTAGGCCACGGTATGAATCGTTTTTTGTGTGCTCTAGGGCAACGGTGTCTAGGTGGAATTTGTGGTCCTGGCAACTGGACCTTTTTTGGAACACCATTATTTTGGTCTTACTAAGATTTAATGTCATGGCCCAGGTCTGGCAGAATCTGTGCAGAATATCTAGGTGCTGCTGTAGGCCCTCCTTGGTTGAAGACAGAAGCACCAGATCATCAGCAAACAGTAGACATTTGACTTCAGATTCTAGCAGGGTGAGGCCGGATGCTGCAGACATTTCTAGTGCCCACGCCAATTTGTTGATATATGTTGACGAGGGTGGGGCTTAAGCTGCATCCCTGTCTCACCCCACAGCTCTGTGGGAAGAAATTTGTTTTTTTCCTATTTTAACCGCACACTTGTTTGTGTACATGTGTTTTATAATGTTGTATGTTTTGCCCCCAACACCAGTTTCCATCTATTTGTATAGCAGACCCTCATGCCAAATTGAGTCTAAGGCTTTTTTTAAATCAACAAAGCATGAGAACACTTTGGCTTTGTTTTAGTTTGTTTGTTTGTCAATTAGGGTGTGCAGGGTGAATACGTGGTCTGTCGTACGGTAATTTGGTAAAAAAGCCAATGTGACATTTGCTCAATACCTTGTTTTCCTTGAGGAAATGTATGAGTCTGCTGTTAATGATAATGCAGAGGATTTTTCCAAGGTTGCTGTTGACGCATATCCCACGGTAGTTATTGGGGTCAAATGTGTCTCCACTTTTGTGAATTGGGGTGATTATTCCTTGGTTCCAAATAATGGGGAAGATGCCAGAGCTAAAGATGACGTTTTAGTATCGCCAACTGGAATTTGTTGTCTGTATATTTGATCATTTCATTGAGGATACCATCAACACCACATGCCTTTTTGGGTTGGAGGGTTTTTATTTTGTCCTGTAGCTCATTCAAGGTACAGTGCCTTGCGAAAGTATTCGGACCCCTTGAACTTTGCGACCTTTTGCCACATTTCAGGCTTCAAACATAAAGATATAAAACTGTATTTTTTTGTGAAGAATCAACAACAAGTGGGACACAATCATGAAGTGGAACGACATTTATTGGATATTTCAAACTTTTTTAACAAATCAAAAACTGAAAAATTGGGCGTGCAAAATTATTAAGCCCCCTTAAGTTAATACTTTGTAGCGCCACCTTTTGCTGCGGTTACAGCTGTAAGTCGCTTGGGGTATGTCTCTCAGTTTTGCACATCGAGAGACTGACATTTTTTCCCATTCCTCCTTGCAAAACAGCTCGAGCTCAGTGAGGTTGGATGGAGAGCATTTGTGAACAGCAGTTTTCAGTTCTTTCCGCAGATTCTCGATTGGATTCAGGTCTGGACTTTGACTTGGCCATTCTAACACCTGGATATGTTTATTTTTGAACCATTCCATTGTAGATTTTGCTTTATGTTTTGGATCATTGTCTTGTTGGAAGACAAATCTCTGTCCCCAGTCTCAGGTCTTTTGCAGACTCCATCAGGTTTTCTTCCAGAATGGTCCTGTATTTGGCTCCATCCATCTTCCCATCAATTTTAACCATCTTCCCTGTCCCTGCTGAAGAAAAGCAGGCCCAAACCATGATGCTGCCACCACCATGTTTGACAGTGGGGATGGTGTGTTCAGTGTGATGAGCTGTGTTGCTTTTACGCCAAACATAACGTTTTGCATTGTTGCCATAAAGTTCAATTTTGGTTTCATCTGACCAGAGCACCTTCTTCCACATGTTTGGTGTGTCTCCCAGGTGGCTTGTGGCAAACTTTAAACAACACTTTTTATGGATATCTTTAAGAAATGGCTTTCTTCTTGCCACTCTTCCATAAAGGCCAGATTTGTGCAATATATGACTGATTGTTGTCCTATGGACAGAGTCTCCCACCTCAGCTGTAGATCTCTGCAGTTCATCCAGAGTGATCATGGGCCTCTTGGCTGCATCTCTGATCAGTCTTCTCCTTGTATGAGCTGAAAGTTTAGAGGGACGGCCAGGTCTTGGTAGATTTGCAGTGGTCTGATTCTCCTTCCATTTCAATATTATCGCTTGCACAGTGCTCCTTGGAATGTTTAAAGCTTGGGAAATCTTTTTGTATCCAAATCCGGCTTTAAACTTCTTCACAACATTATCTCGGACCTGCCTGGTGTGTTCCTTGTTCTTCATGATGCTCTCTGCGCTTTTAACGGACCTCTGAGACTATCACAGTGCAGGTGCATTTATACGGAGACTTGATTACACACAGGTGGATTGTATTTATCATCATTAGTCATTTAGGTCAACATTGGATCATTCAGAGATCCTCACTGAACTTCTGGAGAGAGTTTGCTGCACTGAAAGTAAAGGGGCTGAATAATTTTGCACGCCCAATTTTTCAGTTTTTGATTTGTTAAAAAAGTTTGAAATATCCAATAAATGTCGTTCCACTTCATGATTGTGTCCCACTTGTTGTTGATTCTTCACAAAAAAATACAGTTTTATATCTTTATGTTTGAAGCCTGAAATGTGGCAAAAGGTTGCAAAGTTCAAGGGGGCCGAATACTTTCGCAAGGCACTGTAATTGGAGAATCCAGTGGGTTCTGGTAGTCTCTAATAGTTGACTCTAAGATTTTGTATTTGATCATGTATATGTTTTTGCTGTTTGTTCTTTGTTATAGAGCCAAAAACTCGAGTTTACCCATCTGCAGGAAGACGGTGGAGGAAAGGGAGAGCAGAGGGACACGACCCTCAGTCTGCGGCTCTCTCCCTCCACAGAGACTGAACCTCAGATGCAGGCACCATCAGGCCAGTAAAATAAAAAGCAAATTATTTAAATGCGTGCACACTTGGCTGTGCCTCACAAGTAATACAACAACAGATCTATTACCGGTGTGATCATATAGCCTACCTCAAATTTTGAAAATATATATTTTTAAATGGCCTGAACAACAATGCATTGGCATGGCAATTCAAGCAAACCCAATATGGGGTGATAGCGTATTGGGCTATAGCTTACTGCACACACCTCATTGCTACAGTACTGTTTTTAATTGGTTAATGTTGCATAGGCTTACATTTTTTAGGATCAGTTTAAAAAAAAAAAATCTTAGCGGTAGATCTCAACTTGCATTTTGACTCAGTGATCTTGACTCAGAAATTGTGATCAGTAGTCTACATGGCCACTGTTAACTGTAACTTAGGAGTGTACAGCCTCAGTAGACCTGAAATTTGCTCAGTGCCTAAAATGTTTTGAGGGAACATTGCCCATGACTGCCTCATGAACTAGTCCGGATGCTGCATTTTAAAATGTAGAAACCTCAATAATCATTGCTTTCGAAACATATGGCCCTTATCTTTCATCAGTAAGATAGAATCATTAAAATAAAAAAGATACACTTACTGTAGCAGTTTTGCACAGATCCATACAGCTATAGGTGCCTCCATCCAACGAAACTACACTTCCCGAGTTATGCTGACACACAGGTGTTTGGAACATGCTAGATAGGTAATTAGCACAGGTAGTCAACCTCGTTTTCCATAAACAAGCGCTGTAACATGGAGATATGGCAGTGTGGGAACACTAACCCTAGCCCTTGATCATGACTCTGTTCAATTACATTACACATGTCAGAACTGCCAAATTTTGAATATAGATTTCCTATCATGAATGTTGTCTAGATCACCATTATTATTTTGTTTTAAAGCACAATTCTACATATCACATTGCTTAGACCCATGACCCATGTTTAAAAATAACAGGTCAGGTGTATTCAGGATTCTTTTAAAGTTGAATAAACACTCAAATCTCTGGGTTTGAAGTTATTTTGAGACTATTTGGGCATTTAACTTTAGAGTATTCTAACTGGGGGGCATTGAATTAAATAGGTTTTTGGTTATAAAATGCTAATATTAATTGTTGGTGGCAGCATATTTTTTTTGTAGTTGTACAGTATAATTTAATGACTAAGACAAGTTCACCGAATTACATTTTCTACCAACATTTCATGTTAGGCTTATTGATTTGAGAGCTTCTGAAAGTCTTAACTCTTAATAGAAATGGAAACATTTATAACCATAGTTGAAACACCTTTCGTATCAAAAGTACAAAAATAACATTCTGCAGAAATATCAAATCAAAGTTTGTCACGTGCGCCGAATACAACAGACCTTACAGTGAAATGCTTACTTACAGGCTCTAACCAATAGTGCAAAAAAGGTATTAGGTGAACAATAGGTAAGTAAAGAAATAAAAAGACAGTGAAAAATAACAGTAGCAAGGCTACATACAGACACCGGTTAGTCAGGCTAATTAACATAGTACGTACATGTAGATATGGTTAAAGTGACTATGCACATATGATTGACAGAGAGTAGCAGTAGCATAAAAGAGGGGTTGGCGGGTGGTGGATGACGGGACACAATGCAGATAACCCGGTTAGCCAATGTGCGGGAGCACTGGTTGGTCTCCCCAATTGAGGTAGTATGTCCATGAATGTATAGTTAAAGTGACTATGCATATATGATAAACAGAGAGTAGCAGCAGCATAAGAGGGGTTGGGGGGTGGCACACAATGCTAATAGTCCGGGTAGCCATTTGATTACCTGTTCAGGAGTCTTATGGCTTGGGGGTAAAAACTGTTGAGAAGCCTTTTTGTCCTAGACTTGGCACTCTGGTACCGCTTGCCATGCTGTAGTAGAGAGAACAGTCTATAACTGGGGTGGCTGGGGTCTTTGACCATTTTTAGGGCCTTCCTCTGGTGTAGAGGTCCTGGATGGCAGGCAGCTTAGCCCCAGTCATGTACTGGGCCATACGCACTACCCTCTGTAGTGCCTTGCGGTCGGAGGCCAAGCAATTGCTGTACCAGGCAGTGATGCAACCAGTCAGGATGCTCTCGATGTTGCAGCTGTAGAAATTTTGTTTGAGGATCTCAGGTCCCATGCCAAATCTTTTTAGTTTCCCTGAAAGGGAATAGGCTTTGTCGTGCCATCTTCACAACTGTCTTGGTGTGTTTGGACCATTCTAGTTTGTTGGTCATGTGGACACCAAGGAACTTGAAGCTCTCAACCTGCTCTACTACAGCCCCGTTGATGAGAATGGGGGCGTGCTCGTTCCTCATTTTCCTGTAGTCCACAATCATCTCCTTAGTCTTGGTTATGTTGAGGGATAAGTTGTTATTCTGGCACCGCCCGGCCAGGTCTCTGACCTCCTCCCTATAGGCTGTCTCGTCATTGTCGGTGATCAGGCCTACCACTGTTGTGTCGTCTGCAAACTTAATGGTGTTGGAGTCGTGCCTGGCCATGCAGTTGTGGGTGAACAGGGAGTACAGGAGGGGACTGAGCACGCACCACTGGGGGACTCCAGTGTCGAGGATCAGCGTGGTAAATGTGTTTCTACCTACCCTCACCACCTGGGGGCGGGCCGTCAGGAAGTCCAGGATCCAGTTGCAGAGGGAGGTTCTTTAGTCCCAGGATTCTTAGCTTAGTGATGAGCTTTGAGGATACTATGGTGTTGAACGCTGAGCTGTAGTCAATGAATAGCATTCTCACATAAGTGTTCCTTTTGTCCATGTGGGAAAGGGCAGTATGGAATGCAATAGAGATTGCATCATCTGTGGATCTGTTTGGACGGTATGCAAATTGGAGCGGGTCTAGGTTTTCTGGGATAATGGTGTTGATGTGAGCCATTACCAGCCTTTCAAAGCACTTCATGGCTACGGAGTGCTATGGGTCTGTAGTCATTTAGGCAGGTTTCCTTTGTGTTCTTGGGCACAAGGACTATGGTGGTCTGCTTGAAACATGTTGGCATTACAGACTCAATCAGGGACATGTTGACAATGTCAGTGAAGACACCTGCCATTTTGTCAGCACATGCCTGGAGCACACGTCCTGGTAATTCGTCTGGCCCTGCAGCCTTGTATATGTTGACCTGTTTAAAGGTCTTACTAACGTCAGCTACGGAGAGTGTGATCACACAGACATCCGGAACAGCTGATGCTCTCATGCATGCCTCAGTGTTGCGTGCATAGAAGTGATTTAGCTCGTCTGGTATGCTCTTGTCACTAGGCAGCTCGCGGCTGTGCTTCCCTTTGTAGTCTGTAATAGTTTGCAAGCCCTGCCACATAAGACAAGCATCGGAGCCGGTGTAGTATGATTCAATCTTAGCCCTGTATTGACGCTTTGCCTGTTTGATGGTTTGTCGCAGGGCATAGCAGGATTTCTTGTAAGCTTCCGGGTTAGAGTCCCACACCTTGAAAACGGCAGCTATACCCTTTAGCTCAGTGCGAATGTTGCCTGTAATCCATGGCTTCTGGTTGGGGTATGTACGCACAGTCACTGTGGGGACGATGTCCTCGATGCACTTATTGATAAAGCCAGTGACAGATGTGGTGTACTCCTCAATGCACTGGAAGAATCCCGGAACATGTTCCAGTCTGTGATAGCAAAACAGCCCTGTAGTTTAGCATCTGCTTCATCTGACCACTTTTTATAGACTGAGTCACTGGTGCTTCCTGCTTTCATTTTTGCTTGTAAGCAGGAATCAGGAGGAAAGAGTTGTGGTCGGATTTACCAAATGGAGGGCGAGGGAGAGCTTTGTACGCGTCGCTGTGTGTGGAGTACAGTTGATCTATAATTTTTTTCCCTCTGTTTGCACATTTAACATGTTGATAGATATTTGGTAGAACTGATTTAAGTTTCCCTGCATTAAAGTATCCGGCCACTAGGAGCACCGCCTCTGGGTGAGTGGTTTCCTGTTTGCTTATTACCTTATACAGTTGACTGAGTGTTTTCTTAGTGGTGGTAAATAAACAGCCACGAAAAGTATAGCTGAAAACTCTCTCGGAAAGTAATGTGGCCTGCAATTTATCACAATACTTCAGGTGAGCAAAATCTAGAGAATATTCAACATCTGGTTAAAAAGATGATTGATTTGTCTGGCGAGAGGATGTTTATTATCAGAGCAGAATGAAGTAACAATATAGCAGATTAATGTTGAAATGTGAGTCACTGGAACCGCTGCTTGCGGACTACATGCAGGCATCAGGTATCCAATGTCGGATTCAGCCAGTTGATACTGTAGTGTACTGCATTGTGATTTGCCTAGTACCTCAACTCCTCCACAGAATTGAGTTCAGACTAGAGTTAATCAAATACAATCACTGACTGGGTCTTCATCGCTGTTGCTCTAAGATTGCAACTCAGTGCAAATGCATGTGCCAATTGAATCTCAACAAGGAAACAGTCGGTAATTGTATATGATTAACGTTTTATAAAAGAGTATGGATTTCAGCAAACAAAGACATTAAATGTGAAGACATATCAAATCAGTTCTCTAGGTTTAATTATGTAAACATTCATTAACTAGGAAGTCAGGGCACCATGGAAAATGTTGAGATTAAAGTTATAATTTCCCCAATAGAACTCTTCAGATATTTCAATATCTGATCAAATAGTCTTCTATTAATGAATTTATTATTACCTCATCAGTTCTCATTACAGAATGTCGCAAACTCTTGGATATCTGCACAAACCATAGTTTCCAAAATGAATCAGCAATATACAAATTGTTTAAATTATTTTTCACCAAATAAATCACACAGAATAAGATAAAACAAACAGTAGATATTGGTTACTAACAGTGATAGAAAAGTCCTTAGTGGGGCAAGCAGATATGACGGCTTGGTAGACAAAGGAAAGGGGTGTGGACTGCGAGAGCGGGAAAGACAAAATGGATTCACTACACACAGTGGATAATTATAATTATGGAAATGCTAATCCTTCGCACATTTAAGGCCACTCATTCAAGAATAATTGCTATGTATATATTTATGCCCGTATGACATTGTCTTCTCTGTTGGAATACTCAATCGTCCTGTAGAGTTCATCAAAGTGTCTGGTTAACTTTCCCAAAAGTCACGCCTTTCGTGGTTGTAGGTGGTTAGAATGGATACTTCAGAGTACCATTCGGAAATGTTCTTATAGGGTCGATGTTTCGGCGGTTGTCGGTATTATAGAATTGTAGCCATTCCAACGTTGGGACTCTGTCCCGGCGTTCTCTAACTTCTTAACCATTCGAGACGTCCGGCTTAAGGTGGGTCTCTTTGGCATGAAATGTACATTTCATCACGGGTGGTTTTATACTCTGGAGTAGAAAAGGGCAGTTCCATGACGACGACGTAATGTCTATGCGCGCGTACCAAATGAAACGCACTCAACATGACTGTCCACAGACCTTTCCCACATTCTCAAAAGTAGAAATATTGTTTAGTTCTCCCATTTTGGGATTAGGAGTTTTAAACTAAGAAGCTCTTTTCTGGTAGACTTTCTCCCTCAATACTGCATGGCAGTTTCTACCATGTGTCTTACCTGTCGTAAAGCCATAATACTGGAGAGAGAGGGGAGGGGGGGGGCTATGATCCTCCCTCCAGGGCACATCATGACAACAGGCACGCAACATGAGCACACAGTTTAAGAATTTACATTTTGGAGTATCGATGCATAGCGAATCAGAGGTTATTTTCAAATACTCTAGGCTGGCAATACCGTAATCTTGGTTTTCATCAGAGCAGAGAATCTTGTTTCTCATGGTCAGAGTCCTCATGTTCTGAGAGTCTTTAGGTGCCTTCTGGCAAACTCCAAGCGGGCTGTCCTGTGCCTTTTATTCAGAAGTGGCTTCCGTCTGGCCACTCTACCATAAAGGCCTGGTTGGTGGAGTGCTGCAGAGATGGTTGTCCTTCTGGAAGGTTCTCCCATCTCCACAGAGGAACTCTAGCGCTATGTCAGAGTGACCATTGAGTTCTTGGTCACGTCCCTGACCAAGGCCCTTCTCCCCCGATGGTTCAGTTTCTCTGTGGAGTCAGCAGTCTCTCACAACTCAATCGCTGGTTGAAAACTGTTTTCTGCCCCTCCCAAAAGATAGAATTTGTAGATAATTGGCCCTCTTTCTGGGACTCACCCACAAACAGGACCAAGCCTGAGCTGCTGAGGAGTGACGGACTCCATCCTAGCTGGAGGGGTGCTCTCATCTTATCTACCAACATAGACAGGGCTCTAACTCCTCTAGCTCCACAATGAAATAGGGTGCAGGCCAGGCAGCAGGCTGTTAGCCAGCCTGCCAGCATAGTGGAGTCTGCCACGAGCACAGTCAGTGTAGTCAGCTCAGCTATCACCATTGAGACCGTGTCTGTGCCTCGACCTAGGTTGGGCAAAACTAAACATGGCGGTGTTCGCCTTAGCAATCTCACTAGGATAAAGACCACCTCCATTCCTGTCATTATTGAAAGAGATCATGATACCTCACATCTCAAAATAGGGCTACTTAATGTTAGATCCCTTACTTCAAAGGCAATTATAGTCAATGAACTAATCACTGATCATAATCTTGATGTGATTGGCCTGACTGAAACATGGCTTAAGCCTGATGAATTTACTGTGTTAAATGAGGCCTCACCTCCTGGCTACACTAGTGACCATATCCCCCGTGCATCCCACAAAGGCGGAGGTGTTGCTAACATTTACGATAGCAAATTTCAATTTACAAAAACAAAAATGACGTTTTCGTCTTTTGAGCTTCTAGTCATGAAATCTATGCAGCCTACTCAATCACTTTTTATAGCTACTGTTTACAGGCCTCCTGGGCCATATACAGCGTTCCTCACTGAGTTCCCTGAATTCCTATTGGACCTTGTAGTCATAAGATAATATTAATAATATTATAATATTAATAATATTATAATATTCTAATCTTTGGTGACTTTAATATTCACATGGAAAAGTCCACAGACCCACTCCAAAAGGCTTTCGGAGCCATCATCGACTCAGTGGGTTTTGTCCAACATGTCTCTGGACCCACTCACTGTCACAGTCATACGCTGGACCTAGTTTTGTCCCATGGAATAAATGTTGTGGATCTTAATGTTTTTCCTCATAATCCTGGACTATCGGACCACCATTTTATTACATTTGCAATTGCAACAAATAATCTGCTCAGACCCCAACCAAGGAACATCAAAAGTCGTGCTATAAATTCACAGACAACACAAAGATTCCTTGATGAACTTCCAGATTCAATCTGTCTACCCAAGGACGCCAGAGGACAAAAATCAGTTAACCACCTAACTGAGGAACTCAATTTAACCTTGCGCAATACCCTAGATGCAGTTGCACTCCTAAAAACTAAAAACATTTCTCATAAGAAACTAGCTCCCTGGTACACAGAAAATACCCGAGCTCTGAAGCAAGCTTCCAGAAAATTGGAACGGAAATGGCGCCCCACCAAACTGGAAGTCTTCCGACTAGTTTGGAAAGACAGTACCGTGCAGTATCAAAGAGCCCTTACTGCTGCTCGATCATCCTATTTTTCTAACTTAATTGAGGAAAATAAGAACAATCCGAAATACGTTTTTTATACTGTCGCAAAGTTAACTAAAAAGCAGCATTCACCAAGAGAGGATGACTTTCACTTTAGCAGTGATAAATTCATGAACTTCTTTGAGGAAAATATGATGATTATTAGAAAGCAAATTACGGACTCCTCTTTAAATCTGCGTATTCCTTCAAAGCTCAGTTGTCCTGAGTCTGCACAACTCTGCCAGGACCTAGGATCAAGAGAGACGCTCAAGTGTTTTAGTACTATATCTCTTGACACAATGATGAAAATAATCATGGCCTCTAAACCTTCAAGCTGCATACTGGACCCTATTCCAACTAAACTACTGAAAGAGCTGCTTCCTGTGCTTGGCCCTCCTATGTTGAACATAATAAATGGCTCTCTATCCACTGGATGTGTACCAAACTCACTAAAAGTGGCAGTAATAAAGCCTCTCTTGAAAAAGCCAAACCTTGACCCAGAAAATATAAAAAAATATGGGCCTATATCAAATCTTCCATTCCTCTCAAACATTTTAGAAAAGGCTGTTGAAACTCACTGCCTTCCTGAAGACAAACAATGTATACGAAATGCTTCAGTCTGGTTTTAGACCCCATCATAGCACTGAGACGGCACTTGTGAAGGTGGTAAATTACATTTTAATGGCATCGGACCGAGGCTCTGCATCTGTCCTCGTGCTCCTAGACCTTAGTGCTGCTTTTGATACCATCGATCACCACATTCTTTTGGAGAGATTGGAAACCCAAATTGGTCTACACGGACAAGTTCTGGCCTGGTTTAGATCTTATCTGTCGGAAAGATATCAGTTTGTCTCTGTGAATGGTTTGTCCTCTGACAAATCAACTGTAAATTTCGGTGTTCCTCAAGGTTCCGTTTTAGGACCACTATTGTTTTCACTATATATTTTACCTCTTGGGGATGTTATTCGAAAACATAATGTTAACTTTCACTGCTATGCGGTTGACACACAGCTGTACATTTCAATGAAATATGGTGAAGCCCCAAAATTGCCCTTGCTAGAAGCATGTGTTTCAGACATAAGGAAGTGGATGGCTGCAAACGTTCTACTTTTAAACTCGGACAAAACAGAGATGCTTGTTCTAGGTCCCAAGAAACAAAGATCTTCTGTTGAATCTGACAATTAATCTTAATGGTTGTACAGTCGTCTCAAATAAAACTGAAGGACCTCAGCGTTACTTTGGACCCTGATCTCTCTTTTGAAGAACATATCAAGACCATTTCAAGGACAGTTTTTTTCCATCTACGTAACATTGCAAAAATCCGAAACTTTCTGTCCAAAAATGATGCAGAAAAATTAATCCATGCTTTTGTCACTTCTAGGTTAGACTACTGCAATGCTCTACTTTCTGGCTACCCGGATAAAGCACTAAATAAACTTCAGTTAGTGCTAAATACGGCTGCTAGAATCCTGACTAGAACGAAAAAATTTGATCATATTACTCCAGTGCTAGCCTCTCTACACTGGCTTCCTGTCAAAGCAAGGGCTGATTTCAAGGTTTTACTGCTAACCTACAAAGCATTACATGGGCTTGCTCCTACCTATCTCTCTGATTTGGTCCTGCCGTACATACCTACACGTACGCTACGGTCACAAGACGCAGGCCTCCTAATTGTCCCTAGAATTTCTAAGCAAACAGCTGGAGGCAGAGCTCAATTTTTATGGAACGGTCTGCCTACCCATGTCAGAGACGCAAACTCGGTCTCAACCTTTAAGTCTTTACTGAAGACTCATCTCTTCATCTCATCTCATATGATTGAGTGTAGTCTGGCCCAGGAGTGGGAAGGTGAACGGAAAGGCTCTGGAGCAACGAACCGCCCTTGCCGTCTCTGCCTGGCCGGTTCCCCTCTTTCCACTGAGATTCTCTGCCTCTAACCCTATTACAGGGGCTGAGTCACTGGCTTACTGGGGCTCTCTCATGCCGTCCCTGGAAGGGGTGCGTCACCTGAGTGGGTTGATTCACTGATGTGGTCATCCTGTCTGGGTTGGTGCCCCCCCCTTGGGTTGTGCCGTGGCGGAGGTCTTTGTGGGCTATACTCAGCCTTGTCTCAGGATGGTAAGTTGGTGGTTGAAAATATCCCTCTAGTGGTGTGGGGGCTATGCTTTGGCAAAGTGGGTGGGGTTATATCCTTCCTGTTTGGCCCTGTCCGGGGGTGTCCTCGGATGGGGCCACAGTGTCTCCTGACCCCTCCTGTCTCAGCCTCCAGTATTTATGCTGCAGTAGTTTATGTGTCGGGGGGCTAGGGTCAGTTTGTTATATCTGGAGTACTTCTCCTGTCCTATTCGGTGTCCTGTGTGAATCTAAGTGTGCGTTCTCTAATTCTCTCCTCTTTCTTTCTCTCTCTCGGAGGACCTGAGCCCTAGGGCCATGCCCCAGGACTACCTGACATGATGACTCCTTGCTGTCCCCAGTCCACCTGGCCGTGCTGCTGCTCCAGTTTCAACTGTTCTGCCTTATTATTATTCGACCATGCTGGTCATTTATGAACATTTGAACATCTTGGCCATGTTCTGTTATAATCGCCACCCGGCACAGCCAGAAGAGGACTGGCCACCCCACATAGCCTGGTTCCTCTCTAGGTTTCTTCCTAGGTTTTGGCCTTTCTATGGAGTTTTTCCTAGCCACCGTGCTTCTACACCAGCATTGCTTGCTGTTTGGGGTTTTAGGCTGGGTTTCTGTACAGCACTTTGAGATATCAGCTGATGTATGA
The DNA here is from genome assembly GCF_057628025.1 of Oncorhynchus mykiss. NCBI lineage: Eukaryota > Metazoa > Chordata > Actinopteri > Salmoniformes > Salmonidae > Oncorhynchus > Oncorhynchus mykiss. Next base: position 17,445,714 of record NC_143051.1, on the reverse strand, counting down.
AGGGCTATATAAATACATTTGATTTGATGCTGCAGACATTTTTTGGTACCTTTCCCCAGATCTGTGCCTCGACACAATCCTGTCTCAGGGCTTTACGAACAATTCCTTCAACCTCATGGCTTGGTTTTCAAATGCACTATCAACTGTGGGACCTTATATAGACAGGTGTGCCTTTCAAAATCATGTCCAATCAATTGAATTTACAACAGGTGGACTCTGATCAAGTTGAAACATCTCAAGGATGCACCTGAGCTTAATGTTGAGTATTATAGCAAAGCATCTGAATACTTGTTTACATAAGTTATTTCAGCTTTGTCACTATGGGGTATTGGTGTAGCTTGAGGAAAACAATGAATTCATTACGTTACAGGCTGTAATGTAACAGTGTGGGAAAAAAGGAAAGGGATTTGAATACTTTACAAATGCACTGTAGTTAACTAGCCAGGCTACAAGATATGTGTTGAATTGGCTATCTAGTTAGTCTTGTCTTTATTTTACAGGCTAGGCCTACATGCTGCATCATTTCAGAAGATAAGGAGAGTTGCCACAAAACAGTGACAGGATTATTGCACAACACACATACGTCATTCATAAACATGGGTGTTATGTGTTGACAGTACATGCACATTGACCAGGCACACAAACAAAAGCAAGAAAAATGTGAAAGAGACAGCAAAAAGAAAATTAGGATAACAAATGTAAAAACACTGAATTAGCTGATTTAAGAGAAGGTACTATTTACCAATTTATGTAGAATCTGAATCATCCAATGTAAAATGCTGTCGTAGGCATTTTAACATACAAGGACAGGGGGCTTACTGACTGTACCCAGAAACAGTTTCCAATATCCATTAGCATACCACTTAGGCTTCATTCTAAGTATTGGCCTAACAGACCTGCTACACTGGATGTGCTACTTAAGCTGAGCAGCGACTGACACGCTCTCATTGTTGTCAATGAAACCTGCTACACTGGCTGCGTTAGCAGGGTGGGTCTGAAGCGTACGATTACTCTCTGGTTCGTGTTTCAAGAATTTGTCATGTTGCTTGTGCCCGAGACCACTTGCTGGAGTGGCATGCACTGGGCTGGCGCGACCTCCAGTATACTCAGCCTGGTGCTCAGCCATGCTATCAGCTGCCCCTTTAGAGTCAGATGCCACATCCTCATCTGGTTTGGCTTTAGCTTTCACTGGAGAGGGTTTAACTTCTTGCGAGTCATTGCCTTCTGTTGTGGATCCAACTTCAACTGGTTCTTCTTGCATATCTGCCTGGATGTTGGTATTACCCTCTACCGTTAGCGGGTTGGTATCCGCTGCATCAGTGAAATCGTCCCAACACTCTGAGATAATCTTGTCCTCGCTGTACCGCCAGTCGGTGTTCCTCAGGGTCTCCACGTACCTCCTGGTCGGTTCCTTTTGCGCCCTGGGGGGGGGGCTCCTCTGGCCGACATAGGTCCTGTCCTGAGCCCCCTGGTTGGCTGCTGGTCCTAGTCGGCGTTTAAGCGGGAGAGGGGAGTATTGAGGGGCGTCCCCCCCTGCCTGTGGGTTGTGGTCTGTCCCTCTCAGACGGGCCTCAGGCATGGGCTGATCCAAGGCGGGGGGAGAGGGATCCCTGGGCCCACCGACACGCAGCGGTCTGGTGATGCCATGCTGGATAGCGGCCTGAGCGCTGCCATACATGAAGACCTGAGGAAAACATTTACTGCTTCAGGGACAGGCAGGAACCAGTTAGTATGACTGCTGGGTGAGTCAGGATCAATTCAATTTCAGCACAGGAAGTAAATAGAAATACTCGTTCAAGAATTTACCACCAATTCACTTCCTGATTTGACAGAATTGACCCCAGACCTTGTGACAGTGTTTCTTTGTGTGTGCGCGTGTCCTTACCAGGATGGAGAGCACGATGGTGATGAGCACAGGGATCTGCAAGGTGACAGGTAGGTCCTTGAGGAGGGCTCGTAGGAACTCGCTGATCCCCTGACCAATGTGCTTCAGAGGCTCCGTGAAGAAGGTGGTGATGGTCATAGTGATAGCCTTCAGAGACAGAGAGATAATGCATTATCACACTGCATTCTACAGGTCCAGGAAATGGGCTAAAAGTTAGTTTAGTTGTCAACGGGGTTGGGGTCAATTCCATTTGTAGTTCAAGTTAATAAAACCCACATTGCAGTCAGACACCGAATTAGATTGATATTGTATTGTTAAATAGACAAAGTTTTAATAAGTGAAAATGGCAATATTTACATTTGAGGATACTCAAATGGTTGTTAATGGAGTGACAAGAGTAAGGTATGGGTGACTATCTCACAGTCCTGGCATGTTGAATAGGTTAGCCGTCAACAGGGTTAGGTCAATTCTATTTCAATGCAGTCATTTCTGGAAGTAGACTGAAAACTTGAAGTGGAATGTCAGTTTACTTCCTGAATTGGCTAAATGGAAATGGACTTTCCCAGGTCGCCAAAAATAGGTTACCTTAGTTGGTGGTACGAGAAGGATGGGGTTGACCATGAGGACTTCGTAGTACATCTTACAGGGATCGTCTTGGAGAGTCATGGCACCTCTGTACCAATCTGTGGTACAGGCAGTACACTACAGTAGGCTTCACGACAACAAACCGATGTGCAGTAAACTTAATGCAACAAAATTGTCAAAATGTATAAGACCATGTGTATTAGGCTATTTTCTTAAAAACGGCATTCTATTATTTGCCAGAAACGAGTGAGAAGTAATGTGTACTTTATTGTATAGTCATGCACCAATGATTACGAAAGCATGATGCATTCAATAAAATGTAGCTTCACTTATATTTCTGAGATGATGCAAATCTGATCCCCCTGTGTAAAGATGTGATGCCATGCTCACGTGTTATTTTTACATCTCACCCTTCAAATTATCCCACCAGTCAATTTTCTTCCTCCCAGTGCATTTTGCGTCGACGCCCTCCATCTTCACCATTTTGTTTTGGTGCTCGGCAAACGCAATCTGACAGGTCGAGAAAATCCAATAACATATGGTGGATTAACATTGTGTCATTCGTGTGCTGGAGGCTGGTCTAGCAGTAGTGCCGCCACCACCAGGACCACACACACAGTTAAAACCCCAGTACTACGACTGCTTTAACCCCTCATCTCCCAATCACAACTAACCAGTCACAGTCGAGCTCTCCTGGCAAGAAATGTGGTTTTTCTCAAGATATTCCTTGGTAGTGTTCCTTAATTCAGTTGACTGAGTTTTGAAGAATAGAGACGGCATTTGGAAATAATTGTGCTATAACCCCCCCCCCCCAAAAAAAACAACATTATTTGCAGAGACCTGAAAGAATATTGTAGTGTTTAGCCTACACTTTTACCCTCAGAACATGAACCAATCCGGAGTCAGGAAAACCCTACACTGAAGGATGCCAGAATGGCCACTGGCAGTAAAGGAGCTTTGCACCTATTCTTTCAGATAATTACTTTAATTTACTACTGAACTTTAGTCACCAGACAGTAAGGGGTAATTAGCATGTGGAAATGCATGGAAGTGTGTGTGTGTGTGTGTGTGTGTGTTAATTTACCTTGTAGAGATAGAACCAATTCCAGACCAGACTGATGAGGAAGCAGATGGCAAAGATTCTCTTGAACTGGACAAACCAAGAGACTATAGACCACAGCTCGCTGCAGATGATGACCACTATGATTAAGACCCACACAGACACCTGGGAGAGAGATGCCCTTTAAATACAGTACCTTCAGAAAGTATTCACACCACTTCAACATTTTACTGTGTTACAGCCTGAATTCAAATAGATTCTCACCCATCTACACAATGACAAACTGAAAACATGTTTTTAGAAAAATGTTTGACTGAAAATTAAATATCTAATAGACATACCAGTCAAAAGTTGACACCTACTCATTCCAGGGTTTTTATTTGGTTTTACTATTTTCTACATTGTAGAATAGTCCAGACATCAATACAATGAAATAATCAATGGAATCATGTCGTAACCAAAAGTGTTATCAAAATATATTTAACATATATTCAATGTAGCCACTCGTTGCCTTGATGACAGCTTTGCATTCTCTCAGCAAGCTTCATGAGGTAGTCACCCTGAAAGCATTTCAATTAACAGGTGTGCCTTGGTAAAAGTTAATTTGTGGAATTTCTTTCCTTCTTAATGCGTTTGAGACAAGGTAGGGGTGGTATACAGAAGACAGCCCTATCTGGTAAAAGAACAAAGTCCATATTATGGAAATAACAGCTCAAATAAGCAAAGAGAAACAACAGTCCATCATTATGACATGAAGGTCAGTCAATGGCTTTCAATTTCAAGAACTTTGAAAGTGCCGTCTCAAAAACCATCAAGCGCTATGATGAAACTGGCTCTCATTAGGACCTCCACTGGAAAGGAAGACCCACAGTTACCTCTGCTGCATAAGATAAGTACATTAGAGAGTTACCAGCCTCAGAAATTGCAGCCCAAATAAATGCTTCAGAGTTCAAGTAACACACATCTCGACATCAACTGTTCAGAGACTGTGAATCTTGACTTCATGGTCAAATTGCTGCAAAGAAACCACTAAAGGGCACCAATAAGAAGAGACTTGCTTGGGCCAAGAAACACAGGCAATGGACATTTGGTCTGATGAGTCCAAATTTGAGATTTTTGGTTCCAACTGCCGTGTCTTTGTGAGACGCCCAATCGGTGAACTGATGATCTCTGCATGTGTGGTTCCCAGAGTGGAGCATAGAGGTGGTGTGATGGTGACACGGTCTGTAATTTATTTAGAATTTAACCAGCATGGCTACCACAGCTAGCCTAGTGGTTAGAGCGTTGGGCCAGTAACTCAAAGGTTGCTGGATTAAATCAGTTGACATGGTAAAAATCTGTCGTTCTCCACCAGGCGCCGAAGACGTGGATGTCGATTAAGGCAGCCCCCCACACCTCTCTGATTCAAAGGGGTTGGGTTAAATGCGGAAGACACATTTCAGTTGTAGGCATTCAGTTGTCCAACTGACTAGGTATCCCATTCTTGAGCAATACGCCATCCCATCTGGTTTGTGCTTAGTGGGACTATCATTTGTTTTTTTTGTTGTTGAATTTTACCCCTTTTTCTCCCCAATTTCGAGGTATCCAATTGTTGTAGTACCAACTATCTTGTCTCATCGCTACAACTCCCGTACGGGCTCGGGAGAGACGAAGGTTGAAAGTCATGCCTCCTCCGATACACAAACAAACCAAGCCGCACTGCTTCTTAACACAGCACGCATCCAACCCGGAAGCCAGCCGCACCAATGCGCCGGAGGAAACACTGTGCACCTGGCCCCCTTGGCTAGCGCACACTGCGCCCAGCCCGCCACAGGAGTCGCTGGTGATGGAGAGAGTGATGGAGTGCTGCATCAGATGACCTAGCATCCACAAATCACCCGACCTCAACCCAATTGAGATGGTTTGGGATGAATTCAACCGCAGAGTGAAGGAAAAGCAGCCAGCTCAGCATGTGGGAAGACTGTTGGAAAAACATTCCAGGTGAAACTGGTTTAGAGAATGCCAAGAGTGTGCAACGCTGCCAAGGCAAAGCGTGGCTATTTGAAGAATTTTAAATATATTTAGATTTATTTAACACTTTTTTGGTTACTACATGATTCCATGTGTTATTTCATAGGTTGATGTCTTCACTATTATTCTACAATGTAGAAAATAGTAAAAAATAAAGACCCCTGAATGAGTAGGTGTCCAAACTTGACTGGTACTGTAAGTATTCACAACCCTGAGACAATAAAGGTGTTGTTGTTTTTTAACACCTTTGGAAGCAATTACAGATTTCTGGGTAAGTCTAAGAGCTTTGCACACTTGGATTGTACATTACTTGCCCATTATTATTTTCAAATGTCTTCAAGCACCGTCAAATTGGTTTCCCATTTTCAAGTTATGCCATAGATTTTCAAGCAGATTTAAGTCAAACTGTAACTCGACCACTCAGGAACATTCAATGTCTTTCTTGGTAAGCAAGTCCAGTGTAGATTAGGCCTTGTGTTTTAGGTTATTGTCCTGCTGAAAGGTGAATTCATCTCCCAGTATCTGGTGGAAAGCAGACTGAACCAGCTTTTCCTCTTGGATTTTGCCCAGTCCTTAACAATTACAAGCATACCCATAACATGATGCAGCCAGCACTATGCTTGAAAATATGAAGAGTGGTACTCAGTAATGTGTTGTACAGTATTTGCCTCAAACATAACACTTTGTATTCAGTAGAAAAAGTTAATTGCTTTGCCACATTTTTTGCAGTTTTACTTTAGTGTCTTGTTGCAAACAGGATGCATGTTTTGGAATATTTTTATTCTGTACTGTCTTCCTTTTCACTCTGTCAGTTAGGTTAGTATTGTGGCATAACTACAATGTTGATCCATCCTCAGTTTCTCCCATCACAGCCATTAAACTCTGTTAAAGTCACCATTGGCCACAGTGAAATCACAGTGGTTTACTTCCTCACCGGCAACTGAGTTAAGGACGCCTGTATCTTTGTACTGACTGGGTGTATTGATACACCATCCAAAGTGTAATTAAAAACTTTACCATGCTGAATCTATCAGCACTTCACTCAGAGCGTGCAGCTCTCCAGGCAGTATGGGATATATGAGTCGTATTTCTTTGGGCAATTATCAGCTATGAAACAAAACACCAGAAATACACAGCCAATGTGTATGGTGAAATAGACAGACTTACCCGCCAATACTTTACTCTACCCGCATTTGCCAGGTATAAATTTTATGCCATGATTGCAAAACCTTGCTGGTGTTTGTGGTTGAATCTGTGTTTGAAATTCACTGCTCGACTGAGGGACCTTACATATAATTGTATGTGTGGGAAACAGAAGAGTTAGTAATTCAAAAATCATGTTAAACACCATTAATGCACACAGAATGAGTCCAACTTATGTGACTTAAGCACATTTTTACTCCTGAACATATTTAGGCTTGCCTCAAAGGGTTTGAATACTTAGACATATCAGGTTCTCATTTTTTATTCATTTGTAAAAATGTCTAAAAACATAATTCCACATTTGTCTTGAATTGAGTTTAAATTACTGCTCTGAATCGTAGTGGTTTATTTCTACTACTAATGATTAACACAAATGTGCCATTTAGCTTTATGCGCTTCTCAGTCAGTCATTGCGTACCAGAGTCAAATTGAGTAGATCAAGTAAAGACCTTTTGTTTGTGTATCCTGTTGCCTCCTAGCCTATCGTCTTCTCTTGTATGAACGTCAAAAGACATTTCCTCACGTTAAAACACGCTTTAATTTTATTTCATCCTCAATGCCTGTGTAGCCTACTTTACAAACAGTCTAATCAATTCATTTAGGACAGGGATGGGCAACTCAAGTCCTCTGGGACCTGATTGGTGTCACTTTTGCCCCAGCCCAAGCTATCACACCTTGCTCCAATAATGAACTAATCATGATCTTCAGTTTCGAATGCAATTGGTTTAAAACCAGCTTTGTTTGCCAGGGATGGGGGAAAATAATGACACCACTCTGGCCCTGAAACTGGAGTTGCCCATCCCTGCTTTAGGCAAACCACATAAAACGTGGTGTGTGCAGTTGTAAATCCATTTAGTTTTCAGCATCAAAACCCTAGCTCTGCTACGCATTCTCACCTTCATGACTGTGTCGATCTCCACACCAAAGGTGTCCTCAAAGTGCCATCTCCAGGCCTCGTAGTCATGTGGTTTGAGATCCACCAGGATCTGACTGAGGGCATTGTCCAGAGCCCCCGTTCTCCAGGTGTCCATTCCCTCCAGAAGCTTCCGGATCTCCGTCACCGCTTGCCGAGACAGTTTCACTTTGGCATCGTAGTGGATATCGTTCTTGACATCGGTGGGCTGGTGGAAGGAATAGGAAAGGAATAGCAAAACAAGCGTATATGCACTTAGCATAGAGAAAGCATACTACATTCCAAGGTGGTAACATACATTTAAAAAGGTGGATAATACACAGTGGGGAATTGTTTTACACAAAGAGAATAAGATGCATCGATTGTCAGCGTTCATATGAGTTGAGAGAATACCAAAAACGTACCAGGCCAACTTTTTCAATCTCCTTCAGAAGCTTGGTGAGGAATCGCTTGAACACTGGGTTGCTTGACGGCTGCTGTGCAACCTGTGTAATCTTCTTCTTGTACTCTTCAATCTTAAAAAAATAAAAATTAAAAAAAATGTTTAAAAAAAAAACAGAAAAGTGACTTTGTCACTGTTTAATGAATAAGCATTTGAGATGTTGTCCAAAATAATGTTTGATGTTGAAAATACGTTTCCAACACTAACCTCTCTTTGTAACCCTTCCACTTTGTTGTTGCACTCCCTTACTTCCATTTGATCCAAATCCTGGCTGTATTCCCTTCTTTTGGTGGGTACATTAGGGTAATTGTTCAGCTGTGAAGATTACTTTCATTTAGTTATCCAATAACATTAATATCACGAGACAAGACAGTGTGTGCTGTATTTTCACATTTCATGACTTTGTTTCATATAGTTGTTATAATATGAAAAAGGAAAAACACCAACAAAGCAATAGAATGATTAACTCATGTCACGGAAACATGCATTGCACAGCTGTTTTGTACTGTACCTCAGCAGGTTGAGCAGGCTTTCTCATGGTCTTTGAGCTTGCATCGTAGTTCAACATATCATGCGGATCAAGCCATTCGTCGTCGTCCATCTGCCCTTGAGCAACCAGCAATAGGCTGCATACAGCAACAGTGAAGATGTGCATCACGACCGCACTTGTTGACGTCTTCATGTTAAAATGTCTAACGTTAGCCAATGGAATAGCTAGCTAACCAACTACAGAGAACTCGGGGCTTTTACACCAGAAACAGACACCCTAAATAAATCCAACAGAGCAATAAACATCAATGACAACATAGCTGCATATTCTTCTGAGCTGGTGTAACTGACCAACAGTTACGTTAGCTAACGTTAGGCTAGCTAAACAGACTATACCTAGTTCCTGTAGCTAGCTGCTATCAAATCAACAACGGGAAAATTAAATAACAACTAGTTAACAGACTAGCATAGAATTTACCATAAATAATATACTATATGGATAATGTACTAAAAATAGGCTAGCAACTGACAATCCGTCCTATTTTCTAACACACAGGAATGCCAACTTTTGAAGACAGTTTGCGTGAGATTCTTCTTCGTGTTGCTTATTGCTGCCATTCGCAGGTCGGAGTGCGTATTGCACATTTTGCAACAACAAAAAAATGTGAAGGGAAAGAAATGTAATTGCGTCACCATCTAACCCTGCACCTATACACTATCCCCAGTGCTTGACTTGGACTGAAATAGGTGGCTGTACCCCTTTGTGGGTGCTGGTACTGTTTACATTTTTTATTTAAACGTTATTTTTATTTATTATATTTTAATAAAGGTGAAATAAAAAAAATAAAACAATTTAACTAGGCAAGTCAGTTATGAATAAATTATTGTTTACAATGACGGCCTACCTGGGAACAATGGGTTAACTGCCTTGTTCAGGGGCAGAACGACAGATTTTTACCTTGTCAGCTCTGGAATTCGATTTGGGAACCTTTTGGTTACGCTCTAACCACTAGGCTACCTGCCGCCCCACATTTAGGTGCAGGAGCTCCACAATACTTTTCAGTTAATATTGTAAAAAAGGAACAGGAGCTCAAAAAGCAAGTCACCCACTGACCGTCCCCAAAAACCCACCACCCACCCCACTACTTTGCCCCTAAACAATCCAAGACCTTCTTAAAAATGGAACCCTTTGTCTCAAAACTTCCTATAGATCTTCTGCACTAAAATGTCTCACACCCAAATATTTCTCTGCTGCTGCAACTACCACACTTCTGTGTTTTCTGCTCCATCAGTACAGTGCAGTTGATCACCATGGCTATAAACACAAATAATCCAACCTTACTAAAACTCATCCTCGCTCTCTCTCTCGAGGCCTACTCACCGGGGTCCTACCAGTCGACACACTCACCCGTGGGCTATCCTCTTCTCTCTTCACTGTCTCAGCACAGGAAATGTTCTGCCGCACTTGAACTCTGGCAATCTCAACATGTTTCTCTCTCACAGGGCACTTCGGATCCCCAGTTGCATGAGCACCCACACAGATTTTGGCTTTCAATCTTCAATAGCTCTTATACAAAGTATGCCATGACTACAAAAATGATATATTCTGACTCGGGGCAGGATGGACAAAAATCCACTGCTTTTCTTGTTGACATTTTGTGGGTGTTTTTCCTTCGGCTTTTGATCTTCAATGACACTTAGACAAAATGTGCCTATGGAAATTATATATTTTGAATCAGAGGATGGGCAAAAATCTGCAATCTATTTTATTTTTTAATTTTTTAAGGTGTGGATAGTTCTCCATCAACCCCTGATTCAGGATATACCATATTCATAGTCATGGCATGTTTGATTCAATAGCTATTGACGAGAGAAAACCAATCCACATCCATGGCTACTCCCGTCTCTAGTAGTTGATCTAGAAGTGTTGGAGAGACTACAGAAATGTGGGGAGGGTGTTGATCCATCTGATTGATTTAAGACACATCTGGATACTCTGCATCAGGATTTTGTGGCCATTTACACAGATGGTTCAACAGTTCCAAGGACAGGACGTACTTGGTCAGCATTTGTAGTGCAGAAATGTGGGGTGGCAGTCAGGACACGTATTACAGATCATCTGGCTGCATATACGGCGGAGCTGATGGCCATACTGTTGGCCTTGCAGTGGGTAGAGGAAGTCAAGCCAGACAGAATAGTTATTTGCTCTGATTCATGTGCAGTGTGGATGAGTCTCCAGTCCTTTAGGTCACGTAGCAGACAAGACCTGCTTTATGAGGTGCTACAAACCCATGGCAGGATTAGACAGATGGGTATACAGAGAAGATTTACTTGGGTCCCAGCCCATGTGGGGTTGGAGGGGAATGAGGTAGTTGATGTACTGGCTAAACAAGCACTTAGTAGTGGGGATTTGATGTTGTAGTTTCAATGAGCAAGGCAGAGGCAAAAAGCCTGATATGGACAGTGATGGTGCAGAGATGGCAGGAGAAGTGGAATAGAGATACTAAAGGCTGGCATTTATTTCAAGTACAGAGGAAAGTCGGGAGGGGAAGACGGCAGGAAGGGACAGAAGAGTATTCCAGGGCCTCCCGGGTGGCACAGTGGTTAAGGGAACCCAGGGACATCAGAGTCCCTGGGTTCACGCCCAGGCTCTGTCGTAACCGGTCGCGACCGGGAGGTCCGTGGGGCGACGCACAATTGGCGTCGTCCGGGTTAGGGAGGGCTTGGTCGGTAGGGATGTCCTTGTCTCATCACGCACCAGCGACTCCTGTGGCGGGCCGGGCGCAGTGCGCGCTAACCAAGGTTGCCAGGTGCACGGTGTAGCCTCCGACACATTGGTGCTGCTGGCTTCCGGGTTGGATGCGGGCTGTGTTAAGAAGCAGTGCGGCTGGTTGGGTTGTGTATCGGAGGACGCATGACTTTCAACCTTCGTCTCTCCCGATCCCGTACGGGAGTTGTAGCGATGAGACAAGATAGTAGCTACTACAACAATTGGATACCACGAAATTGGGGAGAAAAAGGGGTAAAAAAGAAAAAAAGAAGAGCATTCCACAGAGGAGGCTATATTTACAAGATTAAGGGTGGGACACAGCCAGTTGAATAAGACCTTAAATGTGATAGGAAAGCATCCAACAGGAAAGTGTGATTATTGCCAGGAAACAGAGAGCATGTATTGCTACAGTTTGGGCAGAATCAGAGGGATTTTTTTTATTTATTTAGCCTTTATTTAACTTGGCAAGTCAGTTAAGAACAAATGTTTATTTACAATGACGGCCTACCAAAAGGCAAAAGGCGGATGGGGGCCTGTGATTATTATTATTATTTTCTTTTAAATACAGTATAAATAAAAGGACAAAACACACACAACAACAAGAGAGAACACAACACTACACAAATCTATGGATTTCACATGACTGGGCTGGGGCGCAGCCATGGGTGGGCCTGGGAGGGCATCGGCCCACCCACTGTGGAGAAAAACCCAGCCAATCACTTTTTACCCACAAAAGGGCTCTATTACAGACAGAAATACTCCTCAGTTTCATCAGCTGTCCAGGTGGCTGGTCTCAGACGATACCACAGGCTGGTGGTGGTCTGCTGGTGTGGTCTACATGTGGTCTGCTGTTGTGACGCCGGTTGGACGTACTGCCAAATTCTCTAAAACGACATTGTAGGTGGCTTATGGTAGAGAATTAAACATTAAATTATCTGGCAACAGCTCTGGTGGACAGTCGTGCAGTCAAAACATGAGACAGCACAAGGTGCACCTGTGTAATGATCATGCGTTTTAATCCGTTTCTTGATATGCCACACCTGTCAGGCGGCTGGATTATCTTGGCAAATGAGAAATGCTCACTAACAGGGATGAAAACAAATTCGTGCACAACATTTGAGAGAAATAAGCTTTTTGTGCTTATGGAACATTTCTGGGATCTTTTATTTCAGCTCATGAAACATAGGTCCAACACTTTACATGTTGCATTTCAATTTTTGTTAAGTATAAGTACTTTTTTTCAACGCAATAGAAATAAGAGGGAAGGGAAAGGGGATACAGTCCAAACAGGTTATTTTTTTACCCCCTTAGCCCTAATGCTAACCACTTTCCCTCGGGTGAATCCCAGTTGAAAACGGCCGCAGTTTGATTGTCATCTTAAATGGAGGTCAAATTCACAAACGTTGACCCCTCGGCCCTCGATTTAGCAAGTGAAGAACCTTGGCACATACCTACTTGTTAACAAAATTAAGGAAGTTTCCTTTAAAATTATTCATAAATATTGTACTGCCAACCACTATATGAAGAAGATTAAGGAAAACCAACTCAAGTTACTCCTTTTGTAATGACCACCCAGAAACAGTGTTGCATCTTTTTTGGCATTGTATTCATGTAAGGAAACTGTGGCAAGACATCAGTAGATTTATAATTGAACACATTTATGAAGATTTTACACTATTGTGGAGAGATGTACTGCTTGGATTCTTTACATACGATAGAAATAAGCAGAAACATTTTTATGTAATTAATTTCATTATTCTTTTGGCCAAATTTCATATACACAAATGTAAATTTACAAACAAAAAAAATAATTTTCTTACCCTACAATAAATTGAACTGTATTTTAAGACAGTTAAATACTCTACTAACAAAAAAAGCTGTTAGAACTGAAAGTGTATGTATGTCCCTTAAGGTCCTTATGTAATTGTAATGTGATATTGTACCCCCTAGCTCGATTCTCCATTGTTTATAATCTATATATACTTGTGTACCCTCATGTACTTTCTCTATTGATTTGTTGAATATAAAAACAAAACATATATTTAATTCATGTGCTAGCATTTTACCTCATAAATCTAATTGTGCTAATGGCAAAGTTTCATATTCATAAATGTAAATTCACTAATACAAAAAAAAAAAACACTCTTCCGTGTTGTCTATAAGGAAAAAAAAGTGAAGAACCTTGGCCACTTGCGAGGTTGATATGACCCACAATTCAATGCAAACTGTTGTCACATGTCAAACTCTGTTGGTCGCAAAGGGTGACATGTTATCCACAAGGCTGCATTTTCATCATGTCCGAAAAATATATATAAAGACATTGATTTTAGCATTGGCAAATTGGTTTAGTCGCGTAGTGAGGAGCCTATAAAAACGTAGCTAAATTCAGAAACATATTTTGGGGAATTCTGAAATTTATTGGAATAAGATACCAAACTATAAAACCAGCTAGCCAGCAATCGGTAACTGTAGCTAGCTAGCACTCCTGTCAGGTAGCTATGTTAGATTACTAGGGTTGCGTTCCACACACTTAAAAGACACACCCTCGTTCACTTTCCCTCGCCCTATGCCCTTGGCGTACCCCATCGCCATTTTGGAGGGCAGTCCAAATGATTAACAAAGCAAGGGAAGTTTGCAACGTAAACCCCTCAGCCCTCGTTGTTAGTCAGCTTTGCAAGTGTACAATTATGTTCACTCCGTGGCCTGAAACTCCCCATAATTCAATTCGCAACGATTGTACATTCGCTAAGAAAAGTCAGCAAAAAAACATCAATGGAGAAGTCAACATACAAGTGTAAGTATAAACGAATGAAAATAAGTTATAAATTGTGCTACTAATGCACGACAGCACAAACACGTCTCGTAAAAAGTAAATACGTTGTTGTTTGGTTATCTTTTGGAAATTGTAGATAAAACATTTTCCTTCTTCAGAAGTTCCAGCTAGGCAGGCTAACGTTAAATAGCTAATTAGTTTTCTAGCAATCATACAGTAGACGTATATTAATAATTATATATTTAATATAAGTAGACATGCACTAAGTAGCAGCAACAAGCTACCGGTGGCTGAAAACACAATCATAGCGGGATGAACGAGTGACGAATTTCCGGCCAAGGATGGTCCATTTAAAAATAATTCCTTCCTCCCTTGCCCTGCAAGTGTATACTCGTCAGACGTCATGATACGTCATCAGAAGTGTCCACTTAATTTGAGGGCTGAGGGGATAGGTTGTGTCTTTAAATGTTTGGACCATAGTCCTGGTACATTAATAGCTTTGTTTTTAAGCTCAATTTCAAGATTTCTACCAAGGATGTTGCCTCTCCGATCATCACTCTCCCTCGCTTGGGCAAGGGATATTTAAGGTACACTCTGATGTGACAATGTTAAACGTCACTCAAGTACAGAGGTTTTACGGCCAAGGGCTGTCTTCTATAGATAGCATTCCAAACACTTAAAAGACACCCTATCCCCTCAGCCTTGCAGATGAAGTGGATACTTTTGATGACGTATCATGACGTCTGACGAGTATACACTTGCAGGGCAAGGGAGGAAGGAATGAATGATTTATGGGGAGGTGCCAAGATGGCGGCTTGAACAGACGCTTTTTTACCGAGCTCCGTACCAAACTTCAGAAAGATTGTGAAAAAAAACTAAAACAAGTTTACAGTCATTACTATTTTTATTTGTTCAAGATATAAGACCTTTCCTGTGACTGGAATAATAATTGGATAATTTATTTCGGCATGTCAATGCAAAGTCGTGACAAAAAAAGAAAGGAAGAAGTTAGCCGTTCTATTGCTAATCAACAAGAGAGAAACGTGCTTATAGACAACTGTCATAACTACGCTTGGCCTATGGATAATATCATGCTTTCGAATGCTGTTGAAGATGACGAATTCCCCTCTTCACCGGTTACTCCGTGCAAATCTCCACCCTCCAAAAAACCCAACATGAACTCTGACATCGTAGCTACCCTTTCCTTACTCATCAACTCCAGGTGTGAGGCCATTGAGAAAATGGTAGGCGCGAACACCATGGTTATCTTTGGCTTGAAAAAGACTGTGGAGTTTGCATGTGGTGAAATCAAGGATATGAAAACGAGTGTGGCAAAAGTTGAAAAAAGTGTGGAAAGGGTGGGAAATAATAACAATGTCTACCATAGACGTCTCAATTATCTGGAACAATACACAAGAAGATGGAACCTGAGACTCTACGGCTTGCCAGAGGTGGAGAATGAAGATGTGCGAGGAGAGGCTATCCGCATCTGCCAAGACGTTATGCCTGCAGAGAAGAACAAAGTTGGTGATACCATCGACGTTCGGCAAGAAGCAACAGCAAAACGATTCAAGACCTAGGGGTATCATCATCCTATTCACTACCAGATTCTACAGGGATGCTGTCTGGAGAGCTGCTAGGAAGAACACCTTCCTTCAGAGCTGTGGTATGCGTTTCGCCGAGCATCTCAGCCCGGAGTACATAGAAAGAAGGAACAAGTTGTGGCCAACGATCAAGATAGCATGAACTGAGGGAAAGGCTGCTTACTTCGTCGGAGGACGAGGCTTCATCAACGGTTCAGAAATCCATATTCCTCCCTAAAATCTCACTAGAAGGAACAGGTTGATGGTTTCAGCCATAGTATTCTCATTTTCCTTATGTTGTTTACCTAACAAGCATCAGGTGACTATTTTTCAGGAATACTCAATTTAATAGTTTATTCTTGTATGATCAGAAGACCTATTTTGTTTACAAACTTACGAAGAAGATTGAAAGCTGTATTTATTTTATGTATACAGTAACTAAGATACTGTTTTAAAGGGCATACAGGTCTGTTCTGACTTTACACGGTTATTGTTCTATTTAGTTATTAGTACTTTTTTCCAAAAAAGGTCTTAGGAACGTGTATATGTAAAACATTTTTTATTCAATTTTTTCATGATCAGTTTTCATATGTACTTAAAATAGTAGGTACCCTTTTATTTAAATTATTATTTGTTATTTTATTTCTCAGAATAGTTCCTGATTACACTGAAGAGGGTCTTTAGTCTCTCTTACGACAAGAACCCCTGCTTTGGTCTTGAACATAATTTTCAGTTGAGTTGAATTTCAATGCCGGATAACGTCTAGCTCAAAGGTTATGGAATAAGCTATTTTCACTTTAAATTGACATAAATGGTGCAGATCTCGGTTCCTTATCCTTTACGTTCACTGCTCCTACGTCTGACTCATCCTACTACAGTTTATACTTTTATATAATCTTTGTTGTTTTGTCTTTGTCTATAGTTTCTCTTAATGCTAGGGGGTTACGAAACAATGTGAAGCGCAAGGCTTTATTTTTATTTGCTAAACAATTTCGAACATATTTTTGCTTTTTTCAAGAGTCACTCAATTTCAGCTGATGCCAACTTCTGGAGGTCACAGTGGGGAAACGATATTTGGCTTTCCCATGGATCTGAACGCTCTGCTGGTGTCACTACAATGAAAAATACCTTTGGTGGTAATATTCTACACTCGGAATGTGAACCCTTTGGTCACTTTATTTGTCTTGTGATCAGTTACAATGACATTACACTCATTACTGTAAACTTCTACGGGTACAACACCAAACATGAGAATGATCAGTTACAATGACATTACACTCATTACTGTAAACTTCTACGGGTACAACACCAAACATGAGAATGATGAGTTGCTTGAATCTATAGAGAAACATATACTTCATTGGTTATCTAAATTTCCCAAATCGTTATTATTGATAGGAGGGGACTTTAACATTACTATAGATAATTCAACTGATGGATGGCCCCCAGGTAGACCAACCAATCAGAATTTGGGTTTAATACTTTTTATGGAAAAGTTTGATCTTACTGATATATGGAGAGAGAGGTTTCCGGCTGACAGATCATTCACTTGGAGTAACAAAACAGGTTCCAGACAATCCAGAATAGATTTTTGGCTTATATCCAAATGTATTGATAGTGTGTTACTACAAATATTTGTACTACTCCCCTCACAGACCATAGGGCTATTTACATTGATATCAAAATATTTATGCCTGATACTAACCTTGGTAGAGCATCCTACTGGAAGCTAAATAGCTCATTATTAAATAATGATATAGTAACATTTGAGGTTAAAGATCTGCTCTCACACTTTTGGGAAAGGGCTTGTGAAGAAAAATCTTATTGCAAGAACTGGGAGCTCTTTAAATTTGAGGTGTCCAAATACCTTAGAAAATATGGTAGTAATCTTGCTAAGACCAGAAGAGCTGAGGAGGAAAAGGTGATCTCAGGGGTCCCCAGCCGACCTCTCGGGGGAGGAGAAGATGGAACTAATTGAGTTATAAAATTCATCCTATTTCTTTAGACTTGAGAAATTTCACTCTAAAAATAACACTATCCATAAGTTAAACATTGATGGTGTTATTACAGATGACCAAAAATGTATCACTAAATACTGTAGCAATTTTTACAGAAAATTGTATACATCTAACGTACTGTCAGGAATCCACAGATATGTTTTTTAACTCACTGAATAATGTTCACTCTATCAGTGATATAGAATCTAAACAGTGTGATGAACCCATCAAAGTTGAAGAAATTATAGAGTCTATCAAACATCTAAAGAACAATAAATCACCAGGTGTTGAAGGAATTAATTCAGAATTTTACAAATTATTTTCTGAACAAGTCCTTCCTATTTGAAGTCTTTTTAGAGAGTATTAAAAACGATGTTCTCCCTCCTACAATGAGTCAGGGGTTAATAACACTGATACCTAAGCCTAAAAAAGAAGTGCTGCTCATCGATAACTGGCGTCCAATTTGTCTTCTCAATAATGACTATAAGATATTATCATTACTACTTGCAAAAATAATTAAAGAAGTCCTGGATGCAATCATTGATGAAACACTGTCTGGCTTCATGAGGAACATACATATTTTGCTGCTGTGGTGATATGATGCTGGGGAATATGATGTTTTTCCTAATTGAAATACAAATTACATGAATAAAGGGGCTTGTTTCTCCTCTGATATTCCATCAGTATTTAGAAGGACAGAATACATCCTCAAATGGATTTGTTCATGAATAATGCTGCAATTACTTGTATTTGGAATCTTGGCACCTTAAAGTGGAGTCTGTGTTATAGAAAAGTACATTTGGAAATTGACCATGAAAGCTGATTATGGATCGGAAATGGAACGTCGCATATAATCAAGTATTTAAAAAAAATCTATTTTACATACCAGTCCGCTGGCACCGCAATGTTTTCAGGGTTGGATATAAGCTCCTGGGACTGGTGGTGCGACTGGAAGAAAAGATTTTAACCTAGCTACTCAAACGTCCACTGGCACCTCAATGTTTTCATGTTACATCTGTGCCGTCTCCCAATTGTCTAGACCAGTGAATAATAAGGTAGAGGCTTGAATTATCCCGCAAAGCACTGACTTTCACATCAGGCAAGTTAATTACACCAACAGTTCAAATTAGAGTATATCAGAGACATAAATTAGGCCAAATTACCTGCTCCATTCATGAACTTAAAGCAGCTTCTTTCCCAGGTGCTGTCTGGTGGCGTACACTTGATGGCTAAATTGTTTAATTTTTTATTTTTTCTGCGGCTGAGTGGTGGCCAATAACAGATGTTCTTTTATCCCTACTTGTGGAACTACTGCATATGGTTTGTTCTATTCATCCAGAAACTGAATCACTACAAACTTCATGATCTAAAGACAGGAGAGAAAGAACTAAGCATAAAGACCACTTACAATTTACTAAATAATAATTTACACTACAATCATACAATGAAACTTAAGATATTTACCTTGTGAGAGGCAAACAGAAATAAACAGAGCTAGGCCATGTCTACAAGTGGCTCAGTGGAAAGCCAGCATATCCATCTTGGCAAGGAAGAAGATAGTATTTCTTCAGCACATTTGTAGAGTTGGTGAAGCAAAAAATATCTGATAATCCAGAGAGGTGAAAAATGCCTGTCTTGGAAAATGGTAAAGGGTAGGTGAAGAAATCGACCATGTTCCTGAACCTATTGTAGATGCCGAATGCCCATTTCATCGACGACCACATTCTGTACAATAGCAATGTCCTGGTTTTGTAACAGGACACAGATGTCTCCCTCTGACCTTTTCACAGCAAATTCTCCAAAGTAAAACTTCTCGAACTGATATGTCACTCCTGTTGTGCTCTCTCAGGGACAGTGCTTTGGAGGTGTTCATTCTGTATAGTTTCTTCTCTGACAGACGACGAACAACCTGCACCAGTGGGTGTGCAGGTTTGCAAAGCAGTCTCTTCATTTGCCCAAGGAAGTTTTCAAATGGGAAACAAGATTTTGTCAAGGGCACCATACTTCTTGGATTCTTGGCGAAGGTGCACCAATCCATACATGTTCTATGACACCTGTTGTTTTCCAGAAAGTTTGCTGCAGTGGTCAACAAACAAAACCATGAGGCTATGGGTATATTCAGCTTGATCTGCGCACAGGGACACATTCAACAGGATGGTGATGGCCACTGCAAGAAGCATGTAGTTGTGGAACACTCTTAAAAAAAAGGTGCTATCTAGAACCTTTAAGGGTTCTACGGCTGTCCCCATAGGAGAACCCTTTGAATATCCCTTTTTGGTTCCAGGCATAACTGTTTTGGGTTCCATGTAGAACCCTTTCTACCCAAAAGGGTTCAACATGGAATAAAAAGGGTTCTCTTATGGGGACAGCCAAAGAACCCTTTTAGTAGAACCCTTTTTTTCTAAGGGAGTGTACACTCGAGTTGGTACAAGCCCTTTCAAACTGACTGGTTCAGTGTACAGGAGGAACTGTCTGAATTTAGTAGCTTTCCAGGGCTCAACTCTCTCTGTGGATTTTTGCTTCCTGTTGAACTCACATGGAACATGAGGTCAGGAGTACTTTGGAGATGTCCTTTACCATACTGGGTGCCGATCTTGCCAAATGTCCTTTTATCCAAAGATTCAACAATTTCCTTGTCACTCCTAGGCACACCAGATGCATGTATTTCAGTGAGAACTGTGTCACCGATCCAACAGACGGCAAAGCAAATGGTGGTTCTCCACACCGATGGCTGTCATCTGAGAGTTCATCGGGGACTGCAGTGTCCAATCTCAGAGTTGCATCTGTTTGAGGGAAAGTCATTCTGTTCTCGTAGTAGACCCCTTTTCGAGTGCACTTGTCACATCCATAGTATCCGCTATGGCCCTTAACATTTTTCACAAGTGCACGAGCAGGGGTGTCACAGAAAACGCAGACATCTTGAAAGAAAGCTGTGTCCCTTCAAACTCCTTCACTTTCCAGTCGCTGTGCCTCCTCAACGAAAAAAAACAAAAAAAACTGGAGACTGTTTGGCTTCTTCTTCCCAAAGTAAAGACCAATAATAAATGCGAGTTTGTTTTGCTGGACATTGTCCACGTATTGCTCAATTAATCAAAGGATTGGCCAGAACTAGGCATTTGAACTTTTGTAAAGTGGGAGGTAATCAACGCTGATTTGGATAGAAATATCTTAAACGGCCTCCCGAGTGGCACAGTGGTCTAAGGCACTGCATCGCAGTGCTAGAGGATTCACTACAGACCCGTGTTTGATCCCGGGCTGTATCACAACCGGCCATGATCGGAAGTTCCATAGGGCGGTGCACAGCGTCGTCTGGGTTAGGGGAGGGTTTGGCTGGGGGGGCTTTACTTGGCTCATCGCGCTCTATCGACTCCCTGTGGCGGGCCAGGCACCTGCAGGCTGACGTCAGTTGAACAGTGTTTCCTTCGACACATTGGTGCAGCTGGCTTCCGGGTTAAGCATGCGGGTCTTAAGAAGCACGGTTTGGCAGGTCAGGTTTCGGAGGACGCATGACTCGACCTTCGCCCCACGAGCCCGTTAGGGAGTTGCAGCGATGAGACAAGATCGACATTTTGGAGAAAAAGGGGGTGAAGTACAAAAGAATAACAAACAAAAAAGTACTTATGTCTTCAAGTTTGGGAATTTAAACAGGGCCAGTATTTGATGCACAATTCTAGAGTGGTGATATACAGTGGGGAGAACAAGTATTTGATACACTACTGATTTTGCAGGTTTTCCTACTTACAAAGCATGTAGAGGTCTGTAATTTTTATCATAGGTGCACTTCAACTGTGAGAGACGGAATCTAAAACAAAAATCCAGAAAATCATATTGTATGATTTTTAAATAATTAATTTGCATTTTATTGCATGACATAAGTATTTGATACATCATAAAAGCAGAACTTAATATTTGGTACAGAAACCTTTGTTTGTAATTACAGAGATACGTTTCCTGTAGTTCTTGACCAGGTTTGCACACACTGCAGCAGGGATTTTGGCCCACTCCTCCATACAGACCTTCTCCAGATCCTTCAGGTTTCGGGGCTGTCGCTGGGCAATACGGACTTTCAGCTCCCTCCAAAGATTTTCTATTGGGTTCAGGTCTGGAGACTGGCTAGGCCACTCCAGGACCTTGATGCTTCTTATGGAGCCACTCAGTTGCCCTGGCTGTGTGTTTCGGGTCATTGTCATGCTGGAAGACCCAGCCACGACCCATCTTCAATGCTCTTACTGAGGGAAGGAGGTTGTTGGCCAAGATCTTGCGATACATGGCCCCATCCATCCTCCCCTCAATACAGTGCAGTCGTCCTGTCCCCTTTGCAGAAAAGCATCCCCCAAAAATGATGTTTCCACCTCCATGCTTCACGGTTGGGATGGTGTTCTTGGGGTTGTACTCATCCTCTTCTTCCTCCAAACACGGTGAGTGGAGTTTAGACCAAAAAGCTCTATTTTTGTCTCATCAGACCACATGACCTTCTCCCATTCCTCCTCTGGATCATCCAGATGGTCATTGGCATTCTTCAGACGTGCCTGGACATGCGCTGGCTTGAGCAGGGGGACCTTGTGTGCGCTGCAGGATTTTAATCCATGATGGCGTAATGTGTTACTAATGGTTTTCTTTGAGACTGTGGTCCCAGCTCTCTTCAGGTCATTGACCAGGTCCTGCCGTGTAGTTCTGGGCTGATCCCTCACCTTCCTCATGATCATTGATGCCCCACGAGGTGAGATCTTGCATGGAGCCCCAGACCGAGGGTGATTAATCATCATCTTGAACTTCTTCCATTTTCTAATAATTGCGCCAACAGTTGTTGCCTTCTCACCAAGCTGCTTGCCTATTGTCCTGTAGCCCATCCCAGCCCTGTGCAGGTCTACAATTTTATCCCTGCTGTCCTTACACAGCTCTCTGGTCTGGGCCATTGTGGAGAGGTTAGAGTCTATTTGATTGAGTGTGTGGACAGGTGTCTTTTATGCAGGTAACGAGTTCAAACAGATGCAGTTAATAACGGTAATGAGTGGAGAACAGGAGGGTTTCTTATAGAAAAACGAACAGGTCTTTGAGAGCCGGAATTCAGACTGGTTGGTAGGTGATCAAATACTTATGTCATGCAATAAAATGCAAATTAATTATTTAAAAATTATACAATGTGATTTTCTGGATTTTTGTTTTAGATTCCGTCTCACAGTTGAAGTGTACCTATGTTAAAATTACAGACCTCTACATGCTTTGTAAGTAGGAAACACTGCCGATTTGGCAGGTTATCAAATACTTGTTCTCCCCACTGTATACCACCAGAAAGTTATTTTTTTTTGGGGGGGGGGGGGGGGATTAGTCTGTGTCTTCAGAAGGTTCTTGGATCTTTAGGCAGGTCTGGATGGTCATTGAAGATAACTGTCTATAGCTTCGAGAGTGCAATGTGAGGAATCATTTTGTCAATAACCCAATATGCCAATTGTGTCCTAAAGTCCCCCTCTTCCTCTTTGCTATCTTCTATGGTGCTTGAGGGAATGTCAGAAGGGGGGTCAAACTCAGCATCTTCTAAACAGGGGTTGGTTCTTTGCTGTGCCACATTGATTGCAGTTTGCCCATGGCCTATTGGATCCAAGCCATGATGACTTTCACTTTGAAGAGCATGTGCCCCAGTGGTTTTGAGGGTATAAAGTTGATTTTGATTGGTCCACGGCAAAGAAATGTCTCCCAACGTCAACATATGTAAGAGAAACAACCAGGAGAAGCGGGGTCTAAACTAACAAAGTTCACAACAAACTAACGCTCTTATTTAATCAACACTGTTAAGTACAAGCATATTGCGGTTATAATATTGCAGAGAACAATCTAATTATTATACTGAACAAAAATATAAAAGAAACATGCAACAATTTAAAATATTTTAAATATAAGGAAATCACTCACTTGAAATACATTTATTAGGCCCTAATCTATGGATTTCACATGACTGGTGTCACGCCCTGATCTGTTTCACAACGTTGACGTCAGCAAACCGCTCGCCCACACGACACTATACACGTGGTCTGCTGTTTTGAGGCTAGTTGAACGTACTGTCAAATTCTCTAAAAATAATGCTGGAAGCGGCTTATGGTAGAGAAATGAATTATTTGGCAACCGCTCTGGTGGACGTTCCTGCAGTCAGCATGCCAATTGCGTGTTCCCTCAACTTGAGACAGCTGTGGCGTTGTGACAAAACTGCACATTTTAGAGTGGCCTTTTTATTGTCGCCAGCACAAGGTGCACCTGTGTAATGATCATAGTGTATAATACGCTTCTTGATATGCCACACCTGTCAGGTGGATGGATTAGCTTGGCAAAGGAGAAATGCTCATTAACAGGGATGTAATGTAAAGGAGTATGTGCACAAAATTTGAGAGAAATAAGCTTTTTGTGTTTATGGAACATTTCCAGGATCTTTTATTTCAGTTCATGAGACATGGGACCAACACTTGTTGCATTTATATTTTTGTACAGTATAGTTTGGAAGTGGGTCACCCCCTAACCCTCACCCTCTTTTCCCTAGCCATCCCATTTCTTGAGTTTTGATTAGTAAACGGGATGTTTCTCTCTCTCCTCCACGCTCTGTGATTGTATCAAATGTCTGTATAGGCACGAGACTGAGCCTCGCTGCGTTCTAGACTTTAAACTCTTTGATAGCATCTCACTCAGTGGGCTCTGACTGGTAGTAGGGGACAGTGTTTATCTCCTGTTAAGTGTGCACTTAAAATAATGTTAATTAGGATAACGCGGCAGAGATTCCCCTTCCTGTATCACGTCTCCAGGGAGTGGCTTGTCAGGAGAGCAGGATGGGATGTCTAATGTCTGCTGGGTAGAGGCTCGAGGGCTTAGTTTGACAGAATGGGGCCATTTACGTTTACGACAACGTCCGATATGGAGCAATTTGTAATTATATGAATTGGGTCACTTTGCTGTTGATCTCACTTCTGAAGGTTTTGAGAGGCTTCATGCTGGTAATGGGCCTAGATGATCAACCCAAGTTAAAATAAGTCAAAAGCTGACTATGGGCAATTCCACGGTAACAGAGTTTTCACTTAAAATGTATGCCAAACAAAACCCATTGCCTTCAAAGTTTAACACAACTCGATGCACAAGGAATACTTTAACAATTTACAAAACACATTTACTGGAAGAACTTGGTAACAGAATTTTGGTAAAATCTCCCTCAGTTTGTTTTGTGTCCACGTTTTTTTGAAAAAACTGTTACTCGTTTCTGTACCGAATTAAGTTTTAACAAGGTTTTCAGAAAGAATGGCGTGTCAGCTATGACATGACACCTGTAGAATGTATGTGAAACAGCACAGTTGAAAAATATATGGCACATGGAAATCATAAGTGGGCAGTTTACAGAGATAGGTGGGATGGACTGAAAATAGCTGAATGGAGGGTTTATATAGTTATGACTGAAAACACAATGTATAATATACGAGTACTATCTCTCTAGATGTTATGTAAATCAAAATATTTTATTCTTGCTGTGTAACTACTGTAAATACAATCTAATGTGTGTAGACTGTACATGTAACAACAGAAAAAGCTGTAAAAATAACATTTATGTTTGTACTCTGAAGAAGAAAAATACCTTTGCAGCGCCTACCCAGACATAGAATGTTTGTTGCACTGTGATCCCAATGTAAATGTCAAGCGTGTTTTGATGTTACTCACTGGAGTTGAGGTCTGGTTCTGTGTACTGGCCTTTTTTCTAGCAGTTGGACCACCTGGTTACATGTGACACTAAGACCAGGGTTAGATGAAGTTGCTTTAAATCAGGCCAAAACTTTGACTACAGTTATGCCGGAATCCACTCAGTGGCTGGATTCTCATGTACAGTATAACAAAGACCCAGACCAAATTAAATAAAAGTACCACGATTCAATTTACAGGGTCATAAATAATCATTAGACTCACTGTAACAGAGGTTGACATTTCATCTCTGATATAGTATTTAGAGTTCAATTTCATTACATACATTGTTAATTTAGTTTCTAATAAAGAATCTTGTAAAAAAATTAAAAAAATTATGATTTTGTTATTAAACAGACACAAGAAAGAATGGTGTCATATGACACACTGACTAAAACAAATCTCTTTAGGTTATTGAACTACAGTAAATGAAGTGGATTTATACCCGGGAACGGAATTGCCGTAACGGAATTTTATCATGTGTCCCTGATCTGTACTACACAGAAACGCATAATTATGGAGATGAATGTCATTATTTTAATGGATATGAGCTCTGGCCACAAACAAAACCATATTTGGTCCGGACCAAATCTGAGCCAAGTTTGGACATCAAAGTACAACACAGTAGAGTACAGTACATTATAGTTTACTCAACTCGTGTGCTCTACTGTGTACTGTACTGAACTATACTGTGCTGTCTGAATTTGTGAACCCAACTGTGGTTTGTGACTACTATGATTTCCCATTGTAGCCAATTCAATTGCTGAAATTTCATTACCGATTTTGGTAACGGAATATCGAGTTAATCAATTAACAATTCATAAAATTAATATCAGTAAAAATCGGTCTACCGTGTTGCATCTGTGAACTTTCATTTTCTTCCCTCATGACGGAGAGAAATGTAAAAATATCTTCAAGATATGTGGGTTTTTGTTAACTGAATTAAGACACAAGATAATGTTTCTTAAACTTAAACTTCTTGATGCACCCATCATAGCAGGATCACTTTCCTCAACATCCGCTGAATTGTAGAGCGCCAAATTCAAATTAAATTACAAAAAATATTTATTTTTCATGAAATCGCAAGTGCAATATAGCAAAACACAGCTTAGTTTGTTGTTATTCCACCTGGCATGTCAGATTTCAAAAAAGCTTTTCGGCAAAAGCATACCAAGCGTTTATGTAAGGACATCTCTCTCAGCAGACAAAACATTACAAACAGCTAACAGCCAAGTAGATTGGTCAGAAAAGCAATCAAATTAATCGCTTACCTTTGATGATCTTCGGATGTTTGCACTCACGAGACTCCCAGTTAACGTAAACTCACCCCATTCCGTACAAATGTGCGTAGCCGCGACATTCAAACGAGGCTACAAAGAAAACTAATGGGACTGTGTTGACGTCAAAATCGGGGGTGTGAACTAGGTTTCTATTCAAGCGTTGATCGACATGGTAATGGCTCTATAGTAATGGAGAAAAGTTGAAAATAACTGACCCTCCGTTACATCTTGACCTGTCATGTTGTAACGTACAGCACGCATAAAGCTACAATTTATGTCTTACAATCTCTCTCCACCAGGTGTAGCACTTCTCTCATCGTTTAAAAACAAGAAATGGACAGTGACGAGGGTAAGGGGGGGATACCTAGTAATTAGTAGTCATCATTGCATGCAATCATCATTCTCAAAGCTGCTGTTTACTTCTAAGATCACTTTAGCACCGCCCTAAAAACCCGATTCAAATTCGACACAAACCTTCAAATAGGTATGTAATGACACATTATATCAACCCTGTATAGTGTTTTATTTACATTTTAGAGGTGATAAGTTGGACAGATTGAGTGAAAAAAGCAATTTTCCCACACGACATCTGTCCTTCTCACTATCACGCAATAGTTTTGCTTCCCCACCCGTCATTTTTAAAAAGACTTGAATTATGCTTGAATTATGCAGAAACGAGGCAGTGTTTAGGTCATGTAATTGATTTTGTTGGAAAGGGGAGAAATTGTGCTTTACAATGGTACAATCAACATTACAGTTGATCTGGAAGTATTACGTTTTTGTGGCGCTAAAATAAGGGCAATTGTACGGACCAAGATGATGTACGATTTTACGTTACACAATAAATGTTCCTTTTTTTTTCCATAAAGATTATTTTTATATCCAAAATACCTCCATTTGGTTGGAGCGTTATGTTCAGAAATCCACAGGCTCGAGCGGTCACGACCGGGCAGACGAAAATTAGTATCCGTAAAGTTCGTTGAAACATGTCAAACGTTTTTTATAATCAATCCTCAGGTTGTTTTTACAATATATAATCAATAATATTTCAACTGGACTGTACCTTCTTCAAAATGAGAGAGAGAGAAAATGTCTGCTCAAAGCTGTTGCGCATGCAAAACGCTGCTGGCACCCAGCCATACAATGACGTGATGTGATCTTTCTCGCTCATTTTTTAAAATAAAAGTCTGAAATTATGTCTAAAGACTTTTCACAACATGTGGAAGCCATAGGAAAAGGAATCTGGTTGATATCCCTTTAAATGGAGCGAAGGCAGGTAATGGAACAGAGAGCTTTCATGAAAAACAGCACTCCCGGGTTGGATTTTCCTCAGGTTTTCGCCTGCAATATCAGTTCTGTTATACTCACAGACAATATTTTGACAGTTTTGAAAACTTTAGAGTGTTTTCTATCCCAATCTGCAAATGATATGCATATTCTAGATTCTGGGCCTGAGAAATAGGCAGTGTCATTTGGGTATGTTTTTCATCCAAACATCAAAATACTGCCCCCTACACTCAACAGGTTAAACTTACTGAAGGCAGAACAAATTCCAAACTAAATATAAGTATTGATATTAGTTGGCAGGGGTAGTAACTTTAGTAGTAGTAACTTTAGGGTAGTAACTTTAGTAACAATGCTTTTGGTAAACAGCTGAGATTTAACAACGCCCCTACAAAGGTTCTAACGATGAACTTAGCCTTAAAATGCTTTTGGGAAACAGGACCCCGACAGGCTGTCCTCAGAATAGCAGGATGTCGTCACTTGTATTTATTATTGTATACTCACATTCCCCACTCAATCTATTTATAGTACTCTCAACTTAATCCAAAATATTTTGTTTATCATGTTAAACTTGTTCCCTCTCCTAGCTCCAGCCCGTCCTTGAAGAAGAGCGCTGCCCTTTCTGTTTCCAGTGGCGTTGTCCAGACAGCCACCGCATGCATCTGCGTCCCAAGCGGATTGCTTCAGCAAGGGTGCAGAATGTGCTGCGGAGGTAGGCCAGGACAAGAGACTCAGCAGAGCTCAGATGAAAATCCTACGAAGGTTCAGGGGCTCCTCACTCCTCTACTCCAATGTCAATCCCCAGTACCTGAAAGTGGGTCGTATTCATTAGTGCAAAATGTTCAAAAACAATGTGCTATGGAAAAACATTTTCAGGTAGCATTCTGGTCCCTTTTCTCCTGTTGTGTGTCTAGTGAATTCCTCCCGATCTCTGCTTTTTACATAATATTGGAACTTGACCATTCCCGGAATAAATGACACTAGACACAAAATGGAGTTCTCAGCAGCTTCTGTCCACTTCACTGAAAAGCCAGTTCAGATAAGGAAACTATGTACAACCTCCTCCCCCCCATGCCCTGAGTAGCTGGTCAGAGGGTAGATGGGGGCATTTTTCTCCATCAGGGGAATGGAAGGGGAAAGTACCATTGATTGATAAGGCCCTCTAGCTGTCTGATCTGACATTGGCCTAATGATGACTCGCATCGCTCAAACATTGCGTCATTTAAAATATCTGCCAACATCTACTGCACACTTTCAAATCAGGTCCAGTATTCTCCTTTCCTGTACACAACTTCACCTTCCTTTCCTCTAGCGATGTCTGGCCCGTCTCCCATTGACTTTGTAGAGGGAAAGGAAGGGGAATAGAGAGCCAAGAGATTTGCCAATCAATCCCTTTTTACAACTTCAGTGCTTTTACAGTCTTCTGTTCAGCCTCATTGAGGAGGAGTCCTTGGAAGGGCAGACAGGGTCAGCGTGTAATAAGCCAGATACTCAGGGTCAGCATTTAGTAGGCCAGCCAGATAATGATCACATCCAGTGTTTGCATGTGATAGGCCAGCCAGATAACGACCACGGCCAGGGTCAGCGTGTGATAGGCCAGCGTGATAACAATCACATCCAGCATCGGCATGTGATAGGCCAGGATGCAGATAATGATCACAGAGGAACAGGAAGCATTTAGTTACAGCGAACCCGGTATCTATCATGGAGACAGAGGTACAAAGCCAAACAAGATTAGCACATAGGTTATGTCAGAGTCAGACACATGTAGTTATTCTGGGGTAAAAGGTACAATACTAAATTGTAAGGGATTGTTTTGTCTTTGATTCTTAAATGTTTTTTAATACCAGTGAGTGCCCCCCCCCCCCCACACACACACACATATACACTAATATGTTTATTATTGAGCATCTCTTTCAGTCATTTGTCTTTAACGTGTGATCAATGTATAGCCAGGTCCATAATTATTCACAATTGATAAAGAGGAGCAAGTAAGACTACAAAATAAATAATACAAATACTGAGCTACAGTAACAGTCAACAGTTTGGACACCTACTTATTCAAGGGTTTTTCTTTGCATATCTACATTGTAGAATAATAGTGAAGACATCAAAACTATGAAATAACACATGGAATTATGAAGTAACCAAACAAAGTGTTAAAGAAATCAAAATATTTGAGATTCGTCAAAGTAGCCACCTGTTACCTTGATGACAGCTTTGCGCATTTAATGCCGATCTGTCTCCAGACTTGAACCCCATTGTGCTTAAAACAGGGGTGCCAAAAATGTACACCCTTTCATTAGCATATGATATAGCTCAGTATTTTTAAAATGCGTTTTATGCAGTCTTTTTTTCTCATCAAGGGTGCCAAAAATTATAAACCTGACTATATTGTTGATATATTTTCCCACCGTCGTGTGACTTCCTGGTAAGCGAGTTCTCCTTAGCCACTTTTTCACCAAGGTATTTTTACCCTCCAATTTCAAGGTCACCGGCCACTCGCCCTGGCATAAAATAAGTGTGTAAAAGATCTCCACAAGCTGTGTACGTGCGACGCTACCAGGCCCCCATAGACATGCGTGGTTGTAAGAACTGATACCCCTGAAGCGGGCGCAGCACTCTGAAGATAAGAGGAAGAATGTTGTCTGTCTCCTCTCACGTTTCAAGTTTTAATGTCACATGCACAAGTACACTGAAATGCCTTTCTTGCAAAATCTAAACCCAAAAATGCAGTAATAACGTAAGGTAGAACAAAAACACAATAAATTAAAATAAGAACACAAGAAAGTAAGACGCTATATACAGGGTCAGTTCCAATACAATATTTACAATGTGTAGGGATACTGGAGTGATGGAGGTAGATATGTAAGGTGACTAGGCATCAGGATATATGATGAACAGAGTAGCAGCAGCAGCATACATGACGATTGTATATGAGTGCATGTGTTTAGAGTCCGTATGAATGTATGTGCATATTGTGTGTGAGCAAATGGTGGAGTGAAAGTTTGTCTGTGTCGACGTGTCAGTGTGCATGGAGACAATGCAAAAATAAAATACAAGGGTCAACTCAGTCTGTGTAGCCATTTTGTTTGCTATTTATTTATTTCACCTTTATTTAATCAGGTAGTCCAGTTGAGAACAATTTCTCATTTAACTGCAGCCTGGCCAAGATAAAGCAAAGCAGTGCGACACAGAGTTACACATGGGATAAACAAACATATGGTCAATAATACAGTAGAAAAGTCTGTATACAGTGTGTGCAAATGTCGTAAGATTAGGGAGGGAAGGCAATAAATAGGCCATAGTGGCAAAATAATTACAATTTAGCAATTAAACACTGGAGTGATAGATGTGCTGAAGATGAGTGTGCAAGTAGAGATACAAGGGTGCAAAGCAGCAAAAAAACATGGATGAGGTAGTTGAAATGGGCTATGAACAGGTGCAATGATCGGTAAGCTACTCTGACAGGTGATGCTTAAAGTTAGTGAGGGAGACAGATGTAAGTCTCCAGCTTCAGTGATTTATTATATTATTTTTTTTGCAATTCATTCCAGTCATTGGCAGCAGAGAACTGGAAGGAAAGGCGGCCAAAGCAGGAGTTGGCTTTGGGGGTGACCAGTGAAATATACCTGCTGGAGCACGTGCTACGGGTGGGTGCTGCTATGGTGACCAGTGAGCTGAGATGAGGCAGGGCTTTACCTAGCAAAGACTTATAGATTACCTGGAACCAGTGGGTTTGGCGACGAATATGAAGTGAGGACCAGCCAACGAGAGCATACAGGTCGCAATGGTGGGTAGTATATTGGGCTTTGGTGATTAATCCCAGGCTTTAGAGGAAGCAGTGAACCTTCACTGTGGGGACAATGTCACTGATGCATTTCCGAATGAAGCCAGTGACAGAGGTGGTTAGCTCGTTGACGTTATCGGCGGAGTCTCTAATCAGCGCTAGCAAAGCAGTCCTGTTCTCAACGGAGCAAGTCACGGGTACTTTCTGTTTAAGCTTCTGCTTGTAAACAAAAAGCAGGAGTACGGATTCATGATCTTATTTTCCGAATGGCGGACAAGGGAGGGCCTTGTGTGCTTGCTTGTGGGTAGAACAGTGGTCTAGGACTTTATCGCCCCTAGTGGCGAGGGTTATGGGTTGATGGAAGTTGGGCATCATATGCCTTAATGATTCAGAATTAAAATCGCCACCAACCAGAAAAGCAGCCTCTGGATGTACACTTTCCTGCTTGTTTATAGCCTCATACTGTTCGTTAAGTGCCAGCTTATTTTTCTTGTCCTGAGGTGGAATATGTACAACAGTCAGGATAACAGCTGAAAACTCCTTCAGTAGGTAGAAGGGTCGGCATTTGACCACCAGGTATTCCAAGACAAGGCGTCGATACTTCCACCGCACTCGAGTCAGCACACCTGTTGTTGATAGAGACAAACCCCTCCCCCTATCAATTTCCTTGACTCCACTGTCCTGTCTGCATGGTGAATGGAGAATCCATCGACTTGGATAGCAATGGTGTGTGTGTGTTGTCCAAAAACATGTTTCCGAAAAGCATAGAATATTGCAGTTTCGAGAGTCCCATTGGTAGCAAAATCAACGATCAGAGGTCATCCATCTTATTATCAAGAGACTGTACGTTTACCAATAGAATTAAGGGAAGAGGTGGCCAGTTTTCCCTTCTCCTTAATCTCACCAGGACTCCACCGGTCTTTCCTCTGTAAGGTAGGCATTTCCTCTTGGGTAGTCTGAAAATTGGGTCGGAATTACAGTAATCGCTGCCAAAGGTGCTTCAACAAAGTACTGAGTAAAGGGTCTAAATACTTACGTAAATGTGATATTTCAGTTTTTTTTTTTGTTGTTAAATAAATGGGTAAAAAAATTATACGTATGCCTTGTCATTGGAGTATTGTGCGTAGACTTATGAGGGGGGGTGTCTATTTAATCCATTTTATAATAAGTCTAACCTAACAAAATGTGGATAAAGTCGAGGGATGAACTGTATATTGAAAATACCAGTGACAGTGTGAGCCCCTCCAGGCGCCTAGGTCCTCTTTCCCTTGCCTGGTACCCCGACCTGCATTCAGCTAATTCCTCTGACTCTCCTTGTGGTGCCATTCTTTCCCAATTTGTGTTTTTAATCCCAACCGGAGCATCTGCCTCCAGTTGACAGGAGAGCAGGCAGAACAATGTGTCACTCGTGGGCTTTGACACCGGGAGAGAGTGAGAAGCCACCAGATGACAAAGAGAGATGAGAGGGCAATGGCCTTGGAGGCATTTTAGACAGGCACGCAGGAGGAAACCCACTACGCACAGTTGAAAATGCTTAGCTCACGTGTAGGGATTTGCCAGGTGTTAAGTGAATTATTTTAAGCATCTCACACCGACACAAAAACTGCAGTCACACACACCCTGCTGCCTAACATGCACTACTGCCGCATATATATCTATATCTCACTCACTGTGTTAGTTTTCATAGAGGAGGTTTTAAACTCTATAGCGTACCAAACAGATTCCCCCTCTCCCCCTCTATGGCGTGCCAACCAACGGTTAGGGTTCATCCCTTCTTCCTCTCTTTCCACTGCATTAGAACGGCATCTTGTGATATGGCAGTATTGTAGAAAGGCATCCAGAAGGGTGGGCATGTTTA
The DNA here is from genome assembly GCF_057628025.1 of Oncorhynchus mykiss. Classification (NCBI taxonomy): domain Eukaryota; kingdom Metazoa; phylum Chordata; class Actinopteri; order Salmoniformes; family Salmonidae; genus Oncorhynchus; species Oncorhynchus mykiss. The sequence goes on along the minus strand of NC_143051.1, from coordinate 17,412,085 downwards.
TTATTTAACTAGGCAAGTCAGTTAAGAACAAATTCTTATTTTCAATGACGGCCTAGGAACAGTGGGTTAACTGCCTTTTTTGAGCCCTAGCCCTACAGTACATCACAAACTCATGCTGTTTAGGACTGTCAGATCAGATTCTGTCAGCGTTCCAAATGGCACTCTATTCCCCCACATAGTGCACTACTTTTGAACAAAAGGGTAAGGAAGATGGTTCCTCTTTTTCCAGACACTGTCACACCATCCTGTATCCATTCAACCAACACGTGCCACTCTGTCCACCTGTCATTACCTCTGGAAATGAAAGCAGAACAACAACATGACAAAATAATCCAGCTATAGCCAGCCTGTAGTCGTTTCCATTATGCATCTGTCAGCACCCTCAAAGGGCATCTCTCTCCAGTCTCCAAACCAGCTTCCTGGGGGTTTTCCAGGGTACCTCATACCCTGTGTACATCCCAATTCTTCACACTTCTTCCTACCATGAAGGGGAGTGTGAAAGTGCACACTTCAAAAGAAGTGGGACACTGCCATAGTTTAGAGCAGAAGGACTAAACCATTGGTCAGGTCATGTTAAAGGGAATGGACTACTGTGACTGCAGGCTTTGTCTCGCTCCATCCTCCGCGCTTTGGAGTATCGATGTGTTCTGAATCTCCCCACGCCCTGTAGACCCAGTGGACCACCACCAACCACCAGTGCTGTAGAAGTCAAGGGCAGTGATGCTTGTAGAAGCCCCAGAGACAAGGTCATCACAGCAACCAGCCTGGCTTGGGGCAGCACAGGGAGGACTGAGGGAGGGAGAGCGATTAGGGAGAGGGGGATGATAATGGGGCAAAATGAGAGAGAGGGGGATGGATGATAGGGTGGGGAGGGGGAGGGAAAGGCTGGTATTTATGGAGCATAGCCTATTAATAGAAGACAAAGGGTCCATCTGCAGAATTGATTGGTTGTGTGTGTCAGTTTGTTAGCATGTTGTTCGTAAGTGCTTGTCTCTGTATGTCTGCTTCTATCATTTTATTTTAGAATTGATCCGCTGGCCCATCCCTGATCTTAGATAAAAGGACAATAACTTCTGAAATATGCAAGGAGAAGAGAGATGGCTTATGACCCCTGTTCACATAAAAAATATGTGGTACCTTTTGCTGTTTGAATGCTGAAGTCTAAAAGACCCAGCAGGTGCTGTTGGCATTCCAGGCATGATCAGTCTAGTCCAGAAGTATCTAGGCTATTGCTGACCTGTCTCTCTCTGGAAGTCTGGTGCAGAGTATGGAGAAGTTGCCCCTAAAAGATAGATGCTGATCTTGGGTCAGTTTTAGATTTCTGCCACTAATGGTGAAGGTTAGGATTGGGGGAGGAGGGGAGCCTCTGTTGCTGGGGAACAGGTGGGAAAGACTGTATGGGGCAGCACAGAAATCCAGAGGAAGGTGAGTCACCACAACCTGAAACCTGCAATGCAAATTTAATTGGAATGGAATTAAGATGTTGACCTCATTTCATCACAAGGCATCTTTAATTGCTTGAATATGTAGGTTGCACATGCAGTTTAGGCAAGTTATTGGTCATGAATTGGTTACCTTTACTCTAAGTGTTTTTACTCTCGAAGGATGGGACAGACATTCTGGAAAGGTGGGAGGGTTTAACGTGTTTTGCTTCTGCATGCATTGGTGACCTTTGACTTCTAGACGTGTTAATTTACGTTCAGCGGTGAAGGGTTCAACTTTTAGGTATTTTGTTCTTGAGTTTTTGTTTAGGTGTTTGCCCTTCAAATGCTCGGACTGCACATACTAGGCACCTCTCTTGCCTATCCTGAGTCCTGTCAAACTATAAAATGTATAGGCCCCCTCAGATCTACATACCCCCAGTCTACATGCTACTAGACTGCTCTATGCCTGTATCCCTGCCCCCATGCCAGAATCAACAGGTTTGAATGAGCTGATGAATGCACTGCACTCTCCTTAGCCAGTGACGTACGTGTAGGTATTCAACATAGACGATACATGTCACAGGATTAGGGTTAAATTAGACACTGCACATGATCTTGCAAGATTTCATTTGGTCGGTGTCATGGTTCTCGTCACTTTTCGACAAACATGGGTCTTTCCGGAGTGGGTTGGAGTTTTTTGTGGTGGAATTATGGTTAGGTAGAGCTAAGTTAGAGGGAGTAAAAAGCCAAGATACTATCTCTCTGCGTCAGTCATACCAGACCATGTGCAAATCATCACTGGGCAAAATAAACTTTTCTTGTGTCTGTAGGTTGTATTGTATTTCATTGAATTAAGGTCCCTCATTAGTAAGGAACTTCCCTCATCAGGTTTAGGTTTTAATTGAAAGGAAAAAAATAAAACCTGCAGACACTTGGCCCTCTGTGGAATGAATTTGAGTCCCCTGCCTTAAGGGCAGCATTCTCTGTTGGATTGAGTTCTTCCCTTTCAGTATCTAAAGAACTATCCACACTTGCATACTTCTTGGTATGAAGCAATTTATTAGGCATGCATTCTAAATGGTATGCTAGTATGGACAGGTGTGTGGACTCCCTACTAGCCAATCATGGACATTATGTGATCAAAAAGTGTAAGGGGATACCAAGTTTGGACAACCTGCAGAGTGGGTGTACCAGAGAAGTCTCCATATTCAGACCCAGTGTATAAAACAGGAACACCTTCCTAATATTGCATTGCACCCTGTTTTGCCCTCGGAATAGGCTCAATTCATTAGGGCATGAACTCTTCAAGATGTCGAAAGTGTTCCACAGGAATGCTGGTCCATGTTGACTCCAATGCTTCCCACAGATGTGTCATGTTGGTTGATGTCCTTTGGGTGGTGGACCATTCTTAATGGGAAACTTGTGAAACCCAGCAGCGTTGCAGTTCTTGACACACTCAAACCGTTGTGCCTGGAACCTACTACCATATCCTGTTCAAAGGCACTTAAATATTTTGTCTTACCTATTCACCCTCTGAGTTGCACACATACACAATCCATGTCTCAAGGCTTAAAGATAATTATTGAACCTGTCTCCTCATCCTCTTCATTTACACCGATTTGAAAATGGATTTAACAAGTGTCATCAATAAGGGATCATAGGCTGACCACTTGAATCCAGGTGAAAGCTATGTTGTGCAAAGAGCAGGTGTTCCTAATGTTTTGTTCACCCTTAACATTCTATTCTAGGACAGACAAAGTTAGTAGTCATTGCTGTTCACATTTTGACACCATGGCACTGTTAGAATATTTTGTTAGGATCACCTATAAATACAACTTTTACTGTCTACTTTTATACAATGGCTGCATAGCAGATATGAATCAGCCTAAGTAAAAGTATGTCTTGATATAGATCAGTAGGACATTCTGAATGCAGTGGTGGTCATTTTTAAGCCAGGGTTGTATTTTCCCCTCAATATTGGTGGCACACAGTTCTTGTCCCCAGTCCAAATATATTGTTCACATATAAATTCAGTATTTTACCATTGACTAACTTCCTTTATGGCCTTATTTAACCCTGAAAAAAAATAAGGCGATATCTATACATCACCACCTAATCTAAATAGGGGAAACCTTTTCAGCGTGTCTGAGAGTATCATTCTGTTTTCATAGTTTTTTTCGTCTTCCAGGGAGCACTTTAATCCAGAGTTTGCTGGAGGATGTGAGTATGGATTAGGGTTGTTGGCATTGGAAGTGGCTCCAGTGACAGTCCGTGACAACACAACCGGGTAAATCAAAAACATTTCAACTCCCAGCCCCCTCCCGCCTCTGCTGTTGAAAGATTGGCTGAACAGCTGTTGGGCTCGGCCTCTGCTGCTCTCTACTTTATAAAGCTGGGAACACCAGGCTCCGTCAAACAGAGATAGCGCGAAGCTCCTGCTTGTTTAATTTACTGGTTCAGCGAAACTTTACTTTGAGAACTTCTGTCAAGTAGTTCAGAGAAACTAGTCCGCCATCTGTTTGACTAGTCTAGACCCTCCGCAGCAGTATGGCTACCTTCGTCTCGGTGAGTTGTTTTGCACAGCATCAGCATTCAGCGTGTCAACAGCCTGACTCCGAATATACTGACACTGCGTTTTTGTTTCTGTTTCGTATAACTCCTATGGATGCAGTTTGCCTCAGGGAGATGATGGATGTGTTGGTATCAAAGGTTTGGGATATCATTTGGGATGTGCTTGTCAGTGATGTTGTTTTTGGTGTGTCCTTTTCTCGGTTAACCCAGAACTAAAATCTATTTTTTTTTTTATGTAGTCTGTCACCGAGAGATTATGGGAGTCCTGACGTCGTCATCGTTCTGTTACTACAAGCATAACACTTTGATCTGCTTGAGTAAGGATTTGCTCACGGGTGACTGACTGACTGACGCCTGTTATTTTTATGTGCTGCAGGGCACGTTATAGGCTGGTAACGTTTCAGTGGACGGTGTGACAGGCCCGTTGTGTGGCTGTTTATAGTACCAAATCATAAAATGACCACACGCACTTTAAACTTTCAGGCCACAAAGGGTTGTTGTCGGGCAGGACAGGCAGGGTTCCAGGAGATGCCAATCATTTTCTTGTATCACATGAACAACATTGTGACATTGACTCCCAGTGGTTTAGTTTCAAGTGTGTATTGCATTTCTAATGTCATATAGTAAATCTATTAGGCTAGATGTCATAGGCTTTGCATGTGCCTCATTGCATTTGATTTACATGCACACAATATTTCATGGAAAAGCGCAACGAGGAAATATTTGAAATGCTGAGAATGACTGAGTGACCGTCTTGAGCAGGGGTTGGAACCAAAATATTTTTCTAATCGTTTAGTTTTGAACAACTTTTTTATTTATTTTCTTTCCAACCAGCAAAATGAAGTTCTGAACTGTTTCAACCCAAAAAAGTAATGGTTTAGATCCTGTTTTTGTTTTACCTCTTAAATCATTACTCTGTTCCCTATGTAGTTCATTACTTTTGACCAGGGATCATAGGGTCTTTGTCCTTGTAAGGATCGATTTTGAAAAACATATCCACGGGAGAATCATGTTCCTTATGTGAAATTAAATGGAAATTAGTTTGTCACCTGTAAAGACAGACCCATTACTCACATTTATAATCTCCTCCTGTCCGCCTCTCCCTATCATAGATGGCTACCTGCCACACCTATAACAACACGTCCAGGCACAACGGTGTCAACAGGGACTTCATGGCCGCTCTCTCCAAGAGCCACGGGAGCACAGGCAAACGCAACAGTCCCCAGTCGACCAACAGAAACAATGCCATGGGCATACCAAAGTCTGCCCCCAATGACAAGACACCCTGCAGTACGCCAAGGTAAACAAAGAATAGCAGGCCTCTGGTACCTACTTTGTCACATATTTTATTTATATAGTCTACATCTCGCCTAGGTGAAAATCAGCATTTAAGGGACTTCTTGAGAAGTGAGGGTAATGGATGATATCACTAAACCGATGGACACTGTGGTCCTACACTTTTCAATAGGTCACCTTTAATCTGTGTCAGTGTGTAGATTCTGACATTATTATTTCCAGGTCGATATCCTCTGAGACCAGCAGTTCCTCCTTGGCCTCCAAGCCCGCCAGTGTGAAGAAGTCTACCTTCTCCCGCCTCAAGAGGTTCCTCATGCTGGAAGACAACCAGAAGACCAAGGGGAGGACTCAAAGACTTTACTATCCTCCCTCTGAATGACTGACAAACACTTGGCTCCACTGCAATGACCCAACAGTCAGCCTTTTCACCACCATGATATGACACTGACGCACCAGGCTCTCTGGCCTGCTTGCAATTCAGAATGGGCCTCCTGGAATTCAGAACGGGGGATGGGTCAGCAGTCAGTCAATAAGTAATACAGGGCCTCCTGTTGCACTAACTTTTTTTTAATATATATTTTTTTAACTTGCCCCTCCCAACTACCCCTGAGGTCCCCCTTCCGTAGAGCTGTTCAAACATAATGGCCCCACACCACGGCATCGTCCAGGAATTCCATTGTCCCTATGGGCGGCAGGGTAGCCTAGTGGTTAGAGCGTTGGACTAGTAACCGGAAGGTTGTGAGTTCAAACCCCCGAGCTGACAAGGTACAAATCTGTCGTTCTGCCCCTGAACAGGCAGTTAACCCACTGTTCCCAGGCCGTCATTGAAAATAAGAATTTGTTCTTAACTGACTTGCCTGGTTAAATAAAGGTAAAATAAAAAAATAAAAAATGGATGGCGGGAACTGAATAGGAAGCAAAGCTCCCCCTTTTCTTCCATGTTATTTATGAGGCAAGCAGAATAAATTAATTCGAGTTATAGGATGTTTTGATTGAGAGGGTGATTTTTATTTGTTACAATCACATTTCTATGATAAATTACTTACACATTTATATTCACGCTTAAGTTTCATGCTTCTTGAACTTTGTTTATTTTTTACTTGGTTGTCATTTATTTTCATAGACTTTCCCACTCTTCTCTTGAGGTTACTATCCAAGTAGAGATGATCTGTAGCTGTTTACAGGTTTGTTTGTGTGGCTCTACTATTTTATGATCACTGCCAAATGTTTTACTTTTATGTAAAGGTCCAATTTTTGTGTACTGGTGGTTTTGAGATCATATTTGGATGAATGGGACGCATCAACTTAACATTGAAATTGTTTATATGCCTGAACCTTAATGACAATGCAAACGTGACTTTCTTTCAGTGGTTTCATGTTTGTTGAAGATGGGTTTTGCTGTTTGAAGGCTTCACCTTTTACCTGTTTTGAAGTTGTTTTTTTAATGTTTGGATTTACAATGTCAATTAGACTGCTTTTGTTCCAACACACTATATTGCATTTAGTGACATGTTTAATTAATCCAATGTGTGAGTCTGTAGCATTTCACAGAATACTGAAATACCTCACATTTTATATTCCTTTTACACCTTGCTTCTGTGAAATGAAAATGTTTTTAGGGATTCTTATTACTGTGTTACATGATAGAATTTCAAGAAGATATGTCTACCCAATTGTCATACTTGAGGAAAAGTAAGGATACTTTAATAGAAAATTCCTCAAGTGAAATTCACCCAGTAAAATATTACTTGAGTAAAAATCTAAAAGTATTTGGTTTTAAATGTACTTTTATCAAAATTATAAGTAACTTTAATTCCTTTAAGCAAACCAGATGGTGCCATTTTGTTATTCATGGCTCACCAGGGGCACACTCCAACACTCAGACATCATTTACAAATTGTGTTTAGTGAGTCCGTCAGCTCAGAGGCAGTACGGATGACCGGGGGGGTTCTCTTGATGACTGTGTGAATTGTATCTTTTCCTGTCCTGTTAAGCATTAAAACTGTAACGAGTACTTTTGGGTGTTGGGGGGCGGAGAATGTGTGGAGTAAAAAGTACATTGTTCTTTTAGGAATGTAGTGATGTAAAGTACAGATACTGTAAAAATACTTTGAATTACTACTTAACTTTCCTACTCTGGCATTCACAATGTGTGTTTTCAGCTTACACATTTTTAAGTGCTACAGAACATTAAGGGTACCCCACTACATGTTCTGATAAACACCTCAGGAATGGGGCTGTATAAATGTAACCATGCAAATTCAGAGCTATTGTTGCAAGGACTGACGATCCACGAGATCAAGATTATAGTTTAACCATGTTTTGAAACTATACTGTTTGTTTATAATTACATTGTTTACAAAGCAAGCAGTTTCACAACTCATGAGGCATTTTTAAGTTAAAATTATCAATGGTTCATTAATTTAACATCCAAAAATGGTTTTAGAGTATGAATCCCAAATTGTCCCTTTTAATTTAACTAGGCAAGTCAGTTAAGAACAAATTCTTATTTTACAATGATGGCGTACCCCATCCAGACCCCCACTTAACCCAGATGACGCTGGGCCAATTGTGCGTCGCCTTATGGGACTCCCAATCACGGCCGGGAATGATACAGCCCGGGCTCGTACCAGGATCTGTAGTGATGCCTCTAGCACTGAGATGCAGTGCCTTAGACTGCTGCTCCCCTTGGGAGCCCTTTGGTTCCACACGTAGACTGTTCATAAGAACATTATTGTGTATAATATAGCTTGGGCTCCTTCGCTGATAAGGATAACTGCCACTAAACTCCAAAGAAGAATGGCATGAATAAATGCTCTTTATAAACCACCACAGACCTCACCTTACCCAACCATAGACATTGCTGTTGATCAAGCGTCCTCGACTACATTTGACCTGCAGGCGGCGCTGCGTTCACAGATGGCATGCGCAAACAGAAACAGGAAGTAGCTGTGCATAGTTCGAGAAAAATGTCCTGACGTAGTCCCGAATGTATTTTCTCTAAAAAGTGATTCACTTCAACGAATTTGTGATTGGAAATCGTATCAAACTCAAATTAAACGGTTATTTCATAAACATAGCTAGTTACCCAATGACATTGCAATGTCTAGTAGAAAGAGATCGAGAGACTCGGAGGACAGAGGGGACCGCAAAAGGCACAAGGAATCAAAACACGATGTAGAAAAACTCAAGAAACAAGCGAGAAAACTCAACCAAGAAGTGCAAAAGCTGAAGCATTTGGAGACCTTGTGAGTAAATGACACCCTTTTCGGTGGTATCGAAATTGTGTATTAATACAACGTAACTGTAGTTGATCTGCCTTGGGATTTAGCCTTAATGCTAACAACTCATTCCATCATTTCAGTTCTGATACTGTGTCTTGGCTGGTAGAAGTTTCACACGGGATACCGTACCTTAACCAGCATCTGGACAAGGGAGACGATGCGTGTGACATGATTCATATCATCGTCTCATTTGCTCAGATACTGGTTCAAGGGGTACCTAGCTACCTACGCATAAATTGGATCATCGTATTTATTCTCACAAGCACTGTTTTCTTTTCCCCTCTATGCAGTTATGAAAAACCTCCTCCTGGACTCATAAAGGTCTAGTAGATGCACATGTTTGTCTACTTGCGTTATTACCAGTTAATGAATCACAGAAATATTATGGAATAACTCATTTATCAGTAGAAGGACATGTATTTAACCTGGTCCAAGATCCGTTTGTGTTCTTGCCAGCTCTGTCTGTTGTTGTCAAGCCAAAGCATGACGATGAGTTACAAGGAGTTGGCATGAGAGCACAAGCAGACTGACACTCAGGCTAAAATACATTATTATGGAAACTGCAATATGTGGCATCTTGCATCACCTTGAAACAGTGACTTTTTGTAGGCGGAGGAGTACAAACCAGAGGACTGTATTCCTGCTGATCCAGGAAATGAGGATGCTAGGGACTTCCTGGCTCACGCCCCCACCAAAGGGCTGTGGATGCCTCTGGGGAAGGAGGTGAAGGTCATGCAGTGTGAGTTTAAACACAGAGGGTTATTATGAGTGTCCTGCATCCACAATGCAGGTACATTATCCATTTCAGATTATATGTTTATAAAACCTGTACCTGTAGGCTGCCACTCAAAATAAAACAGTAAGAAATACAAAAATAAATAATAATTAATTACGTTTAAACAGGAAAAAACTCAAATAAGTGGGCCTCCACCAACCAAACCTCCCATCCCCAACATGTCTCCATCCAACAGTTCCACTCCCGGAAATCATGTTTCCCCACCCCCTCAAGCAACTAGGGTTGTTCGTCAGTCACCCCCTGCTCCCCTACCCGGCTATATACATACAGTACCAGTCAAAAGCTTGGACACCTACTCATTCAAGGGTTTTTCTTTATTTTTACTATTTTCTACATTGTAGAATAATATTTAAGACATCAAAACTATAAAACACATGGAATCATGTTGTAACCAAAAAAGTGTTAAACAAATCCAAATATTTTTTATATTTGAGGTTCTTCAAATGATCCACCCTTTGCCTTGACAGCTCTGCACACTTTTGGCATTCTCTCAACCAGCTTCATGAGGTAGTCACCTGGAATGCATTTCATTTAACAGGTGCGCCTTGTTAAAAGTTAATTTGTGGAATTTATTTCCTCAATGCGTTTAAGCATCAGTTGTGTTGTGACAAGGTAGGGGTGGTATACAAAAGATATGTCCATATTACGGCAAGAACAGCTCAAATAACCAAAGAGAAATGACCGTCCATTACTTTAAGACATTAAGGTCAGGCAATCTGGAACATTTTGAGAACTTTGAAAGTTTCTTCAAGTGCAATTGCAAAAACCATCAAGCGCTGTGATGACACTGGCCCTTATGAGGACCACCACAGGAAAGGAAGACCCAGAGTCACCCCTGCTACAGAGGATAAGTTCATTTGAGTTACCAGGCCCAGAAATTGAAGCCCAAATAAATCCTTCACAGAGTTCAAGTAACAGACACATTTCAACATTAACTGTTCAGAGGAGACTGTGTGAATCAGGCCTTCGTGGTCAAATTGCTGCAAAGAAACCACTACTAAAGGACACCAATAAGAAGAAGAGACTTGCTTGGGCCAAGAAACATGAGCAATGGACATTACACCAGTGGACATCTGTCCTTTGGTCAGATGAGTCCAAATTTGAGATTTTTGGTTCCAACCATTGTGTCTTTGTGAGACGCAGAGTAGGTAAACGGATGATCTCTGCATGTGTGGTTCCCACCGTGAAGCATGGAGGAGGTGTGATGGTGTGGGGGTGCTTTGCTGGTGACACTGTGATTTATTTAGAATTCAAGGCACACTTAACCAGAATGGCTACCACAGCATTCTGCAGCGATACGCCATCCCATCTGGTTTGCGCTTAGTGGAACTATAATCTGTTTTTCAACAGAACAAAACACACCTCCAGGCTGTGTAAGGGCTATTTGACCAAGGAGAGTGATGGAATGCTGCATCAGATGACCTGGCCTCTACAATCACCAGACCTCAACCCAATTGCGATGGTTTGGGATGAGTTGGGCCGCAGAGTGAAGGAAAATCAAATCAAATTTATTTATATAGCCCTTCGTACATCAGCTGATATCTCAAAGTGCTGTATAGAAACCCAGCCTAAAACCCCAAACAGCAAGCAATGCAGGTGTAGAAGCACGGTGGCTAGGAAAAACTCCCTAGAAAGGCCATAACCTAGGAAGAAACCTAGAGAGGAACCAGGCTATGTGGGGTGGCCAGTCCTCTTCTGGCTGTGCCGGGTAGAGATTATAACAGAACATGGCCAAGATGTTCAAATGTTCATAAATGACCAGCATGGTCAAATAATAATAATCACAGGCAGAACAGTTGAAACTGGAGCAGCAGCACGGCCAGGTGGACTGGGGACAGCAAGGAGTCATCATGTCAGGTAGTCCTGAGGCATGGTCCTAGGGCACAGGTCCTCCTCCGAGAGAAAGAGAGAATTAGAGAGAGCATACTTAAATTCACACAGGACACCAGATAGGACAGGAGAAGTACTCCAGATATAACAAACTGACCCTAGCCCCCCGACACATAAACTACCGCAGCATAAAACTGGAGGCTGAGACAGGAGGGGTCAGAAGACACTGTGGCCCCATCCGACGGCACCCCCGGACAGGGCCAAACAGGAAGGATATAACCCCACCCACTTTGCCAAAGCACAGCCCCCACACCACTAGAGGGATATCTTCAACCTCCAACTTACCATCCTGAGACAAGGCCAAGTATAGCCCACAAAGATCTCCGCCACGGCACAACCCAAAGGGGGTGCCAACCCAGACAGGAAGATCACATCAGTGACTCAACCCACTCAAGTGATGCACCCCTCCTAGGGACGGTATGAAAGAGCCAGTGACTCAGCCCCTGCAATAGGGTTAGAGGCAGAGAATCCCAGTGGAAAGAGGGGAACCGGCCAGGCAGAGACAGCAAGGTCGGTTCGTTGTTCCAGAGCCTTTCCGTTCACCTTCACACTCCTGGGCCAGACTACACTCAATCATATGACCCACTGAAGAGATGAGTCTTCAGTAAAGACTTAAAGGTTGAGACCGAGTTTGCATCTCGCACATGGGTAGGCAGACCATTCCATAAAAATGGAGCTCTATAGGAGAAAGCCCTGGCTCCAGCTGTTTGCTTAGAAATTCTAGGGACAATTAGGAGGCCTGCGTCTTATGACCGTAGCGTACGTGTAGGTATGTACGGCAGGACCAAATCAGAGAGATAGGTAGGAGCAAGCCCATGTAATGCTTTGTAGGTTAGCAGTAAAACCTTGAAATCAGCCCTTGCCTTGACAGGAAGCCAGTGTAGGGTGGCTAGCACTGGAGTAATATGATCCATTTTTTTGGTTCTAGTCAACAAAGCAGCCAACAAGTGCTCAGTATATGTGGGAACTCCTTCAAAACTGTTGGAAAGGCATTCCAGGTTAAACTGGTTGAGAGAATGCCAAGAGTGTGCAAAGCTCCCATCAACGCAAAGGGTGGCTACTTTGAAGGATCTAAAATATAAAGTATATTTTGATTTGTTGAACACTTGGTTACACCATGATTCCATGTGTGTTGTTTCAGAGTTTTGATGTCTTCACTATTGTTCTACATGTAGAAAATAGTCAAAATAAAGAAAAAGCCTTGAATAAGTAGGTGTGTCCAAAGTTTTGACTTGTACTGTATATATTATGTATGTGTTGGGCTTTAAACAAGATTATTCTTTACAGAGTCAAGTATATTTGTCCAGGCCTCAATTGTTCCTTGACTAGCACCATTAATTCTCTCTGTCGCTACATCTAATGGTATAAATTCTAATAGTAACTGTATCTACTGGTTAAATGGGAGAGAGTGAGGTGATTGCCATCTAAGAGCCAACATCTTTTTTTTTGGGGGGGGGGGGATCCAGGAATTGTCTCTGATTGATTGAGAGAATCAAGGAGCTATCCTTGTTAAGTAATATAGTAGATGCTAAGCATTACACGTTTGGATTCATGCACTTCTAAATGTATTTTGTAATTTTGCCCCAGAAACATTTAACTGCAGTGCACTCCCACATCATATGGAGGAATGTGCCTACCTTATTTAGGGGACAGTTGGGAGTTTTGGCAATTCTCACAGTAAAACATTTCCTTGGTATTAAATACAGTCTGTTAACTTAAAATGTATAAGTTGATGGTTCAGATTACGAGATGCCAAGGTCATATTCTGTCCATATTCTGTGAACCATACTTTTGAATGGCTAGCTCAGAATATGAGCTTTCCTAAAGTTGTTTATACATTATAGAGAGAAGTCCTTTCGGGAGCCTAGATAATTTATTTAGAAATCCCATTATTGGATGATTTGGTAGTTGGGTTTCCTAAGGGACTCCATAGGCCAGCATAGGTGATCTAAGTTGTAAATATAGAAAAAAAGATTTGCCTGATAATGTGTATGTATCTTTCAAATGTTGTAATTTTCTCAAACCATTGCTGCCACCCCATATATAAGGAGTGGCAGGTAGCCTAGAGGTTAGAGCGTTGGGCCAATAACCGAAAGGTTAATGAATCGAATCCCAGAGCTGACAAGATAAACATCTGTCGTTCTGCCCCTGAACAAGGCAGTTGACCCACTGTTCCCTGGTAGGCTGTCATTATAAATAAGAATTTGTTCTTAACTGACTTGCCTAGTAAAATAAAAAAAATTAAAGGCGGCCTCCAGATCGCAAGGCCGTGCCATTTTGATTCCCAGTTACATTGTTTTTCAATTTTCGAGTCAGTGTAGCGGAGATGAACTTTTGTTCTGCTTGTCCCTCAAAGAACAAAGGCTTTTATTATTTCCCACCAATGATTCCTCCATCCCTCCCTCTGTCCCTTCCTCCCACTCGTTTTCATGATATGCGAGGGGACAGAAGGCATACAGGGTTAGTCTACAAAGTTCTCATTTGTTCTCCTGTGGTATTCCAAAGCCTAATATGTTCCAGATAATACATTGGCAAAATGTTTGAATGTGATTTTTAATTGCGTGTCGTTTCAGAGATTAGAACGAGTTGAGAAACATTTTGTCAGATGTAGGCTAAGTCATAAACAGGTGTAGGCTAAGTTATAAACAGGTGTAGGCTAAGTCATAAACAGATGTAGGCTAAGTCATAAACAGATGTAGGCTAAGTCATAAACGGGTGTAGGCTAAGTCATAAACAGATGTAGGCTAAGTCATAAACGGGTGTAGGCTAAGTCATAAACGGGTGTAGGCTAAGTCATAAACGGGTGTAGGCTAAGTCATAAACAGGTGTAGGCTAAGTCATAAACAGGTGTAGGCTAAGTCATAAACAGGTGTAGGCTAAGTCATAAACAGGTGTAGGCTAAGTCATAAACAGGTGTAGGCTAAGTCATAAACAGGTGTAGGCTAAGTCATAAACAGGTGTAGGCTAAGTCATAAACAGATGTAGGCTAAGTCATAAACGGGTGTAGCCTACAAGCCATATACGATAAATATGAATCTCTTTCAACACGAGCTTGTTTGGGTGATTTCTGAGGGGCCAGGAGACGTGTTTGTGGTACAAACATTACTATATTCTCCCTCGCCTCATGCAGGTTGGAGATGCAAGCGCTATGGACACAGGACAGGGGACCGAGAGTGTCCCTTCTTCATCAAAGGAAACCAGAAACTGGAGCAGTTCAGAGTGGTAAGTCTCATCTGTCCATCCATCCATTCATCCATCTTTCAACTAATCATCAGGCCTTTTGGCTACTTAAATAAAATGTGTTACAGCTGGGTTTGAACAAACATGAGTCCCTAGTACCAGGATTGGTATTGGCAGACACCCTTGAGGACACCTGCTCCTGGTCTCAACTGTAAGGTTGGGACCAAGAGCAGACGTCACCAAGGGGTTATGGTTGAGACACGGAGCAGACGTCCCCAACGGGTTATGGTTGAGACCGGGAGCAGACGTCCCCAAGGGCGTCCCCAAGGGGATTTATGGTTGAGGCCGGGAGCAGACGTCCCCAAGGGGTTATGGTTGAGACCGGGAGCAGACGTCCCCAAGAGGTTATTAATTAACCTCTTGGGGACATCTGCTCCTGGTCCCAACCATAACCCCTTGGGGACGTCTGCTCCTGGGGACGTCTGCATGCTTGCCTACTTGGGACCATGAGCATGCTTGATTGATGCAGCTGGATACAGTATATGTGCATCCCAAATGGCACCCTATTCCCTATATAGTTCATTACTTTTGACCAGGAACTATATTGACTTTGGTCCGAAGTAGTGCACTATATAGGGAATAGGTGCCATTTGGGATGCATTAGGTATCTGTGCTGCTGCTGGATGCTTCTGGATCTTGACTCCTCAGCAGATTCACAGGACAGTTGTTCTGTAGGCCTGCATGCAACAATGCCACTGCAATGATTATCATAAGTGCAAGTGTATCATATCTTGTAATAGAACCATATTTTAAAATGCTATTCCGTCAGAGGAGAGTTGAAAGCGTGGAAATGATGTTGCCTAAAAACAATACCTGAATGGAGTTTTACCTTGCAGTGCTTGTTATCATTGGAGCTTTGCTATGTATGTTATCTTTGAAATGTTGTAAACATGTAGCTAAACCGTCTGTTTCTTGCAGGCACACGAAGACCCAATGTACGACCTGATCCGAGAAAACAAACGCAATGAAAAAGAAACGAGGTACTTTCTGGCTGTATTATGAAAAATATAAACCTTTTATTATCAACTAAAAATATTTTCAGAAGAATGTATGAAAATATTATCCCCTTCTCTACTGTTTGGAGTTGGTCATCGTTAAGGTAGTCAGTCTGGTGCATTGGACGGACGAGACTCACCACTCTGAACTAGAGGTCAACCGATTATGATTTTTCAACGCCGATACAGATTATTGGAGGACCAAAAAAAGCCGATACCGATTAATCGGCTGACAATTACAACAATACTGAATTACCAATGAACACTTTCATTTGAACTTAATATAATACATAAATAAAATCTATTTAGTCTTAAATAAATAATTAAGCATGTTCAATCTGGTTTAAATAATGCAAAAACAGTGTTGGAGAAGAAAGTAAAAGTGCAATATGTGCCAAGTAAAAAAGCTAACGTTTCAGTTCCTTGCTCAGAACATGAGAAGATATGAAAGCTGGTGGTTCCATATTCCCAGTTCTTCAATATTCCCATTTAAGAAGTTTTAGGTTGTAGTTATTATAGGAATTATACAACTATTTCTCTCTCTACCATTTGTATTTCATATACCTTTGACTATTGGATGTTCTTTTTGGCACTATAGTATTGCCAGCCTAATCTCGGGAGTTGATAGGCTTGAAGTCATAAACAGCGCTTTGCCTCAAGCATTGCTAAGAATTGTTGGCATACGCAGTAAAGTGCTGTTTGAATGAATGCTTACGAGCCTGCCTACCACCGCTCAGTCAGACTGCTCTATCAAATATCAAATCATAGACTTAATTATAATATAATAAACACAGAAATATGAGCCTTTGGTCATTAATATGGTCGATTACGGAAACTATAATTTCGAAAACAAAACGTTTATTCTTTCATTGAAATTCAGTCTAAATATTCCTGTTACATTGCACAGCCTTCAATGTTATGTCATAATTATGTAAAATTCTTGCAAATTAATTCACAGTTCGCAACGAGCCAGGCGGCTCAAACTGCTGCATATACCCTGACTCTGCTTGCACTGAACGCAAGAGAAATGACACAATTTCCCTATTTAATATTGCCTGCTAACATGAATTTCTTTTAACTAAATATGCAGGTTTAAAAAAATATATACTTCTGTGTATTGATTTTAAGAAAGGCATTGATGTTTATGGTTAGGTACATTTGTGCAACGATAGTGTTTTTTTCGCAAATGCGCTTCTGTTAAATCATCACCCGTTTGGTGAAGTTGAAGTCCTTTTAAGCTGTGATTCAATGATAAATTAACAGGCACCACATTGATTATATGCAACACAGGACAAGCTAGTTAACCTAGTAATATCAAATCAACCATGTGTAGTTAACAAGTGATTATGTGAAGATTGATTGTTTTTTACAAGATAAGTATAATGCTAGCTAGCAACTTAACTTGGCTCCTTGCAACCACAAGGTCCTTTTGACGTTGCACTCGCGTAACAGGTGGTCAGCCTGCCACGCGGTCTCCTTGTAGATTTCAATGAAATCGGCCATGCCAGTGGACCTCTACTCTGAACTGCTTCCGTTTCTGGTTTCCTTTGATGATGAAGAAGGGACACTCTCGGTCCCCTGTCCTGTGTCCATAGCACTTGCATTTCCAACCTGCACGAGGGAGAATATAGTCATGTTTGTTGTTTCAGACAAGCTATTTTGGAGCACAGTCACAGGGGACTTAACGAGTTTCTTTGTTTTTCTCCCAACAATGTTGATGCTTAGCTGCAGCCAAGTAAACAAACTCAAATCTTCAGTCTCTGACTATACTCTGCTTTTATAGACTAGGCTACTTTCCAGTTATAGTGTTAAGATGACATAAGTTTGTAATTAGTGTGAACTAACCCTTTAATTTTCCAACTGTCTCAGTCAGAATTGTCTCTTATTAACTGAGTGCCTTTTATCACAGGGAAATAACAACAACGAAGTAATAAAAAGAAAAGACTCAGAGTCATCAAAAGACACACTAAAGTCAATGGCTAAATCAATCACATCCTGAAAGCTGACAGAGCACTTAGTCAAACAGGTGAATAAAAGTACTTTAAAAACTACAATGAACGACATTGAATGTGAACTTGGGTGTATATAGGGAAGTTTTAAAGTACCATCTGAAATTAGGTGCAATATGAGAGATTCATGTGAGTATGATTAGAGAGAGTGTGCGATGGACATGTTCTACAATCTATTCTATAGGATCATATAAGCTATGATGATATGAGAGACAGAGTGAAATGTAACCGTGGTAGACTTGGCCAGAGGACCTACGAGCCAACCCAGCTCTCTCTCAAGAGTGCTTGCCTTGAACAGTCCTTATGATTACGTCTCTGTTCTCTGGGTGGAAGTTGTCAACGTTGAAGACAACCGTCCTCTGATGAATTCTTAATGAAGTTTGAGGATCACTTGGGAACCGCCGCGTTTGAGTTGTTTTCAGTCTCTTGCAACTTGCACAAGCTCTCTTGTTCCTCTCTGAGCATACCGAATCAATGGAAATGTAAGGTTTTGGGCTAATCAAAGGAAGTGGATGCCTCGGTCTGTGAACTGTTTGATCATTCGTGTTAAATCCATATTTTATTGAGAAATGTTGTTTCTCAGGCAGTGTTTCAGCATCTTGAAATTCTGGTCTTGTGTGAGCTGCAGAGCTACTTTGCTTGCTGCCTGAAATGGTCTCTCTCTCTCCCCCCACTTTAGCACTAGCTGCAAACACCTGTAGCACATCATAATCCCCATGCTCAGTACCTTCCAGCTATCAGTTGACCATCACTGTTAGAAGACTTGTTTCATAACCTGGGACACTTCTGAGTGAAATCTGAAATGGCCAATGATTATAGAGGAAAACCCTCTGGGATATTCCAAGAAGTGTGTGTGTGTGAAGATACTGTGTTTCAGTTCATCATACCATGCCTCTTCTTGAATGGTTCTAACCCATCTCCCTGTCTATTTTTCTCTCTCTCTCCATCTTTCCTCTCTCTCTCTCCATTTCTCCTTTCTCTCCAGGATTCAGCAGCTGCAGCAACTCCTGCAGGACACCACCTCCTCCGACTCGGACAGCTCCTCCTCTTCCTCCTCCACCAGCGACCGCAAGAAGAGGAAACACAAGAAGAAGGACAAGAAGAAGGACAAGAAAAAGAGGAAGAAGAAGAGGAAGCACAAGTCCTCCAAAACCAGTGACTGTTCTGAGTCCAATTGAGCCATAGGAACCTACCTGGATTGTTCTAGCAGGGAGATGGCTACACTGCAGTGTCTATCAGTCAGTGAGCAGCTATGGTGGTTCTTACCCATTGGCTCAGGGTCGCCTCAATGGCACACTACGAAGTGCACACTAGAGGACCCTTTTTGGTTCAGTATTCTTCCCTCCATCTGAGCCTTTAAATAATGCATGACTTGTCCCATCCCTCATATGGTTGATGCCTCTATTCCATTAGATCATACAGAATAAGATTCTATGGATCCGCAATGCTGATGGTGAATGTAGGGCCCCTCAGGCGAGGATCTCAGAAAGCCCTTACAGCATGGGTAATGACCTGACTGGCTCGTGGGGGCCTGAGCCAGCCAGACTAGTTGAAATCAGTTTGTAGCTGTTATGAAGGATGTTGGCTTGATGAATCAGATCCGAATGAAAACGTGACAAAACAGAGCATGTTGTTAGAGATGGTTTTGCTTCGTATTTAGCTTGATTGTAGGCCTGTTGTTTGACAAATAGAGTGGGGAATATTGCAACATATTTTTTCCATATTTATTTTCTTCCAAATGACGCTGATGGATGTTTGAATGCTTATTACTGTACATAAATATTTGGAATAAATTGAGGTTGGAATTTAACTTTTATTTAAATCCAGCTTGAGAAAGGGAGAGGGAATGTACTGTATTTCAGTGTGTTCTGCGTGGCCAAGGATAAAGCCTCTTAATTACTCATCAAATTAATTTTGAAGCCGCACGTAAAAAATACTTTCAATTTGTCATTATTCACATTGTCTTACAATTTTTTTCAACTGCATGCATTTTGTTTGGCTGTTGACTGATAATGACAAGGACAAGACCGGCTAACACGGACATCGGCCGTGCGCAACGGGTGGGCGTTCTATCACCTCTGACCACAGAACATTGGCTGTCATTTCCTGTTTATATCCCGACGATTCTACATGTTGAATCGCCACCGTCCGTCAACACCCGGCGGGAGTGTATTCATCATGGAAACCATTTACCTTTAAGAATCATAAACGGAACCAAACGGGGAGGGACCTAACTGAATTTGTCCAATAGAAACTCCCGTTTGTTTTTTCCATATGAGTAAATGGTTTCTGTTGCAAATTGTTTTTGCAACAGAATCGGCGTAATGATGCAACTCACGGCCAACTTTTGTGTAGGTCTTTCTTGTCCTTCATCGATTCTTAGCATGACACATCTCTATCCACTATAATATCCCATTCAAGAAGCAACACTGGTTAGCACTGTTTCCTTTTGAAAGGCAAAGAAAGAAGACCCTTTGATCTTGAAAGACCTCAGAAAGCCCAGGGCTGACTAGGGAGTGTGACTCACTAATGTGCCGTTTTGTAGTCAGTACAACAACAAAAATACAGACACACTAACACACCCTGCAGAGCACATCAAAATAGTTCTCCACTTTGCCCCTCCCTAATGATAGGATGTTCATTTAGAGAAGTGTGCTATCAGCTAGAGGAGGACCAGATATATGCGCTGCTTATTTTAATGACCCCAATAAGAGGACTGTTTAAGGAGTCCTTCGGGGGGAGATGTATTTGAATTTTGATTAGCGTCCTAGTGGTTTCTGCATGTAGTTAAGCCTGAAGGGGTCTATTTGTGCGTCAGAATGGTTAGTGTGTGTGTGTGTGTGTGTGTGTATATATTTCCTAGTAACTGAAAGCTTTATTTGATCTCTCTCCTCCATCCCTCGCTCTCATCCTCCTACCCATGGCAACTCCCTCCATTCCTTTCTTTGGCCAAAGGCCTCCGATAAATCAACAGCATTGAAACAGTGTGTCCCAGCTGCACCACGTAGCCCTCTCTCTCTGAGCAGAAGCAGACATGAATCTCCTAGATTACTTTCACTGAGACACTGCCACTTTGGCAAAGTTAGAGCAAAGAAACCTCTATATTGAACCATTCTATCTTATGGGGCAGGATAATGGGTTAGGGTCAGTTAGGAAGTGTCAGTACGGTCTTGAGATCAGGGAAGTTAGTCTAAAGATAATTAGGATACGATCTGTCTTTTTGTGTATGCCATTTCTCTCTGCCACAAACTGCCATCTCATCAGGCCCTAACATTGAATGATGGCACAATTGACACAGTCAACTTGACAGATTCCATTGGCTATAGTTATGCTCCGACTTGGCTCAAAGGTACTGTGGTCAATGACTGGAATAGATTTTATTTTATTTCAAAGTCTAAACAATCTATGCTGTTTAGATGGCTCAGACAAATTCTTGTGGGTATTAAAAAGAGAATACACATATTTTTACACATTTCAACTATCATATGATATCTCATATCAATCAAATATGTTACGCAACACCACTTAATACTGATCCATATTACATGGCTTCATTCATTTTGACCTAGCTGTGATCTCGTACTAGAGAGAAGGCCACAGGATTCAGTCATACAGACAGGTTCATCAGGATGGGTGTTTGGACACCATTAACCCAGATTAGATTCCAGACAGACAGTAGAGGCACATGGCCCTGTATTAATCCTGTTGATATACTGTGGAGAGGAGAGCTGTGTGAGCATGGCACAGTGGCAACAGTTCAGATCACTCACTCTAAGATGTCTTTCTCTCCTGCTGGGTAGCTTAGATATTGGAACCAGTAGGTGTAGCTATATGACATGAATTTAATTAAGTCTGGTATCGACTGTACTGTACTCTAGCTTTTGTATGATTGTCTATTATTCTCATCTATATACTGTCTGTTTACATCTATTGTGAAACGTGACCTAGGGAGAAGCTATGTCCCAAAGGTTTCAGATTTGAATGTTCAATATTATTTTAATTTTAAGGTCTTACCCAATCAAAGTCAGTTTCCCCCTTTTATTTCAAATAAAGATGGTAGGCTACAAGGTTATAGGCCTAACCCCCACCCCCATATGCTGTCTTTGATATATTATGTATTAATTCATCGATAGCTATGAAATATTAAACGCTTATCCCGAGGTTCAAGCATGACGTTATTCATTTGCTATCATAATAATTGCCACACATCAACGGGGAGTGTCCTGTCGTCCCATTCAATTGTTCAATTGTTTGTTGGGTTTTAATTGGTCGACGTCCCTCGCATCGCTGCTCGAGCCTCGGAGGAGAGCGGAGCCAACCAACAGAAGGCGAAGAAAGAGGAAGTGAAAACATCAGCACAATTTAGCGCTCAGGAGAGGGACAGAAAACACAGAACTGACTGACTGTCTGTCTGTGACACCAACTCCGAACATCAGCGCTTTGGCACAGGATAAGTCCCCGCGCTTTGCCAGGTTGGTAAACATTCAAAATGTTCTTTGATTTAGCCTACACAGAAAGCATGTATTTGAGTTTTTTTCTTTGCTTCTACTGATTTAGGCTACACGCTATTAAACACCTCGCTACTATTGCCAATGTTACTGCCAGTGTTACATTTCAGGTTATATACAGTAGCCTAGTCTGCGCGCCCTGGAAATTGTGTCAGTAGGCTACTTTTCAGCAGGAGTGGCCGCCAGTGGTTCTGGGCGCTGTTCTGTTGATTGACACGCTTGCTCAAAACAATCCAGCCGCTCTTGAAGTTGGCTCGTTCGCCTCCAGTTTACAATTCCACCCTGAACACTGACCTTCCCATGAAATAGGTCGTGTATGAAGTCGTGTGTTGTTGAAACACAAGTGGATAACTTGTTTACAAAATAGCTCTGTCCATACTTTGTTCTGTAGCATACAGGGCAAGTTACAATATATCCTCGATCAGTTTAGCTGTGTTATTTATATGAATAAGAAGATTATTGAATGACTAGGCATACAATCGTATTTTTCTTTTAGTTCTTAATCAAAGAGCTCAAACTTCCCTGGTTCAGCTTTGGCCACTGTAAACCTGAATTAACCCACAGGCTCATCTCCTCCTGCCTATGTTTCCCTTGCACGTGGTTTAGAAAAATTTTCACCTCCTTCAGATTGAGTTGCTTTTATTGTATGAGGGATATACGCAATGACCAGATATGGGAGGCACGCTATCAATTCAACCACATTCAATTCATTGCATTGCAATCAATGGCATTTTGGGAGTAATTGTAGGCTAGAAGCATCCAGTGGCAGCAGTTTGCCTGCAGGTGTTTTCTCTATAGATGTTTTCTCTATAGATGTTTTATTTATCCTATAGATGTTTTCTCTATTCTATAGATGTTCTCTCTAGATGTTTTCTCTATCCTATAGATGTTTTCTCTAGACGTTTTCTCTATCCTATAGACGTTTTCTCTATCCTATAGATGTTTTCTCTAGATGTTTTCTCTATCCTATAGATGTTTTCTCTAGATGTTTTCTCTAGATGTTTTCTCTATCCTCTAGATGTTTTCTCTATCCTATAGACGTTTTCTCTAGATGTTTTCTCTATCCTCTAGATGTTTTCTCTATCCTCTAGATGTTTTCTCTATCCTATAGATGTTTTCTCTATCCTATAGATGTTTTCTCTAGATGTTTTCTCTATCCTCTAGATGTTTTCTCTATCCTATAGATGTTTTCTCTAGATGTTTTCTCTATCCTTTAGATGTTTTCTCTATCCTATAGATGTTTTCTCTAGATGTTTTCTCTATCCTCTAGATGTTTTCTCTATCCTATAGATGTTTTCTCTAGATGTTTTCTCTATCCTCTAGATGTTTTCTCTATCCTCTAGATGTTTTCTCTAGATGTTTTCTCTATCCTATAGACGTTTTCTCTAGATGTTTTCTCTATCCTCTAGATGTTTTCTCTATCCTCTAGATGTTTTCTCTATCCTCTAGATGTTTTCTCTATCCTATAGATGTTTTCTCTAGATGTTTTCTCTATCCTCTAGATGTTTTCTCTATCCTCTAGATGTTTTCTCTATCCTCTAGATGTTTTCTCTATCCTCTAGATGTTTTCTCTAGATGTTTTCTCTATCCTATAGATGATTTCTCTATAGGTGGTTTCTCTTGATGATTTCTCTATCCTATAGATCAGTGGTTCGCAAACATTTTATAGTCACGTTTTTTTGTTTGTTGCCATCATTGTAAGCCTGCCACACACTATACGAAACATTTATTAAACATAAGAATGAGTGGGAAGTGACAAAGAGCTCTTATAGGACGAGGGCACAAATAATAATAATCAATAATTTTACTCTTTATTTAACCATCTTACATAGAAAACCTTATTTGTTCATTGAAAATGGTGAATAACTCACCACAGGTTAATGAGACGGGTGTGCTTGAAAGGATGCACATAACTCTGCAATGTTGGATTGTATTGGAGAGAGTCTCAGTCTTAAATAATTCTCCACACAGTCTGTGCCTGTATTTAGTGAGGGCTGAGAATCCACTCTCACATAGGTATGTGGTTGCAAAGGGCATCAGTGTCTTAACAGCGCAATTTGCCAAGGCAGGATACTCTGAGCGCAGCCCAATCCATAAATCTGGCAATGGCTTCTGATTAAACTCAATTTTCACAGAACCACTTGTTGCAATTTCCTTGAGGCTCTCTTGTTCAGATATCGGTAAGTGGACTGGAGGCAGGGCATGAAAGGGATAATGAATACAGTTGTTTGTGTCATCCATTTCGGGGAAAGTACCTGCGTAATTGCGCACCCGACTCACTCAGGTGCTTCGCTATTTGACATTGTCTGTAAGCTTGAGTTCATTTACACACAAAAAAAATCATACAATGATGGAAAGACCTGTGATGTCCTTAATGCAGACAAAGAGCTCCAACTTCTTAATCATTTTTAACTTCTTAATCAATTTTGTCCAGCACATTGAATATAGTTGCGGAGAGTCCCTGTAATCCTAGATTCAGATCATTCAGGTGAGAAAAAACATCACCCAGATAGGCCAGTCGTGTGAGAAACTCGTCATTATGCAAGCAATCAGACAAGTGAAAATGATGGTCAGTAAATAACTAAGCTTGTCTCTCAATTAAAAAAAAAACGTGTCAATACTTTGCCCCTTGATAACCAGCACACTTCTGTATGTTGTAAAAGTGTTTCATGGTTGCTGCCCATATCATTGCATAGAGCAGAAAATACACGAGAGTTCCGGGGCTTTGCTTTAACAAAGTTAAATGGCGCCGGAGGGTAGGGCTGCCGTCTCATCGGCTCTCAACCAAGCATGCAATTATTATTATTTTTTTTTTCAAATTGTTCGTAACTTGTTTTGTTCATAATTTTGCTGCTACTGTCTCTTATGACCGAAAAGAGCTTCTGGACATCAGAACTGGGATAACTCACCTCAAATTGGACGAGGAGTTCTTCTTCAACGAGTCTGACGCGAGGGGTATACTGCAGACACCCAACCAGGCCCGATCCCCGTGACCCGCTGTAGAAGTAAACAGAGATTTCAAGGCAAAAGATCCGGGTGCCTTGCCAGGATCAGGCGACGGTGGCTAATTTGCCCTTGCCTTCCATTCTGCAAGCTAACGTTCAATCACTGGGAAATAAATGGGATGAACTGAAAGCACGTATATCCTACCAACTGGACATTAATAACTGTAATATCTTATGTTTCACTGAGTCGTAGCTGAACGACGACATTAAGAACATACAGCTGGCGGGTTATGCACTCTATCGACAAGACAGAACAGCAGCCTCTGGTGAGACACGGGGCGGGGACCTATGCATTTATGTAAACAACATCTGGTGCACGATATCGAAGGAAGTCTCAAAGTTTTGCTCGCCCGAGGTAGAGTATCTCATGAGCTACCTATCTGAATTTTTCGTAGCTGTCTACGTACCACCACAGAGCGCAGTTGGCACGTAAACTGCACTCAATGAGCTGTATTCCGCCGTAAGCAAACAACAAAATTTCTATCAGCATGTTAAATGTGCAACCAGAGGTGAAAAAGATTCTAGACCACCTTTACTCCACACACAGAGACACATACAAAGCTCTCCCTCACCGTCCATTTGGCAAGTCTGACCATAACTCTATCCTCCCGATTCCTGCTTACAAGCAAACATTTTAACCAGGAAGCATCAATGACTCGGTCTATAAAAAAGTGGTCAGATGAAGTAGATGCTAAACTATGGGGCTGTTTTGCTATCACAGACTGGAACATGTTCCGGGATTCTTCTGATGGCATTGAGGAGTACACCACATCAGTCACTGGCTTTATCAATAAGTGCATCGAGGACGTCGTCCCCACAGTGACTGTACGTACATACCCTACCCCATGGAGCAGGTTGAGAGCTTCAAGTTCCTTTGGTGTCCACATCACCAACAAACTAACATAGTCCAAGCACATCAAGACAGTCGTGAAGAGGGCACGACAAAACCTGTTCCCCCTCAGGAGACTGAAAAGAAGATTTGGCATGGGTCCTCAGATCCTCAAAAGGTTTTACAGCAGCACCATTCAGAGCATCTTGACGTGTTGCATCACTGACTGGTACGGCAACTGCTCGGCCTCGGATCACAAGGCACTACAGAGGGTAGTGCGTACGGCCCCGTACATCACCGGGGCCAAGCTTCCTGGCACCGAAGATCTCTATACCAGGCGGTGTCAGAGGAAGGCCCTACAAATTGTCAAAGACTCCAGCCACCCTAGTCATAGACTGTTCTCTCTGCTACTGCACAGCAAGCGGTACCGGAGCACCAAGTCTCTAGGTCCAAGAGGCTTCGAAACAGCTTTACCCCCAAGCCATAAGACTCCTGAACATCTAATCGAATGGCTACCCAGTCTATTTTCACCCCCCTCCCCACACACTGTTGCTATTCTCTGTTATCTATGCATAGCCACTTTAATAACCCTACCTACATGTACATAATTACCTCCACCGGTGCCCCCGCACATTGACACACTGACTCTGAACCGGTACCCCCTGTATGTAGGCCCGCTATTGTTATGTACTGCTGCCCCTTAATTATTTGTTTTTCTTATCGTTAACTTTTTTTTGGTATTGAAACTGCATTGTTGGTTTAGGGCTTGTAAGTAAGCATTTCTCTGTAAGGTCTACACTTGTTGTATTCGGTGCATGTGACAAATAAAATCTGATTTGATTTGAAAACGTCTTTCAAGCTGTCAGGCAATCCAGTGTACCCAAGTGGTGTCGGGTGCAACTGCTTGCACGTGCATTACCACTCCACTATGTCTCCCTGTCATGGCTTTTGCGCCATCAGTACAGATACCAACACATCTTGACCACCAAAGTCCATTTGATGTCACAAAGCTGTCCAATACTTTAAAAATGATCCTCTCCTGGGTTTCAGTGGTTTGCAGAAGAGGATGTCTTCCTTAATTGACCCCCCATAAACGTAATGGACATATACCAGGAGCTGTGCCAGGCCCGCCACGTCTCTTGACTCATCCAGCTGTAACGCATAGATTCCACTGGCTTGTATGCGAAGTTGTAATTGTTTCAAAACATCTCCTGCCACGTCACTGATGAGTTGTGAAACAGTGTTGTTTGATGAAGTCATTGTCTATAGTTTTTTTGGCCTTTTCCCCCAGCATTGTCCCAGCCATATCCGTGGCAGCAGGAAGAATTAAGTCCTCCACAATAGTATGAGGCTTGCCTGTCCTAGCCACTCAGGAACTCACCATATATGACGCTTCTAGCCCCTTCTTATTAATGGTATCTGTTGCTTTTATACATGTCTTACTACTCGAAAGTCGTCTTAATTCTTGCTCAAACTCCCGTGGCTTATTTTTCTAATTGTTGTATTTAGTTTCTAAATGTCTGCACAAGAGTGAAGGTTTCATCAAGTTGTGAGTTAGTACTTTTGCACATATAACACACTGTGGCTGAGGAAAGGCACTACTCCCAATATAAGTGAACCCCAAGTCAATGTCGTTCTCAGCATAGTTGCACCTCTTCGATGGTCCAACGTCTCTGTCTGTTGTTCGGTGCTTTCCCGGGTAAGGGGGCAGTAGCTTGGTGCTTTCCCGGGTAAGGGGGCAGTAGCTTGGTGCTTTCCCGGGTAAGGGTGCAGTAGCTCTTCGGCTGCATCAGATTCTCAACGGTCAGTGTCCATGCTAGCTGGGCTTCCAACAAATCTATTATGAATTACTGATGCTAGCATTGGATGTGCTCGTGGAAGCAGAACAACTTGTCGACAGGTGCAGGTATAGTATTGCTGGTAGTAGCAGTACTATCAGTAGAGCTGTTATGTGTCTTAATGAATGCGGGCCTTACTAAATGGACTGATTGAGAATTGTGATTTACAATTTATTTGGCATACCCCCGATAGTTTGGGAATACCCGCTATAGAGGAATTCTCTATCCTATAGATGTTTTCTCAAGATGTTTTCTCTATCCTATAGATGATTTCTCTATATATGTTAATTCTATAGATGTTTATTGTATCCTATAGATCTTTTCTCTATAGATGTTTTCTCTATCCTATAGATGATTTCTCTATATATGTTAATTCTATAGATGTTTATTGTATCCTATAGATCTTTTCTCTATAGATGTTTTCTCCATCCTATAGATTGGATCATTTATCTTGAAAAAATGACACACACACCAATCCTATGTTTTTGGAGCTGCTTCGTCTGACTGTGAGTGTGTGTGACAGTAGTATGGCCCCAGCTATGATGATCTCAGAGACCTCTTCACAGAGGGCAGTGCAGCCCCTCATCCATGTTCCGTTAACCAGAAGAGATGTGTGTTTGTTTGTTGTGATGGCACAGCAGCAGGAATGCCCGTTTCATCATGTCCTATTGATATAAACACACCGAAGATACTGGCTCCCTCCGAGTCTGGCTGCCAGGGATTATGGGTGTCAGGACTGTGGTAGACAGATGTGACTGTATTGGAAATATTTATGGCGTATCATTGGATATGAAGGCCAGTGTAGACTATCCCTTGTATTGATATTGGCCTTGCCTTGTACTGAGTTCCTCAAAGATGCCAACCGATTCTTAATTCCTCGGTTACATATCAGTGGTATCTACATTTTCTGCCTTATGGAGATTTGGTATGGGGTTTAGGATGGAGCTAATTGCCTGATTTGATTAAGTTGTAGTCTTACAGTATGCGTTCATCTAACAGAGTACAATACGTTGTCACAATTGATGTGGTGTCACTTGATGCCTCCATAAATCTACACAACAATGTAGTCATATAACCTATTCCTAAATCCACTATGTGTGTGTTTGTTTTTACTAACTCTTCTTCACACCTGGAGGACCAGTGTGTCCAGCCTGGAAAGCCTTGACTAGCAGTCCAGAAGTGATGTGTCAGTAGAATATCATCCCTTTTTATAGACCCCTGAAGAACAGTATGACAAAGAAATTGAACACACAGGGAAAATACTATTTTAATGGTCATAACACACAGACGCACGCACGCACGCACGCACGCAGGGGAAAAGACTGTTTAAATGGTCAGAGCAAGCTCCTGCCCGATTCTCGATTTGCCCAAATAAACATTTCTAAACCCCTAAGGGGTCTTTAAATGAAAATGACACACAGTTAATAGTATTTAGAAGTGAATTCTTTCCAGCTTTGGTTTTTCCCCTCACATTTATCCCAGTATAAGCCTCATTGATGAAGAGGAATTATGTTAAAGAGCAGTATCTTTTGTTTTAAATCTAGAGATTAATAATCTAGAGATTTTTATTTATTTAACTAGGCAAGTCAGTTAAGAACAAATTCTTATTTACAATGACGGCCTACCCCGGCCAAACCCTAACGACGCTGGGCCAATTGTGCGCCGCCCTATGGGGCTCCCAATCACGGCCCGGTTGTGATACAGCCTCGAATCGAACCAGGGTCTGTAGTGATGCCTCTAGCACTGAGATGCAGTGTCTTAGACCACCGTGCCAGTCAGGAGATCAAGGTCTGCACTTTCTGAATAGGAGTGTTGATCTAGGATCAAGTCCCGCCTGTCCATAATAATCTGATTCATTATGACTTAAAATGCTAAACTGTTCCCAAATCAGCACTCACATTCAGAGATGCTTGATACATATGGGTTAGGTTGCAGACTGAAAGGAGATCGTTCCAAGGGAGCATGGCTCATTCAGATTCACCACATGTGCCTGGGTGCACATAAATTGCTCTGAAGTTTGGCACCCTCTCACCTCCAACCATGGCAATTTATGAGTAGAAAACCTCGCCTGGCATCTCTCTCTCTCTCTCTCTCTCTCTCGTTCTTGCTGAGGTATGTAAATTGTTATCCTATTGATGTATTCCTCGCTTGCTATTTGTTAATCTTAATGGTTTCCCCCACCAGAAGTCCTGTCTGAAAAGCTTCCAGTTGCCGCCTGTCAAACTTTTTTGACTCAAACTTCACTGTCTTTTTTACCTCGCCGGGTTGGCAGTGTTTAATACCCTAAACATCCAATTTATAATCCTTTAATCTGTTAGTAAATCTCTCCTAGGCTCGACATGTCCTCATGTAGCTTAAGGTTGAATTGATTCGATGTTCCATTTAAGATTTATGTATCCAGGTGTTTTAATGGCTCCCTGCAGTGTTACAGCGTTAATTGAAACCGCAGGTAAATGTAAATGAAGGTGTTATACTCTAAAGTAACACACACACACACACACACACAGAGTTTGAGATGAGGTGATGCTAATCCAGTCATTTGTAGTATAAATCTGTGATGCTGCAACCACTGAATACACAATGAACCTCTTGTCTTGTGACAGTTATTAATATTACACCACAGAAGCACTGGCTTAAGGGAATGGCAGAACTGTAAGGAAATGGGCTCACTGCGTTTATATTCTGCTGTACAGTCGTGGCCAAAAGTTTTGAGAATTACACATTCATTTCCACAAAGTTTGCTGCTTCAGTGTCTTTAGATATTTTTGTCAGATGTTACTATGGAATACTGAAGTATAATTACAAGCATTTCTTAAGTGTCAAAGGCTTTTATTGACAATTACATGAAGTTGATGCAAAGAGTCAATATTTGCAGTGTTGACCCTTCTTCTTCAAGACCTCTGCAATTCGCCCTGGCATGCTGTCAATTAACTTCTGGGCCACATGTCAGGACTACCTGACATGATGACTCCTTGCTGTCCCCAGTCCACCTGGCCGTGCTGCTGCTCCAGTTTCAACTGTTCTGCCTGTGATTATTATTATTTGACCATGCTGGTCATTTATGAACATTGGAACATCTTGGCCATGTTCTGTTATAATCTCCACCCGGCACAGCCAGAAGAGGACTGGCCACCCCACATAGCCTGGTTCCTCTCTAGGTTTCTTCCTAGGTTTTGGCCTTTCTAGGGAGTTTTTCCTAGCCACCGTGCTTCTACACCTGCATTGCTTGCTGTTTGGGGTTTTAGGCTGGGTTTCTGTACAGCACTTTGAGATATCAGCTGATGTACGAAGGGCTATATGAATACATTTGATTTGATCCTGACTGATGGCAGCCCATTCTTGCATAATCAATGCTTGGAGTTTGTCAGAATTTGTGGGTTTTTGTTTGTCCACCTGCCTCTTGAGGATTGACCACACATTCTCAATGGGATTAAGGTCTGGGGAGTTTCCTGGCCATGGACCCAAAATATTGATGTTTTGTTCCCCAAGCCACTTAGTTATCACTTTTGCCTTATGGCAAGGTGCTCCATCATGCTGGAAAAAGCATTGTTCATCACCAAACTGTTCCTGGATGGTTGGGAGAAGTTGCTCTCGGAGGATGTGTTGGTACCATTCTTTATTCATGGCTGTGTTCTTAGGCAAAATTGTGAGTGAGTCCACTCCCTTGGCTGAGAAGCAACCCCACACATGAATGGTCTCAGAATGCTTTACTGTTGGCATGACACAGGACTGATGGTAGCGCTCACCTTGTCTTCTCCGGACAAGCTTTTTTTCCGGATGCCCCAAACAATCGGAAAGGGGATTCATCAGAGAAAATTACTTTACCCCAGTCCTCAGCAGTCCAATCCCTGTACATTTTGCAGAATATCAGTCTGTCCCTGATGTTTTTCCTGGAGAGAAGTGGCTTCTTTGCTGCCCTTCTTGACACCAGGCCATCCTGCAAAAGTCTTTGCCTCACTGTGCGTGCAGATGCACTCACACCTGCCTGCTGCCATTCCCACAGCTGAATCAACTTTAGGAGACGGTCCTGGCACTTGCTGGACTTTCTTGGGTGCCCTGAAGCCTTCTTCACAACAATTGAACCGCTCACCTTGAAGTTCTTGATGATCCGATAAATGGTTGATTTGGGAGCAATCTTACTGGCAGCAATATCCTTGCCTGTGAAGCCCGTTTTTGTGCAAAGCAATGATGACGGCACGTGTTCCCTTGCAGGTATCCATGGTTGACAGAGGAAGAACAATGATTCCAAGCACCACCCTCCTTTTGAAGCTTCCAGTCTGTTATTCGAACTCAACCAGCATGACAGAGTGATCTCCAGCCTTGTCCTCGTCAACACTCACACCTGTGTTAACGAGAGAATCACTGACATGTCAGATGGTCCTTTTGTGGCAGGGCTGAAATGCAGTGGAAATGTTTTTGAGATTCAGTTTATTTGCATGGCGAAGAGGGACTTTGCAATTAATTGCAATTCATCTGATCACTCTTCAAAATATTCTGGAATATATGCAAATTGCCATCATACAAACTGAGGCAGCAGACTTTGACACAAATATTAATTTTCATTCTCAAACTTTTGGCCACGGCTGTACTCTGATCAGTTCTTGATCATTGTTTGTACTCTTCAGTAAGTAAGTACTCTTCTGTAATCTGTACTGAGACCAGAGGACTGAGCCTGATTTGAGGGCAGCGAAGCCCCCTCAAGTAGGTTTGACATTGTTATGGTTCAGCCAGCTCAACAGAGTTTTTAAACTGTTAAGTGATAGTAAATAATCTGTTAAGTGATAGTATTCACTTTGTCCCCTAACATTCCAGCTGTACTCAAGAAGACTTAGGTCCTAATGAGTTGTGTTAATCAGATATTTCTGTCTATTTAGTATCCCACCACCACATACCATCCCTCCCCACAGATATTTGAACAAGTTCGCTAACCGATAGTTATTGATTTGGTCTACCTCTTTCCAGCTGTCTGTGGAAGAGCTTGTACAGTATGTAGCCTTTTTGAGTTTTGGTATTTAGTTCCCTGTTACTATGAACCAGTCAGATGAACATTTTAATGTTTGGAATTTATCTAAGTATAGCTTGGATGGGTGCAGATGTGTTTTTTGTCTCTCGTTGTGTGTGCATTGGAGTGTGGTGTGAGTGTGTCAGGATGGTGTTGGATGTGTTGATTATATTTCTCTCTGTTATACAGGTCATCTCCAGCAGCTGGAGCATGCTGGTGTACAACCCAGGTGTTCACACAGGTTAGCTCCAGCTGTGGACTCACTGTGTTTCCTCTACTACAGGTTTCACAGGATGGGTCACTGCTCACCTACTGCTGCGTTTTATGGATCCACCTTATTCTCGTCATGCTCCATTGCTCTCGTCGTTCTCCACATAAAAATATTATGATGTGGACTTCTGATGCTCAGTAATGCTTGCACACTCGTGTGCACGGATCAGTTGGAAATCCAATCATGATCCTGATGGCTTGCTCGGAGTCTACAGCCGGTGTTTAAATTCACCCCTCTGACGCAAAGACACTGTCTACGAGAAGCCTTCTGCTACTGTATAGCTCCTGTCAGTGTTTCACCTCCTTTTCAGGTGAGGCACAAAGGCCCCCAAAACAAAATCCAAACCCCCTGGCACCAAACTATCTAGCCTACTTTTGTTTGTCTATATACTATGGTATTTATGGTATGTTAACTTCTTAGTGATCCCTTCGCACGATTTGACAACACCCAGTGAAATAGAACAGAGCAGCACGGCTGACCCCTAAATGTACAGAGATGATATGCATTTACATCTCACATGGCTCAAAGTGGAGGAGATAATGACTTCATCACTACTTGTTTGCAAGACATGCCACCAAAGGTCTCTTTACAATCCCCAAGTCAAGAACAGACTATGGGAGGCGCACATTACTACATAGAGCCATGGCTACATGGAACTCTATTCCACATCAGGTAACTGATGCAAGCAGTAGAATCAGATTTTTAAAACAGATAAAAATACACCTTATTGAACAGCGGGGACTGTGAAGAGACACATACACATGATAAGACATGCACTCTACACACATACACATGGATTTTGTATTGTAGATATGTGAAAGTAGAGTAGTGGCCTGAGGGATCACACTTAATGTATTGTGTAAAGTGTTGTAATATGTTTTATTGTATATAACTGCCTTAATGTTGCTGGACCCCAGGAAGAGCTGCCTCGGCAGCAGCTAATGGCCATCCTTTAATAAATACAATTCAAATTTGGTGCTTAGTTGATGATTGTGGAAAACGCAGTCTCAGGCTCCGCTCCAAAATCTCCCGTAAGTGTTCAATTGGATTTAGATCTGGCGACTGAGACGGCCATGGCATATGGCTTACATCGTTTTCATGCTCATCAAACCATTCAGTCGCCACTCGTGCCCTATGGATGGAGGCATTTTCGTCCTGGAAGAGACCAGGACGATAGAAATGATTCACCATTGGTTGAAGGTGATCACTCAGAATGGCTGATTTATTTATTGGTGTTTACCATGCCAGGAACATATACCACACGCCATAACAGATCCGCCAGATAGCCCAATGGAGAGCACTACATCACTCTCTACACTGTAGCACTGCCGTGTGTGTGTGTGTGCGCACACGTCTCTCCCTCCCTGCCTGCTCCCTGTCCATGCAGCATAGACGTGGCATGTGAGTCACAGCACTCCTCTCCTCTGTCTGTCGCGCTCGCTCGCTCGCTCTCTCCCTCCCTGCCTGCCGCTCACAGCACAGGTCTTATCAAAGCCTGCCCCTGATGGGAGAGGACAGCACATGGATGGATGGATGGATGGATCGTGAGCTGAACTGGAAATAAAGCAAGGCGTTAGATTGGATGGAGGGAGAGATGGCTGGATCAGTTTGCTCGGTTTCTAAGAAACCATGAGCTCTCTTGCTCTCTCTCTGCCTCTCACTCCTTCCTTCCTCTCTCCCTTGGCTGACCCTCTTGTTATCTCTTTGATCTGTTTCTCATTTCCACTCCAGTACGTACGATCTGACTATGCAAATGTATGGAGCCGTAGCCTAATGAAACAGCACTGTGTACGGAAACCGAATTGATGTGCTCCTTTTTAGCACATCAAGGAAAGAATGTTGCATAAGGCCTCCATTTTTTTTTAAATTATGAGACAAAAGGGGGATAGGATAGATGTTTGATTTGAAAGAGACTAATATTTGAGAAATATTGTGTAGATTGGTTTTAAGGATGTAGCAATAGCTAAGTTAACTCTGCAGATTTTCATTTCTATACACTGATTAGGTTGTCAAATTTGCTCTCTCTGTGAGAGATCCTATCATACCTCAGTGGTAATTAACTGGAGGTGTGGCGATCTTTACTGACTGAGAATTCTAGATGCCAGTAAAAACTGGATAAGACTCTTACTGTGAGTGTGCGTGTGTGTGTTATGATGTTGTGGTGGAGTCATGTTCCCAGGGCAGTGATACACTCACTATCTTTTCTTGTTGACTGTGTCATTCATCACAGGCTGACCTTGAGTTTAACAACAACTCACAGAACCAGGAATCTGACTGTCAGATGATAAAGAATCAAGAAAACAGGTGTCCCAAATGGCACCCTATTCACTAAAAAGTGCACTACTTTTGACCCTATTCACTATATAGTGCACTACTTTTGACGAAGGCCCAGAGAGCTTTGGTCAAAAGTAATGCACTATGTACAGTGCCTTCGGAAAGTATGAAGACCTCTTGACTCTCTCAACATTTTGTTAGGTTACAGCCTTATTCTAAAATTGATTAAATTATACATTTATACACAATACTCCATAATGACAAAGCTAAAATGGGGTTTAAAATGTAAATAAAAAAACAGAAATACTTTATTTACATAAGCATTCAGACCCTTTGCTATGAGACACGAAATTGAGCTCCGGTGCATACTGTTTCCATTGATCATCCATGAGCTGTTTCTACAACTTGGAGCCCACCTGTGATAAACTCAATTGATTGGAGATTATTTGTAACAAACAATTTAATCCATTTTAGAATAAGGCTCTAATTTAACAAAATGTTAAAGTCAAGGGGTCTTAATAGGATACCAATTGGGACGCTCGCAGAATCTGTGGTATTCTCTACATTTTTAGCAGAACCCAGATATAAGGACCTATCTTTTACAATGGAGTTTAGAGAGAATACAGACATTATCGTTGGCAGCATCAGATCCCCATATAAACAATGGATTACATTCCTACAACCACAGTCCGACAGGCTCATTCATGTCTGTATCTTAACTAGAGAAGGCTGCTCAAAACACGGCAAGGGCTGGGTCTCAAACACGATTTTCGTTAGCCGGTAATTGCTGGCTTTTGGCCCAAAAAGAAAAGCCGATAAATAGCATTGTTGCCAAATTGGCTGGAAGAAAAAAACAATGGTTAACAGGCTATCAGTGTGTCACCCACTACTTTACAATGTGATCTGGAGGCAGTATGCGTTTTGAAATCATACTTAGTTGTTTGAAACCTGAATGTTGTACTTAATATTATGAGGCATGTTTTACCTTGCTTGAAAATCCGACCATAGAAACGTGGAGCAAAGTATTTGATGAAGACTTCATAGGGTTTCAAGTTTCAGGAAGCGTACAATTTATCCTACCATTTATACCGATCTGCATGCCAGTTATGATTTTCATATGTGCATTTTCATGTAAGTTTCATTTCAATAATAACGTTTTCGTTTCTCAAAATCATTGTCAAGAGGTTAATCATAAAACTCTTAATTTAAAATGATACAAATATGAAAGTTAAAATTCAACTAATGCGAGAGCAGCAGCCTCTGCCATGTGGACACGTTGATGCACAGTGACTATTGGCTACTACATTACCTAAATGAGCGTATGGAACTAACTCCGATATGGCCCATGCAGCCGTTGGCCTCTCACTTTCATTTGTCAACTAAGTAAATAACATAAGGCCGACCAAATATAAACTGTTTAAAATATACCGATGAAAGAACTGAAATGTTCAAATTTTCAATCACATTATTCTCTTTACCTAGCCTGTTTCCCTCCCTCTTCTATCTGTCTTGACTTGAGCAATTTCTTGTGAAGTGCAACATTGATTTGATACAATCAACTGGATCCAGCACTACACTGTAGCTAGTGAACTTGCAACATTGTATCAACTATAGTCTATTCTAGGCCCTCAGCTTTTCCCTGCAGTGAGCTCAGGACAGACAACTGATTTTGCACAAGGGAAAGGTATTTTATGACATTTCCACTGGATATATGGGATCATTAGATGGCTTTGTGATTATCGAGGGGGAGATTGTTGGAAATATTTTTTAAATAGGCCAACTGTGAGGAACTATTAGGCTACACACCCCTCTTTTTCTTGTCTCAACATATTAAATTCTACGTCGTTGTTGCATCTATAGATTCACCCTCTTTCTAAGTTTCTAACAGAGATTTTCATATCTGTCATATTTCGTTCGCATCAGGTGTGTTGATTAGAATGTTGTTTTCCAGCTAATTTGTATTTTGGCAAATGATTTGAAAATGATTTTATTGGCTGCTTCATTACAGGAGATGTGTGTTCTGTTAAGATGAATTACCATAATCTAAATGTGATTTCTGTCATTGAGCACCATGACATGACACCCTAATGGGTTAACTTAGCCTTATGATGCTTTTGGGGAAACCGGGCCCAGGTCTCTGGTCAAAAGTAGTGGCCAATATAGGGAATAGGTTGCAATTTTGGATGCAAACTCGAGAAAAGACCATCTGTCTGTTGTTGACTGTTTGTTGTGTCATGGCTGACATTGAATTTCAAAGTAAATGGGAAAACTCAAGGACGTTCAGATTTGCCACATACTCTCAACTCTTTGTCTGTATTGCTCTCTCTCATAACTGACCTGGTCAGTGTCTCTCTCTGTCTCTGTCTCTCTCTCTGAAAACAACAGATGATTGCCTCTAGAGCTTCTCTTAATGCAGCGACACACAACTCCCTTTGGTTTATGGCTCCCAGTTACTGACCCTTGGGACTCTAGCCTAGCTAGCTGACCAGTGCCATACACTGCTTTCAGAAAGTATTCTTACCCGGCTTCCGGTGATGCAACTTAGGAAATGGCTGCCTAGTTTTTCGTACTGCACATCGGTTGGGTTTCCCCCCCCCCCCTAAATTCAAGTATTTACTCTGAGCATTATAATAACTTACACAAAAGGGGAAAATAGGAAAAGGTCTCAGAGCTACAACAACAGCCCGTAACAAGACAGCGGAAGATATAATCGTCGATGAACCCGAGATGGCTAATGCTAGCGCAAATAAGATAGCAGCAGCAAAAGAACCCTCATCTTGTGAGGTGATAAAGGAGGAATTGTGCAAGGTGCTCACAGGCTTACGAGAGGAACTTTGAGAAGATGTTAGAAAATAACTAAATTAGTTCAAGAAGGACATTAACCAGAAACTTGAAGAAAACAAAGAAGAACTTCACAGTATATCTACAAGAATGGGGGACGCAGAACAGCGCATTGGGGAAACAAACACATTGAACACCGCAGTCAAGGTAATACTTGAACAGTCATTGAAAAACCAACACGCACTACAGGCAATAGTGACAGAACTCTAAGGTTTCTCACGTCGAAACAACACTAGACTTTATAACATAGTAGAGTGCGCAGAAAAATACTCTATGCCCAAATTCGTGGAGGGTCTATTCAAAGACATACGAGTGTTCTTTGATCATGACTACGCGGGAGAGATACTGAAAAGGAAAGAATACATCCCCATTAAGAAAGCACTTAAAGAGAAGGGTATACGCTTCCAAACATCATTCCCTGCAAAAATGTGGGTATTTCTGGAAAATGGCCTGGTTACATACGAGCATGCAGACGAGGCGGCTGAGGATCTGAAGTCGAGGGGTATCCCAGTGGAGTATACCGCCAGGAGAAAGGCGACATCACCAGCGGAAAGACTCGAGCAAGCTCTCCCATGGATCGTTGTCGACAAGCAGGGTCATGGAGAAAGAGCGAAACCATCTCGGTGAGAGGACGTTCACATCTGAGAGAGACTCAGGCATTTCCAACGGGAAGATGTAAGACACTGAACCGGATTTAACAGAATTAATAGTTACCACGAGCTGTTAAGACTTTGGGTTGTTACGGTTGACATTGCAATAGGTAAAATATATCCCCTATTTTCCCCAATGCTGAACAAGGGTGAGTAGCCAAAAGTCTGTGTTCTTTATGAACACACAAAGTAGCTTCACGTTAATAACATATATATTAGCTAAGGATTAATGACACATTGACAACGGGGCGTATCAAGGGGAGGATTCATGATATGCAAGCATGACCAATATAGTTTTCACTTGTAATTAACCAATGTGGATAAATATGTGCAAATAATAGCATGGTTTGTGTTCGCTGTAAAGCCTTTTGGAAATCTGACATTGTGGCTTGATTAACAAGAAGTTAATCGTTTAAACCGATGTATAACACTTGTATGATTTATGAGTATTTCTGTTTTTGAATTTGGCTCGCTGCTATTTCACTGGGTGTTCTTTTAATGGGATTGGCACGCAAAGGGATCACTTAAGAAGATAACCTGTTGGTGCACCGATCCCTTTAGCGGGATCATTTTCGTCAACACCTGCTGAATTGCAGAGCACCAAATACAAATTAAATATTTAATTTTCATGAAATCACAAGTGCAATATACCAAAACACAGTTTAGCTTGTTAATTTTTATTTTTATTTTACCTTTATTTAACTAGGCAACTCAGTTAAGAACAAATTCTTATTTTCAATGACTGCCTAGGAACAGTGGGTTTACTGCCTGTTCAGGGGCAGAACGACAGATTTGTACCTTGTCAGCTCGGATTTGAACTTGCAACCTTTCGTTTACTAGCCCAACACTCTAACCACTAGGCTACCCTGCCGCCCCCACCTGGCGTGTCAGATTTCAAAAAAGCTTTACAGCAAAAGCAAACCAAGCGTTTTATGTGAGGACAGCTCTCTCAGCAGACAAAACATTACAAACAGCTAGCAGCAAAGTGGATTGGTCAGAAAGGCAATACAATTTTACCTTTGATCTTCGGGTGTTTGCACTCATGAAACTCCCAGTTACACAATAAATGTTTGTTTTGTTCGAAAAATATAATTTTTATATCCAAAAACTTCCATTTGGTTGACGCGTTTTGTTAAGTAATCCTCAAGCTCGTGCAGGTCACGACGGGCAGACACAAATTCCAAATAATATCCGTAAAGTTCGTAGAAACATGTAAAAGTTTTTTATAATCAATCCTCTGGTAGTTTTCGCAATAAATAATTGATTAATATTTTGACCGGACTGTAGCCTTTTCAATAGGGAGAGAGAGAAAAGGTCTGCTCCAAGCTGCTCGTGCATGCAAAAATCTAAGGTCACCCAGCTATCCACTGACGCGATGTGATCATTACTCTGAAAAGTGAGCGAGAAAAGCCTGAAACTATGTCTAGACTGTTCACGCCATGTGGAAGCCATAGATATCTCTTTAAATGGAGGGAAGGCATGCAATGGAACAGAGGTTTCAGAATAACAGCACTTCCTGGTTGGATTTTCCTCAGGTTTTCGCCTGCAATATCAGTTCTGTTATACTCACAGACAATATGTTGACAGTTTTGGAAACTCTAGAGTTTTCTATCCCAATCTGCCATTATATGCATATTCAAGCTTCTGGGCCTGAGAAATAGGCAGTTTCATTTGGGCACCTTTTTCATCCAAACATCAAAATACTGCCCCCTAGTCTCAAGAAGATGACACCTAAACTGAAATCATAACAGACTGGCTCCCTACATCCTTGTTGGAGGGAATGTGGCCTGTCAAGGGTAGATCACTCTCATACCTTTTGGACTTGCCCCGCAATCGAAACTTACTGGGGAGAAATAAGATCTATCATTGGAAAAATAATTGGATTTGACATAGAACAAACATTTAATTTCTTTGTACTTGGGTGAAATACCTGATAATTTACACACTGCCTACTGGCAGCCAGTAAAAAGGCTATCACTAGGAAATGTCTACAAAAATACCCTCCCACAGTGACACAATGGATAGACAGACATTGTAAAAGAAATACACCACATGGAGCGTATTACCTTTTGCTTTAAGAACACAAGAGGAGAGAGGTCAGGAATACTGGGAAAGTGGGTTTCGTATTTGAAAAAGGTCTAATTCAAAGATGTCAATATGATGAAGGTGTAGTGGTCTGGGTGTAGCTGGTGCAGAGGAATCAGGCGCAGGACAGCAGAGATGTGTAACACATGTAACTTTACTCAAATTCCAATAACATGTCGTAATACTGAGCCCACAATAACGGACCAAACATGCATAAAACAATCACGCACAAAAACCATGGGGAAAACAGAGGGTTAAATAATGAACATGTAATTGGGGAATTGAAACCAGGTGTGTTAAACAAAGACAAAACAAATGGAAAATTAAAAGTGGCTCAGCAATGGCTAGAAGGCCGGTGACACCGAACGCCGCCCGAACGACTTCGGCGGAAGTCATGACAGTACACCCCAGCTGCGTGTCGACACCGACCTCGGGAACGACCCGGAAGGTGAGGCGCAGGGCGATCCGGATGGAGACGGTGGAACTCCCGCAGCAACGAAGGGTCCAAAACATCCTCCACCGGCACCCAGCATCTCTCCTCAGGGCCGTACCCCTCCCACTCTACGAGGTACTGAAGGCCCCTCGCCCGACGTCTCGAGTCCAGTGTGGCTCGAAAGGCATACGCCGGGGCCCCCTCGATGTCCAGAGGGGGCGGAGGAACCTCCCGCACCTCAGACTTCTGGAGTGGACCAGCCACCACCGGCCTGAGGAGAGACCTATGGAACAAGGGGTTAATACGGTAATCGGGGGCAAGCTGTAACCTGTAGCAAACCTTGTTCAGTCTCCTCAAGACTTTGAATGGCCCCACAAACCGCGGGCCCGGCTTCCGGCAGGGCAGGCGGAGGGGCAGATTTCAGGTCGAGAGTCAGATCTGGTCCCCCGGTCACTGCGGTTGGCGCTCGCATTCTGACCCCTCACGGCCCGTTGCAGGTGCACATGAGGGGTGTCCAAGGTCTCTTCCGAGCACTTAAACCATTCGTCCAACGCAGGAGCCTCGATCTGGCTCTGATGCAAAGGTTAGTGGAGGAGTGGCGGAGCCGTGTGTAAACAGGGCCTCCACAGTCTGTAGGGAGACCAGGCAAAGGAAGGAGATGGCAGGACTTAGAGAACCGATCCACAACGACCAGAATCGTGGTGTTACCCTGTGAGCGAGGAAGATCCGTGATGAAGTCCACCGATAGGTGTGACCATGGCCGTTGTGGAATGGGTAAGGGCTGTAATTTCCCTCTGGGCAGGTGCCTAGGGGCCTTGCACTGGGCGCACACCGAGCAGGAGGAAACCTAAACCCTCACGTCCTTGGCCAAGGTGGACCACCAGTACTTCCCACTAAGACAGCGCACTGTCCGACCGATGCCAGGATGACCAGAGGAGCGTGACGTGTTGCCCCGATAGATCAAATGGTCGCGGACAGCAGACAGAACATACAGACGCCCAGCTGGACACTGGAGGGGAGTGGGCTCTGTACGTAATGCCCGCTTGATGTCCGCGTTCAGCTCCCACACCACCGGTGCCACCAGGCACGAGGCCAGAAGTATGGGAGTGTGATCTATGGACTGCTCCTCTGTGTCATACATCCCGGACAGTGCGTCTGCCTTAGCGTTCTGGGAACCTGGTCTCTAGGACAGGGTGAAAACAAAACGGGTAAAGAACATGGCCCATCTTGCCTGGCGAGGGTTCAGTCTCCTCGCCGCCCGGATGTACTCCAGATTGTAGTGGTCAGTCCAGATGAGAAAAGGGTGTTTAGCACCCTCAAGCCAATGTCTCCATGCCTTCAGAGCCTTGACAACAGCCGACAGCTCCCGGTCCCCCACATCATAGTTTCGCTCCGCCGGGCTGAGCTTCTTTGAAAAGAAAGCACACGGGCGGAGCTTTGGTGGCGTACCCGAGCGCTGAGGGAGCACGGCTCCTATCCCAGCCTCGGACACGTCCACCTCCACTATGAACGTCAAAGAGGGATACGGATGAGCCAGCACGGGAGCCGAGGTAAACAGAGCCCTCCGGTGACCAAAAGCCCTATCCACTTCAGCCGACCACTGCAGTCACACCTGTCCCCCCCTTCAGCAGTGAGGTAATGGGAGCCGTTACCTGACCAAAGCCCTGGATAAACCTCCGGTAGTAGTTGGCAAACCCTAGAAACCGCTGCACTTCCTTTACCGTGGTGGGAGTCTGCCAATTACGCATGGCTGAAACGCGGTCACTATCCATCTCCACCCCTGAAGTCGAAATGCGGTACCCTAGGAAGGAGACGGACTGTTGGAAGAACAGACATTTCTCAGCCTTGGCGTACAGGTCATGCTCCAACAGTCAACTAAGCACCCTGCGCACCAGGGACACATGCTCGGCGCGTATAGCTGAGTATATCAGAATGTCGTCGATATACACCACTACACCCTGCCCATGCAGGTCCCAGAAAATCTTGTCTACAAAGGCCTGGAGACTGATGGAGCATTCATCAACCCGTACGGCACGACGAGGTACTCATAGTGCCCTGAGGTGGTACTAAATGCCCTCTTCCACTCGTCCCCCTCCCGGATACGCACCAGATTGTAAGCACTCCAGAGATCCAATTTTGTGAAGAAGCGCACC
The DNA here is from genome assembly GCF_057628025.1 of Oncorhynchus mykiss. Classification (NCBI taxonomy): domain Eukaryota; kingdom Metazoa; phylum Chordata; class Actinopteri; order Salmoniformes; family Salmonidae; genus Oncorhynchus; species Oncorhynchus mykiss. Next base: position 17,368,691 of record NC_143051.1, on the reverse strand, counting down.
CCGTGCATTGACTCTATCACACTGGCTATGAGAGGCAGCGGGTAGCTGTACCTCAGTGATTTGGTTGATACCTTGATAGTCAATGCACGGGCACAGACCTCAATCCTTCTTCTTCACAAAAAATACACTCGAGGAGGCGGGTGAAGTAGAGGGCTGAATGTACCCCTGCCCTGGCATTGAGACATATTTTTCCATAGCCACCGTCTCTTCCTGTGACAGAGGATAGACGTGACTCCTGGGAAGTGCTGTGTCTACCAGGAGATTTATCGCACAATCCCCCCCCCCCCCCGTCGATGGGGTGGCAATTGAGTCGCCCTGTTCTTACAGAAGGTCGAGAGCCAGTTCGGCATATTCAGAGGGGATGCGCACGGTGGAGACCTGGTCTGGACTTTCCACCATAGTTGCACTGTCGGAAACCCCTAAACACCTCCCCGAGCACTCTCTTGACCATCCCGTGAGAGAATCAATAAGGAAAATACTAATTCTCTCCTTGTGACCCTCCTGCGTAACCATGCCCAGTGGAGCGGTGGCCTCCCTAATTAGCCATGACTCTAATGGTCGACTATCTAGGGCGTGCACAGGGAAGGGCATATCCACAGGAACAATGGGGATCCCTAAACTTTGGGCAAATGCTCTGTCAATAAAATTCCCAGCTGCGCCTGAATCTACAAGCGCCTTATGTTGGGAATACGGGAAAAACTCAGGAAATGTATAAACAAAAACATGTGAGCAACAGGGGGCTCTGAGTGAGCCTGGTGCTGACTCACCTGGGGTGACACGAGAGTGCCCTGCCTGCTGCCTCGACTCCCAGAGGAACCTCCCCAGCACCGACCAGCAGTGTGGCCTCTGCGGCCACAGATGGTACAGGGAACAGCCCCTCCTCCGGTCGCCCTAAGCGCAGCCCCTCCCAGCTCCATGGGCGTCAGAGCGGTGGTGCTGGGGGATGGAACTGACAGGCCCCGATCCAGACGTCCGCGGGTAGCCAGCAGGTTATTCGGCCGGATGGACAGGTCCACCAGCTGGTCAGACGTGAGAGGGGTGTCCCTGCAGGCCAACTCCTGACGGGCGTCCTCACGCAGACTGCACCGATAGTGCTCGATCAGGGCCCTGACGTTCCATCCTGTGCTGGCGGCCAGGGTCCGGAAGCCCAAGGCGAACTCCTGTGCGCTCCTCGTCCCAGATGGAACAGACGTTCACCCGCCACTCTACCCTTAGTCGGGTGGTCAAAAACTGCCCGACAGTGGCGGGTGAACTCCGCGTAATGGTCCAACACCGCTTCTCCTTCCCCCCATACGGCGTGGCCCACTCCAGGGCATTCCCTGAGAGACAGGAGACGAGGGCGGACACGCTCTCACGTCCCGAAGGAGCCAGGTGGACGGTCGCCAGGTAGAATTCCAGCTGGAGTAGGAACCCCTGGCATCCGGAAGCCGTCCCCTCATACTCCCTCGGGAGTGCGAGCCGAATCCGACTGGGACCGGGTGAAGGAATGGTGAACAGTGGTGCCTGTTGTAGTGGAGGCGCTGGAAGAACTTTTCTCTCCCCCATCGGTCCATCGTCTGCAGCACGTGATCCATGGCGGTGCAGAGACGTTGCAACATGGTCGCATGCTGCTGGACACGCTCCTCGACCGCCAAAGGGGGGTTGTGTGCTCCTGCTGACTCCATTTTTGTGGTGCGTGATTCTGTAGTGGTCTGGGTGTAGCTGGTGCAGAGGAGTCAGGCGCAGGACAGCAGAGATGAGTAACACAAGTAACTTTACTTAAATATTACAATAACATGTCGTAATACTGAGCCCACAATAACGGACCGAACATACATAAAACAATCACGCACAAAAACCATGGTTAAATAATGAACATGTAATTGGAGAATTGAAACCAGGTGTGTAAAACAAAGACAAAACAAATGGAAAATGAAAAGTGGATCGGCGATAGCTAGAAGGCCGGTGACGTCGACCGCAGAACGCCGCCCGAACAAGGAGAGGGACAGACTTCAGCGGAAGTCGTGACAGAAGGTATGACGTGCACTATAACTGCCAGATAATTTTTGTTCTTTTATTTTACTTTATTGGTACTTTCTTTGTGTTCCTACAATAAAAACAAAGTATATATTTAAGTATTCATACCCCTTGACTTATTCCACATTTTGTAGTGGTAGAGCCTGCATTCAAAATGTATTACATTGATACACACTACCCCATAATGACAAAGTGAAAACATGTTTTTTGATTTTTTTGCCAAATATATATACACGATGAAATGCAGAAATATCTCATTTACGTAAGTATTCACATCCATGAGTCAATACAAATTAGAATCACCTTTGGAAGTGATTACAGCTGTGAGACTTTCTAGGCAAGTCTCTAAGAACTTTACTCACCTGGACATTATTCTTAAAAAATATACACTACCGTTCAAAAGTTTGGGGTCACTTAGAAATGTCCTTGTTTTTGAAAGACGAGTATTTTATTTTTTGTCCATTTAAAATAGGTGTACAAGACGGAGTATCTACAAAGGCGTACAGAGGCCCATTATCAGCAACCATCACTCCTGTGTTCCAATGGCACGTTGTGTTAGCCTTTAAAATGATAGACTTGGATTAGCTAACACAACGTGCCATTGGAACACAGGAGTGATGGTTGTTTATAATGGGCCTCTGTACGCCTTTGTAGATACTCCGTAGAAAATCAGCCGTTTCCAGCTACAATAGTAATTTACAACATTAACAACGTCTACACTGTATTTTTTATCAATTTGATATTCTAATAGACAAAAAAATTTGCTTTTCTTTCAAAAACCAGTGACCCCAAATTTTGAATGCTATTTTGAACGGTGTGTGTTTGTATATAACTATGTTAAGTTGTTGTTGGTTATTGCTAGACAGCCCAAAGACTTGCCATAGATTTTCAAGTAGATTTAAGTCAAAACGGTAACTGGGCCACTCAGGAACATTCAATGTTGTCTTGGTAAGCAACTCCAGTGTATATTTGGCCTTGTGTTTTAGCTTATTGACCTGCTGAAATGTGTGTCAGTGTCTGTTGGAAAGTAGACTGAACCAGGTTTTCCTCTAGGTTTTTTCCTGTGCTTGGATCAGGATGCATGTTTTGGAATATTTTATTCTGTACAATCACTGCCATTTAGGTTAGTATTGTGGAGTAACTACAATGTTGTTGATCCATCCTCAGTTATCACAGGTATTAAACTCTTAACTGTTTTAAAGTTACAATTGGCTTCATGGTGAAATCCCTGAGCGCTTTCCTTCCTCTCCGGCAACTGAATTGATACACCATCCAAAGTGGATGGATGCCTCACACTTTGCATCAAATCCATAATTTGCAAATAAATTCATTAAAAATCCTACAATGTGATTTTCTGTCATAGTTGAAGTGTACCTATGATGAAAATTACAGGCCTCATCTTTTTAGGTTGGAGAACTTGCACAATTGGTGGCTGACTAAATACTTTTTTGACCCACTGTATGCTATATTAAATAGATTTGTGACTTTATAAATTGTAGATGTTCCAAAGGCATGCATCAGCAGTTTGTATGCGTGAAAGCCCCGAGATGGTAAACGTGTTTATGTTTAGTTAACGGTCAATTACCGTGAGACCGGCAGTTAATTGCTGACAAAAGTTAATGACCGCCACAGCCCTAGGTTTGAATACTTTCTGAAGGCACTGTATATAACAACATGACTGACTCGAAGACACCAGCATGCAGTTTGGCTGCTGGTTTCAACCTAGAAGCAATCCGTTTTCCGATTTGGCCCAGCTGCCAGTTAAGACTCACTAATAGTAACCCTCTCACTTTGCATCAAATCCAATTTTATTGGTCACATACACATGGTTAGAAGATGTTAATGTGAGTGTAACTAAATGCTTGTGCTTCTAGTTCCGACAATGCAGTAATATCTAACAAGTAATCTAACAAATTCACAACAACTACCTTATACACACCTGTTAGCTGCTTCCATGTTGCTCGTCAGTGAAAAATCCGGGGTGAAGTGTCCCCTTGTTACATATCTAGGATCAGCTTCCCCTGGCCGAATCCGAACCTTAACCATTAGTGGGGGGAATCCTAAACTGACCCAAGACCAGTGCCTATGGGCAATGTCACCCTAGTCCCTGTGTATGGGTACTGCCTGGCCAGTGAACAGACGCTCACTCGGTCCTACAGACTCCTGGGTTTGTCTGGAAAACGGCAGACTTTACAAAATGACGGATGAGACAGAGTTGCTCTAACTATGAAATACTGTAACACTGTAACCTCGCAGTCTGTCTTTGAGAAATGGGGGCAAGTCTGGGGGGAACCTCTCACAGCATGACACGTGGACCTCAGGGGAAGCTTTGTACTGTTGTGCCATCTGTTGACAAGCTCAGAGGGCAGAGATGGATGGATGCCTCTGTAATATTTATCTTTGTCATTTAATAATGAGGAGTGTGTCTGCCTGTTCTCTCTCAATTCAATTCAAAGGGCTTTATTGGCATGGGAAACATATTTTTGTATTGCCGAAGCAGGTGAAATAGATAATAAGCAAAAGTTAACAATATAAAAGGAAGAGTTAACATTACACTCACAAAAGTTTCAACGGAATAGAGGCATTCCATATGTCACATTGTGGCAATATACAGTGTTGTAACAATTTGTGAATAGATAAGTACTATTGTTTTCGAGGTCTTTGTGGATCTGTGTAATCTGAGGGAAATATGTGTCTCTAATATGGTATACAGTGGGGCAAAAAAGTATTTAGTCAGCCACCAATTGTGCAAGTTCTCCCACTTAAAAAGATGAGAGAGGCCTGTAATTTTCATCATAGGTACACTTCAACTATGACAGAAAATCACATTAGGATTTTTAATGAATTTATTTGCAAATTATGGTGGAAAATAAGTATTTGGTCACCTACAAACAAACAAACAAGATTTCTGGCTCTTACAGACCTGTAACTTCTTCTTTAAGAGGCTCCTCTGTCCTCCACTCGTTACCTGTATTAATGGCACCTGTTTGAACTTGTTATCAGTATAAAAGACACCTGTCCACAACCTCAAACAGTCACACTCCAAACTCCACTATGGCCAACACCAAAGAGCTGTCAAAGGACACTAGAAACAAAATTGTAGACCTGCACCAGGCTGGGAAGACTGAATCTGCAATAGGTAAGCAGCTTGGATTGAAGAAATCAACTGTGGGAGCAATTATTAGGAAATGGAAGACATACAAGACCACTGATAATCTCCCTTGATCTGGGGCTCCACGCAAGATCTCACCCTGTGGGGTCAAAATGATCACAAGAACGGTGAGCAAAAATCCAAGAACCACACGGGGGAGATCTAGTGAATGACCTGCAGAGAGCTGGGACCAAAGTAACAAAGCCTACCATCAGTAACACACTACGCTGCCAGGGACTCAAATCCTGCAGTGCCAGACGTGTCCCCCTGCTTAAGCCAGTACATGTCCAGGCCCGTCTGAAGTTTGCTAGAGAGCATTTGGATGATTTGGGAGAATGTCATATGGTCAGATGAAACCAAAATATTACTTTTTGGTAAAAACTCAACTCGTCGTGTTTTGGAGGACAAAGAATGCTGAGTTGCATCCAAATAACACCATACCTACTGTGAAGCATGGGGGTGGAAACATTATGCTTTGGGGCTGTTTTTCTGCAAAGGGACCAGGACGACTGATCCGTGTAAAGGAAAGAATGAATGGGGCCATGTATCGTGGGATTTTGAGTGAAAACCTCCTTCCATCAGCAAGGGCATTGAAGATGAAACGTGGCTGGGTCTTTCAGCATGACAATGATCCCATACACACCGCCCGGGCAACGAAGGAGTGGCTTCGTAAGAAGCATTTCAAGGTCCTGGAGTGGCCTAGCCAGTCTCCAGATCTCAACCCCATAGAAAATCTTTGGAGGGAGTTTTGCCCAGCAACAGCCCCAAAACATCACTGCTCTAGAGGAGATCTGCATGAAGGAATGGGCCAAAATACCTGCAACTCTGTGAAAACCTTGTGAAGACTTACAGAAAACGTTTGACCTCTGTCATTGCCTACAAAGGGTATATAACAAAGTATTGAGAATTTTGTTATTGACCAAATACTTATTTTCCACCGTAATCTGCAAATAAATTCATTAAAAATCCTACAATGTGATTTTCTGGATTTTTTTTTTCAAATTTTGTCTGTCATAGTAGAAGTGTACCTATGATGAAAATTACAGGCCTCATCTTTTTAAGTGGGAGAACTTGCACAATTGGTGGCTGACTAAATACTTTTTTGCCCCACTGTATATATTTGGCAGGAGGTTAGGAAGTGCAGCACAGTTTCCACCTCGTTTTGTGGGAAGTGTGCACATAGACCTGGCTCTCAAGAGAAGACAGGCTGCCTACGACGGCCTTTCTCAATAGCAAGGCTATGCTCACTGAGTCTGTACATAGTCAAAGCTTTCCTTAATTTTGGGTCAGTCAGTGGTTTGTATTCTGTTTATGGCCAAATAGCATTCTAGTTTGCCCTGAATTCTTTCCAATGTGTCAAGTAATTATCTTTTTGTTCTCTCGTGATTCAGTTGGGTCTAATTGTGTTGCTGTCCTGGGGCTCAGTGTGGTGTGTTTGTGAACAGAGCCCCAGGACCAGCTTGCTTAGGGGACTCTTCTTAAGGTTCATCTCTCTGTAGGTGATGGCTTTGTTATGGAAGGTTTGGGAATCGCTTCCCTTTGTGGTTGTAGAATTTAACATATATTTTCTGGAGTTTGATAATTAGCGCTGCTCTGCGTGCGTTATTTGTTTTTTTTACATGGTACACGGAGGGTATTTTTGCATAATACTGCATGCAGAGTCTCTTCTTTGGTGTTTGTCCCATTTTATTTGGTAAATTCTCGCTTGGTGAGCAGACCCCACTCCTCACAGCCATAAAGGGCAATGGGTTCTGTAACTGATTCAAGTATTTTTAGCCAGATCCTAATTGGTATGTCGAATCTTATGTTCCTTTTTATGGCATAGAATGCCTTTCTTGCCTTGTCTCTCAGATGGTTCACAGCTCTGTGGAAGTTACCTGTGGCGGTGATGTTTAGGTCGAGGTATGTATCGTTTTTTGTGTGCTCTATGACAACAGTGTCTAGATGGAATTTGTTTTTAAAACTGGAAATTACTGTCAGTTCCCAGGTCTGACAGAATCTGTGCAGAAGATCTAGGTGCTGCTTGGTTGGGGACAGAAGCATCAGATCATCAGTAGACATTTGACTTCAGGTTGTAGTAGGGTGATGCCAGGTGCTGCAAACTGTTCTAGTGCCCTTGCCAATTCATTGATATACATATTGAACAGAATTGTGCTTAAGCTGCATCCCTGTCTCACCCCACGGCCTTGTGGAAAGTCATGTTTTTTTGCCAATTTTAACTGCACACTTGTTGTTTTTGTGTACATAGATTTTATAATGTCATGTTTTTCCCCCAACACTGCTCTCCATTAATTTGTATAGCACACACTCATGCCAAATTCAGTCAAAAGCTTTTTTGAAATCAACAAAGCATGAGAAGAATGTGTCTTTCTGTGTCTTTGGTTTATGGCTCCCAGTTACTGACACTTGGCGAACTCTGTCTGTGTGTCTATCGATGTGGCGATTCATCTGAATCTGTTCACAGATCATCTGCTGGCCATTCCAGTTTAGAACGAAGCCATAAAAACGGCTTCGGTTAGATTTTGTATCTCTTGTTGCCATGGGGATTTGGCGCACGGGAATACCTGTTACATCCCTTCGTCTTTATTCAATTACAGCAACATCTGTGGAAGTTGGCTAATCCCTTACACACACCACACACACTTGTGTCTGCTTGGTGGGACCGACTGCAGCATGTAGATAGATGGGTGGTGGGAGGTAAGTGGCATTTATCATGGATTTATCATCTTCCACAGTTGCTACTCAAGCTGAGCGGACAGTCTTTGGTATGCGTCTCAAATGGCATTCTGTTCCCTATGCAGTGCACTACGTTTGACCGGGGCCCATAGTTCTGTGGTCAAAAGTAGTGCACCAAGTAGGGAATTGGGTGCCATTTGGGATACATCCGGTGCTTGGGCCAACACTGCAGCTGGACTGGAGAGCACCTCAAGGTATTTTCTTTTCTTATTTTGCTGAACTGGAGTTGTCTCTGTCACTGACTGTCACCATCGTTGGCCAGCCAAGCCCCCACCACATCTGCAGGCCACCTGCTGTGGAACTTTGTCACGGATTCTCAGATTCTGCCCTCCCCAGAGCGAGTGTCTACAAACAAGGAGTGACAGTGCTTTTGATGCCAGCAGCAGCACTGACCGCTCTAATAGTCTAGGACTGGTTGGCTGGCTGGCTGGGCTGGAGGCCTGTGTGTTGCTGATCTGGTGGTCTATTTGTCTGGGGGGGTAGAACTGAGATCTGTCTAACTGGTCTGTATGCATTTATGAATCCAGACCGACAGACAGTGTATATAGATTGAAGCACAGTGAACTTTATGAGGTGACAGGAGGAAGGAGCTGCAGTAGAAAAACAAGATAGCGGGGTCTGTCTTTAGACCTGAGAGGGAGGAGGGTGAACGGACAAGAATAGTGGAAGGTGAGCCACCACTTGCTGTTGCTGCATCATGTGATCTGATCCATTTCCTGTACAAACATGCCTAACAACCTCTATATATAGTGTTCTTTGGTAATCTGTTACTCAGAATATTCATGAGGCTACCCAGAGTCGGGCGTCTTGAGTTAAACAGCCTGCCATGTGAAACATGGGTCTGTTGTTCCGTCTGCATTCACAGCATCATGACAAATGAATGCTATTTGATGACAACATAATGACATACCTGTTGCAATGAGAGCTCAGCTTGAAGCACAGCAGAGGCCTCACTCTTTATGTTTATGCTCTTGCTCTCTCCTTTTCCCTTGCGCTCTCGGTCTGTCTCTCTCTCTTTCTCTCTTTCCCTCTGTCCTTGCCACACACATTAGTATGAGTTACATACAATTAGCCCAAAAAAAGCAACAATTATGGCGTTTTTTTTAGATTCTCTTTATGTTCATATCCCAAAATAGACCCGAGTTCAATCGCATGAAACTGCTGTACCACAAGTGGAGGGTGTGAGTCCCCTGAGCAGTGTAGTGTAAGCTTTACTAGAGGAATGAATAACAGCCCTCTGCAAACCCTAATTAAGGGTTTAGTCTGGCTGATGCAGAGGGATGAAAGGCCTATATTGTATCTCAAATGGACCTCTATTCCCTATCTAGTGCAATAATTTTAACCTGGGCCCATAGGTCTCTGGTCAATAGTAGTGCACTAGATAGGGAATAGGGTGCCATTTGGGACGTGTCGAGGGCCAACCCTCACAGCAGTCTGGTCGGAGGGGGAGGCGGGCATTGTCTCCTCGCCAATGCAGATGCGGGCATTGGGAAGGCTGTGATTTAGGTCGATATGAGGGGAATGGACTAGGATATGTCTGAGCGAAGGTTTGTGCATGGCAAGGGGGGATATCCTGAGAGCATGGGCTTTGTAAAGGCAGGCGTATAGATATGGGAGGAGGGTAAAGCACGCATAATGCCAGTATGCAATAAGTGTCAGCTTCCTCACCAGTATACATTATCATTTCCCTGACCCTAGCTAGGCCCCACACAGATTGAGCTATGGGCAGAGATGGATGGAGTGGAGGGGTGTTAATGGTACTAGCTGTTCAGTGAGCGGGATCTGCAGGGGGTGATGAATAACACAGTGGTCCTGATACTCCTGGCAGCAGGGATGGGGATACATGGGGAGCTCTGTGGGATTCAGAGGGGGAACTGTGCTTTGGTAAAATCCAGGCTTCGCTGGAGGTGGGTGGTGAGCCACAGCTGGGGGGCCAGGGAGGGGTAGGAGGACAGCTGGCAGGAAGAGAGGGTATCGGTGTGTATTCCTATTGGTTTGTGTGTGTTCCTATTGGTTTGTGTGTGTTCCTATTGGTTTGTGTGTGTTTCCACAACCACTTTGCGCATCCATGTGAGGAAAAATCACAGTAGCTTCTTTGTTCCCTTCTCCATGGTATCCACTGCTGGTCACAGAGTGGTTCTCTGCCTGGTATCCAGTGCTGGTTACTGAGAGAGAGTGAGGGATCTGCACTGTCATTCCTCCACCCAGTGTGTGTCCTCTGAAAGAGGTTAAGGGAGGCAGTGCAGTAATGCACAGTCATGTGTATAATGTTACTGCTACTGTGGAGCATGTATTACTGCCTGTGATCATAGTCATCACGACTAACTATAATTGTAGTAGCCTGCCTCAGTTTTATTCTAAGACAATTCTGCATCCCAAATGGCACCCTATTCCCTTTATAGTGCACTACTTTTGACCAGGACCCACAGGGCAGGAGGACCCATAAGGCCCCTGGCCAAAAGTAGTGCACTATAAAGGGAATGGGTGCCATTTGGCATGCAGCCAAAGGTTATTGTTAAGAGTGTATCTTCCATGCTCCATTTTAGATTTATGGACCAATGAGAGGAGGCGTTTTGCTCAAGTGAAGATGTATAGTAGCTCTTGGGTCTCCTGGAGAGAAACTGTTGCTGTGTGAATCCTCCTGCATACCAAGGTACACCGTGAACTGAAGAGTCTTATGAGCTTTTTAGGGTGTGTGTTTGTGTGGTGAGGATGAATGTTACCTTCTCCGTTGCCTTTATCATGACAACTCCTGAGCACTAATTAATTTTTCTCAAGGCTGTGTAATAAACAGTGTTCTTTGACTTACTTTCGAGATTAATAAACACTTCCAGGTCTCCCAAGGGTGTTGAGGCCGACAGTCTCTGACTGTATTTCTGAAGTATTTAAATTAGGACATGTAAAAATAGCAGCAAATCAATCCCAAATGTTCCCCGGTCAGGCTCTTTCTGGTCTCAGTCTAGGGTGACATGGTACAGTATGTCTTCAGCACTGCCTGAGTGACAGACTGACTAGGCTCTTTCTGGTCTCAGTCTAGGGTGACAGACTGACTACATGACTGACTACATGGCTGACTACATGGCTGACTACATGGCTGACTACATGGCTGACTACATGGCTGACTACATGGCTGACTACATGGCTGACTACATGGCTGACTACATGACTGACTACATGACTGACTACATGACTGACTACATGACTGACTGACTGGCAGTGAGAGTCCCTAAAAAGAGGGCTTAAACTTCAAGTGTGCACACAAATCTCATCATTAGACCCTGGTGTCTGTTATTTGGATTTTGATACGCATAAAACACCATTAAAGTTGGAGAGGGATTACTGCTGCTGAACTATGATATTAAATTTAGTCATAACATGGATGGACTCCCAGATAATAATTGTTGTAATGATAAGGCTTCGCTGCACGGTGCACTGTTGTTGCAGAGTGCCCTAGAGAATAAGACGAGTGTCGTCCGGGTTAGGGGACGGTTTGGCCGGGGTAGGCCGTCATTGTAAAATAAGAATTTGTTCTTAACGGGCTTTCCTAGTTAAATAAAAAATAACCTAACCAGGTCAAACAAACCTGACCCATCTTACAGGCGCAACATTTTTATCTTCCTGCAGCACATCGCTGGAACCACATTTTACATTCATAAACCATGTTGTGGACTGTTCTAAAACTACTTGCGTGTCGTTAACCATTTGTTTACACTTTTGTTCAGACATGTAACCTCATTAGCTAGTTGGCTTATAGAGCTGACCCCATTTTAGGTGAGTTGTTGGTTGATAGGCTGTTGGTCGCCCGAGATTTCTTTAGTTGAGCAGTAGCAAAGAAATGTAATAAATCATGGATTTACCTGTCTGATTCACGCCTGTCTGAGTGGACTGATCCATTATGGAGGCTTTGGGGATGTCACAGTCCATCACTCTAAGACATGTGCTACTGAAATTGTATATGGTTAAGGACAATGGTGCAACACAAATAAAAATGATATTATTATATAACATGCTCTTTCTCCCACGTTTCATTGCGTTCCCTGTCTGCGGTTCGGAAACACATGTGCGATGTTGAATTGGCACCTTTTCCTAGACCATGCTGCTATGTGTATAAAGAAAAGTTACCCAGCATATTGGTGTTGAGAACAATGAGGCAGATACAGCAGCAGAATGAGGAGAGGAGAAAACAGCCCTTGTCTTATTGTCTAAGAAAATTGAGGAGAGAGGAAACCCCAACTTAATTAGGTCTATAGGCTATTGATTAACTGTTAAATGTGCCTGGCTTTATAAGTCATCCATATACATATGCATTACCAAAAGTATGTGGACACCTGCTCGTCGAACATCTCATTCCAAAGTCATGGGCATTAATATGGAGTTGGTCCCCACTTTGCAGCAACAAAAGCCTTCACTCTGCGGGGACATGCTTCCATTCAGTCACGAGCATTAGTGAGGTCAGGCACTGATGTTGGGCGATTAGGCTTGGCTTGCACTCAGCGTTACAATTCATTGCAAAGGTGTTCGATGGGGTGGAGGTCAAGGCTCTGTGCAGGCCAGTCAAGTATTCCACACTGATCTCGACAAACCATTCCTTTATGGACCTCGGTTTTTGCATTGTTATGATGAAACAGGAAAGGGCCTTCTTCAAACTGTTGCCACAAAGTTGGAGGCATAGAATCGTATAGAATGTCATTGTATGCTGTAGCATTGATTTCCCTTCACTGGAACCATGAAAAACAACCCCAGATCATTATTTCTCCTCCACCAAACTTTAGAGTTGGCACTGTGCATTGTGGCAGGTAGCGTTCTCCTGGCATCTGCCAAACACATGAAATGTTATTGTTCACATACACATGGTTAGCAGATGTTAATGCAAGTGCAACGAAATGCTTGTGCTTCTAGTTCCAACATTTACAATAATATCTCTAACAAGTAATTTAGCAATTTCTCAATACCTACCTAATACACACATCTAAAGGGGTGAATGAGAATATGTACACAGAAATATATGGATGAGCGATGGCCAAGCAGCATAGGCAAGGTGCAATAGATGGTATAAAATACAGTGTATATACATATGATACGGCTAGTGTAAGATATGTAAAATTATTGAAGTGGCATTGTTTAAAGTGGCATTGTTTAAAGCCACACTGTCAGTGTGGGTGGACCATTTCAGTTTGTACGCCGAGGAACTTTCCACCTTCTCCACTGCTGTCCCTTCGATGTGGATAGGGGGGTGCTCCCTCTGCTGTTTCCACGAATATCTTATTTTGTTTTGTTGACTGAGAAGTTGTTTTCCTGACACCCCACTCAGAGTGCCCTCAGCCTACAGGGAAGAGGTGTCTTCTTCGTTGTTGGTAATCAAGCCCACTCTGTTGTGTCGTCTGCAAACTTGATGATTCATTTGGAGCAGTGCCTGACCACGTGGTCGTGGGTGAACAGGGAGTACAGGAGGGGGCTGAGCACGCACCCTTGTGGGGCACCAGTGTTGAGGGTCAGCGAAGTGGAGATGTTGTTTCCTACCTTCACCACCCGGTGGGCGGCCCGTCAAAGTCCAGGACCCAGTTACACAGGCAGGGTTGAGACCCAGGGCCTCCAGCTTGATGATGAGCTTGGAGGGTACTATGGTGTTGTTGAGCTGTACAGTCAATGAACCGCATTCTTACATAGGTATTCCTCTTGACCAGATGGGAAAGGGCAGTGTGATGGCGATTGCATCGTCTGTGGACCTGTTGGGGCGCTATGCAAACTGAAGTGGGTCTAGGGTGTCAGGTAAGGTAGAGGTGATAGGATCCTTGACTAGTCTCTTAAAGCACTTCATGATGACAGAAGTGAGTGCTACGGGGCTGTACTCATTTAGTTCAGTTATCTTTGCCTTCTTGGGTACAGGAACAATGGTGGACATCTTGAAGCATGTGGGGACAGCAGACTGGGATAGGGAGTGATTGAATAGGTCCGTAAACACACCAGCTAGCTGGTCTGTGCATGCTCTGAGGACGCGGTTAGATATGCCATTTGGGCCAGCAGCTTTGCGAGGGTTAACAAATGTAAATGTTTTACTCACGTTGGCATAGTCCTCGTTAGCGGGCCGTGATGGTGGCACTGTATTATCCTCAAAGTGGGCAAATAAGGTGTTTGGAGGCGTGACAACGGTGTCCGTGACGTGGCGGGTTTTCTTTTTGTAGTCCGTGATTTCCTGTAGACCCTGCCACATATGTCTCGTATTCGTCCATCAGACTGCCAGATGGTGAGTCATCACACCAGAGAACGCATAGCAATGGCAGCAAGCTTTACACCACTCCAGCAGATGCTTGGAGTAGCTCTAACAGGGCAGAACTTTGACGAACTGACTTGTTGGAAAGGTGGCATCCTATGACAGTGCCACGTTGAAAGTCACTGAACTCTTCTGTAAGGTCCTACTACTGCAAATGTTTGTCTATGGCGATTTCATGGCTGTGTGCTCGATTTCATACACCGGTCAGGTGTGGCTGAAATAGCCGAATCCATGAATTTGAAGTGGTGTCCACATACTTTTGTGTATATGTAGTAGAGGTCGACCGATTATGATTTTTCAACACCGATACCGATTATTGGAGGACCAAAAAAGCCGATACCGATTTAATCGGCTGGTTTTAAATTTTTTTTTTTTTTAATGTATTTATTTATTTTTATTTTATTTTTTAAAATGTATTTGTAATAATGACAATTACAACAATACTTAATTAACACTTATTTTAACTTAATATAATACATCAATAAAATCAATTTAGCCTCAAGTAGATAATGAAACATGTTCAATTTGGTTTAAATAATGCAAAAACCAAGTGTTTGGAGAAGACGTAAAAGTGCAATATGTGCTATGTAAGAAAGCCAACGTTTCAGTTCCTTGCTCAGAACATGAGAACATATGAAAGCTGGTGGTTCCTTTTAACATGAGTCTTCAATATTCCCAGGTAGGAAGTTTTAGGTTGTAGTTATTATAGGACTATTTCCCTCTATACCATTTGTATTTCATAGACCTTTGACTATTGGATGTTCTTATAGGCACTTTAGTATTGTCAGTGTAACAGTATAGCCTCCGTCCCTCTCCTCGCTCCTCCCTGGGCTCAAACCAGCAACACAACGACAACAGCCACCACATCAAAGCATTGTTACCCATGCAGAGCAAGGGAAACCACCACCCCAAGACTCAGAGCGAGTGAAGTTTGAAACGCTATTAGCGCGCGCTAACTAGCCAGCCATTTCACTTCGGTCACACCAGCCTCATCTCGGGAGTTGATATGCTTGAAGTCATAAACAGCGCAATGCTTGACGCACAACGAAGAGCTGCTGGCAAAACGCAGGAAAGTGCTGTTTGAATGAATGTTTACTCGCCTGCTTCTGCCTACCACCGCTCAGTCAGATACTTAGATGCTTGTATGCTCAGTCAGATTATATGCAACACAGGACACGCTAGATAATATCTAGTATTATCATCAACCATGTGTAGTTAACTAGTGATTTATGATTGATAGTTTTTTTACAAGATAAGTTTAATGCTAGCTAGCAACTTACCTTGGCTTACTGCATTTGCGTAACAGGCAGTCTCCTTGTGGAGTGAAACGAGAGCGAGGCAGGTCGTTATTGCGTTGGACTAGTTAACTGTAAGGTTGCAAGATTGAATCCCTGAGCTGACGAGGTGAAAATGTGTCTTTCTGCCCCTGAACGAGGCAGTTAACCCACCGTTCCTAGGCAGTCATTGAAAATAAGAATGTGTTCTTAACTGACTTGCCTAGTTAAATAAATATTTTATAAAGGTGTAAAAAAAGAAATAATAATAATTAAATCGGCAAATCGCCGCCCAAAAATACCTATTTCCGATTGTTATGAAAACTTGAAATCGGCCCTAATTAATCGGCCATTCCGATTAATCAGTCAACCTCTAATATGTAGTGTATATCTACAGAAATAAGACAGATCCTGCTTCTGTTGCCTGTTTGTTTGTTTAATTAATACTGATTCCAGCCTCTCTGGTATTATTAATAACTTATTTAGTGTTTACACTTCTAAATTGTCTGAAATTATATTTATAATAACAATAAGTTAAATTTTTCTTGATATCCTTGTTATTACTTTATTATTGTTATTATTATTATTATTATTATTATGATTGTTATTATAATAAGTAATGTCATTATCATCAGTAGGCTTAGTATAGCAGCCTTGTATAACCACCAATGACCTGTAGGCCTAAGAGCGCATACTGTTTAATCTTGTTTAGAGGGCGCCGAAGAGGATGGCTGACAGTCTACATGCCCATAACCAATTATGCTATTTTTTTTTTTTTTTGCGTTGTTTGCAACTTATTTTTTTACCTTATTTTGAACATAATGTTGCTGCTACCGTCTCTTATGACGAAAATAACTTCTGGACATCCGAACTGGGAGTACAACAAACTGGAAGAAGCTTTTTCCTTTAACGAGTCCGACGAGAAAGATATACTGCTATCCCGGGAATAGCCCAGATCCCCGTCATTCGCGTGAAGAAAAGGAGGAAAAGAGGACTCTGATTGCACTGCCTTTTGAGAATCCGTAGGCGAGAGAGTAAACTCCCATTGCCATCAATTCTGCTTGCTAAAATGCAGTCATTGGGAAATAAAATGGATGACCTACGATTATCCTACATTAAGAACTGTAATATCTTATAATTTACTGAGTCGTGACTGAACGACGACACAAATAATATAGAGCTGGAGGGATTTTCAATGCACCTGCAGAGCAGAGAAGCAACATCTGGTAAGACAACTGGTGGGAGTGTTTGTCTTTTGTCAATAACAGCTGGTGCACGATGTCTAATATTAAAGAAGTCTCAAGGTATTTCTCGCCAGAGGTAGAGTACCTTATGATAAGCTGTAGACCACATTATCTACCAAGAGTTCTCATCTATATTATTCGTAGCCGTCTATTTATCACCACAGACCGATGCCGGCACTAAGACCACACCCAACCAACGCTAGGCCATAAGCAAACAAGAAAATGCTCACCCAGAAGTGGCACTCTTAGTGGCCAGGGACTTTAATGCAGGCAAACTTAAACCAGTTTTACCAAATTTTTACCACGTCACATGTGCAACCAGAGGGAGAAAGAAAAACTCTAGACCACCTTTACTCCACACACAGAGATGCATACAAAGCTCTCCCTTGCCCTCCATTTGTCAAATCTGGCCATAATTCTATCCTCCTGATTCCTGCTTGCAAGCAAAAACTAAAGCAGGAAGTACCAGTGACTCGCTCAATATGGAAGTGGTCAGATGACGCGGATGCTACTCTACAAGACTGTTTTGCCTGCGCAGACTGGAATATGTTCCTGGATTCATCCAATGGCATTGAGGAGTATACCACCTCAGTCACTGGCTTCATCAATAAGTGCATCGATGACGTCGTCCCCACAGTGACCGTACATACATATCCCAACCAGAAGTCATGGATAACAGGCAACATCCGCACCGAGCTAAAGGCTAGAGCTGCTGCTTTCAAGGAGTCGGACACTAATCCGGACGACTATAAGAAATCCTGCTATGACCTCAGACGAACCATCATACAAGCAAAACGTCAATACAGGATTAAGATTGAATCCCATGACACCAGCTCTGACGCTCGTCGGATGTGGCAGGGCTTGAAAACTATTACGGACTACAAAGGGAAACCCAGACAAGCTAAATGCCCTTTTATGCTCGCTTCGAGGCAAGCAACACTGAAACATGCACCTGCCGTTCTGGATGACTGTGTGATAACGCTCTCGGTAGCCAATGTGAGCAAGACCTTTTAAACAGGTCAACATTCACAAAGCCGTGGGGCCAGATGGATTACCAAGATTTGTACACAAAGCATGCGCGGACCAACTGGCAAATGTCTTCACTGAAATGTTCAACCTCTCCCTGAAAGTCTGTAATACGTACATGTTTCAAGCAGACCACCATAGTCCCTGTGCCCAAGGAAGCGAAGGTAACCTGCCCAAATGATTACCACCCCGTAGCACTCATGTCATGGTCCAAACACACCAAGACAGTCGTGAAGAGGGTACGACAACTCCTTTTCCCCCTCAGGAGACTGAAAAGATTTGGCATGGGTCCTCAGATCCTCAAAAAGTTCTATAGCTGCACAATCGAGAGCATCCTGCTGACTGGTTGCATCACCGCCTGGTATGGTGACTACTCGGCATCCGACCGTAAGGCGCTACAGAGGGTACTGTGTACGGCCCAGTACATCACTGGGGACAAGCTTCCTGCCATCAGGACCTATATACTAGACGGTGTCAGAAGAAAGACCCAAAAATTGTCAGACTCCAGTCACCCTAGTCATAGACTGTTTTCTCTGCTACCGCACGGCAAGCGATACCGCAGAGCCAAGTCTAGACCAAAAAGCTCCTTAACAGTTTCTACCCCCCAAGCCATAAGACTGCTGATCCATTGATCAAATGGCCTCCGGACTATTCCATTGTCCCCTCCCCCCCTCTCTATTTGTTTTGTACACGGCTGCTACTCTCTGTTTATTATCTATGCATAGTCACTTCACCCCTACCTGACTCTGTACCGGTACCCCCTGTATAGAGCCTCTTTACTTTTAATTATTTTTTACTTTAGTTTATTTGGTAAATATTTTCTTAAATCTTCTTAAGGGCTTGTAAGTAAGCATTTCAAGGTGAGGTCTACACTTGATGTATTCGGCGCATGTGACAAATAAAGTTTGATTTAATACCGTAATTTACTTAAGCCTATATTTAAATACTTACAGGATATAGGCTACTGTGTCAATCAATCATTCATTCGTTCATGTCATCACACATCATACGAAACATTTGTGATTTGAAATGCAATGAAGCATTTTAGTTTTTAAAATAACCAACTGACCCATGAATAGTTAGCGTGAACAATAGGTTACATAAACTTCCATTTCGGCAAATGCATGCGACTATTTTTAGGCTTTGCTGTAATAAAGGCTTAGAATTTATTTAGTGTTTATATTGTTCTCTCTCTCTCTCTCTGTGCCGCTCTCTCTACTGGTTCCTACAACATAATAAAAACTCAGGACTCAGGCTTTGGGCTCTGGTCAAAAGTTGTACACTTTGTAGGGAATAGGGTGCCAGATTCAGACTGTCTTCATACAAGGCTAGAGGCACATTCAGGTGTTGTTATACAGTGCCTTGCGAAAGTGTTCGGCCCCCTTGAACTTTGCGACCTTTTGCCACATTTCAGGCTTCAAACATAGATATAAAACTGTATTTTTTTGTGAAGAATCAACAACAAGTGGGACACAATCATGAAGGGGAACGACATTTATTGGATATTTCAAACTTTAACAAATCAAAAACTGAAATTGGGCGTGCAAAATTATTCAGCCCCTTTACTTTCAGTGCAGCAAACTCTCTCCAGAAGTTCAGTGAGGATCTCTGAATGATCCAATGTTGACCTAAATGACTAATGATGATAAATACAATCCACCTGTGTGTAATCAAGTCTCCGTATAAATGCACCTGCACTGTGATAGTCTCAGAGGTCCGTTAAAAGTGCAGAGAACATCATGAAGAACAAGGAACACACCAGGCAGGTCCGAGATACTGTTGTGAAGAAGTTTAAAGCCGGATTTGGATACAAAAAGATTTCCCAAGCTTTAAAAATCCCAAGGAGCACTGTGCAAGCGATAATATTGAAATGGAAGGAGTATCAGACCACTGCAAATCTACCAAGACCTGGCCGTCCCTCTAAACTTTCAGCTCACACAAGGAGAAGACTGATCAGAGATGCAGCCAAGAGGCCCATGATCACTCTGGATGAACTGCAGAGCCGAATACTTTCGCAAGGCACTGTAGAAGCAGTACCTGTGCTTTTATCCTTTTGTTAATACCACCCATTAACTACTGTATGATTTTTCTGGGTGAATTTATGGAGATCATTCAATAAGGAACTGAGTGCTATAAAAAATAAAAAATAACATTGACTTTGGCTGACGATAAACTCAGTAGCACATTGACTGGGGATATTCCTTTCACCTCTCTTTGTTTTTTATTTACATTTTTATTTAACCTTTAATTGTTAGCGCCCACACACATACTGTAGGAAAATACTTGATTGATGTCATTTTTTCACTGGCCCATATATGATCTTCTGCTTGCTGTTCATAGGCTTGGCTACACCCCACGAACAACCCTTTAAACATGACATGCTATATTCAACAGTTTCTTTTTAAATCCTCAAGGCCTGCCAAAAGCTCACTCTCAGTTTTGTAAAGTGTTTGAGTGCCCATTTACACTTTTGGTTAGGGGCTGCATCAGTCATGTGCCCTTTAGGGCTGCATCAGTCATGTGCCCTATTGGGCTGCATCAGTCATGTGCCCTTTAGGGCTGCATCAGTCATGTGCCCTTTAGGGCTGCATCAGTCATGTGCCCTATTGGGCTGCATCAGTCATGTGCCCTTTAGGGCTGCATCAGTCATGTGCCCTTTAGGGCTGCATCAGTCATGTGCCCTTTAGGGCTGCATCAGTCATGTGCCCTTTAGGGCTGCATCGGTCATGTGCCCTTTAGGGCTGCATCGGTCATGTGCCCTTTAGGGCTGCATCGGTCATGTGCCCTTTAGGGCTGCATCGGTCATGTGCCCTTTAGGGCTGCATCGGTCATGTGCCCTTTAGGGCTGCATCGGTCATGTGGAATAATTAAAAATAGACTTTGAGCGTCAGTCCACTGTGGTTTTCTCTGCCTTCTGACGGGTAATTTTAGCCATTTGGGGAAGTTGCATCTTGCACTTTGAAACTTCAGATTCAGGCCCTGTTCGAAAGCTATAACAATGTATCTTCCTTTCTTTCCATTCCTTGAACAAATCCCAGATCTGACATGGCTGGATTGGTGAAACCTATGTGATAGAACCATTGCTTATACCTAACTATTTGTGTTATTACTAGCGTCCTGTCCAGTGTACTTGTAGATGAAGCTGCCTCACGCTACAGAAACAGGAGATGGGCTCCAGCCCTACGAGTCGTTCTGACTCAGATAAGGCTCACTGACACTTAATGACTTATCAGTTATTAGGCATTACTTACAGGTATGGGAGGAAGGAAGGAAAGGGGTGTTATTTGTTGTTGTTGTTGGTGTAAGTATTTGAACAAGGCCCTAGTCAGTACAGGAGATATCTGACCTTGATGCTACAAGCTCTAGGGCTCCAATATCACTATACTGAGAGAATGGGTGGTATGAATAAACAGATTCATTATTTATTGATAATGTAGTCTCCTAGGCATACAGGAAGCCACAGAATACAGCAAACTAAACATAGCTGCCTATTGTCGGGTTACTACAGTGGGTTCAACCAGGACATTCAGTCCAGTGGACTAGCCCCGGCATGCTTTTTGCTAGCACTGAGCTGTGTGTGCTAGAGAGAGGGTAGTATTGATTTGCCCTACAGAGTTACATGCACCGATTACACAATAGACAAAAATGGTGCTGCTAGACCGATTACTTAATGCATTGTTTTTTTCCCCCGACTCAAACCACTGTTTCCTAAACTGAGCTGTGCCATTAAGGGTTTATTAATAGAATGTTTTTATTTGAACAAATACCTGTTTTTTTTGTTTTTATTCGCCCCCTCTT
Organism: Oncorhynchus mykiss; assembly: GCF_057628025.1. Taxonomy (NCBI): domain Eukaryota; kingdom Metazoa; phylum Chordata; class Actinopteri; order Salmoniformes; family Salmonidae; genus Oncorhynchus; species Oncorhynchus mykiss. The sequence continues at coordinate 17,347,175 of NC_143051.1, read as the reverse complement.
AGAAAAGCCAACCACTTACAGTGGCGCACTGCACGACCGAGCCAGAGGGAGATAGATGGAGAGAGAAACAGAGATAAGGGTGAAGGGGTTTCTCCTTCTGAATGTAGTTTTTTTTCTGCTGTTGGTCCCACTTATTTCTACGCCTCCTGCTTCCACATACCACCACCTCCCTGTGTCCTCCTCCATACCACCACCTCCCTGTGTCCTCCTCCATACCCTCCTCCATACCACCACCTCCCTGTGTCCTCCTCCATACCACCACCTCCCTGTGTCCTCCTCCCATGGAACCAGTCCCCTGTTACCATGACTCCCACAGACCAACCAAAAAACCATTCATCCAGGGCCAAGGTCATGTGACCCCCCCCCCCCCCCCCCACACACACACACACACACACACACACTCATAGAGGGCTCGAGCCGAGCGTTAATTTTCTTTGTTCAGGGTGGCTTGCCCCCCCCGTTGGAGGATGCCCCCCATGATCTAAGGTCAGCAAGATTTGATGATGGTTGCTCAAGAGGAAGAGTGGGTCAGAGAAGTCACTACCACTTGATATTCCATGTTTCCCCCTCAAGTGCTTCTGGATGCATGTTTCTCCTGATGTTGTTCCATATGATGTAATGTTGTGTTGAGACTGAGAGAAATCGAAACACCACTGCGACACACGTCTCTAGAGCTCTGATGTTCAAGTGTTTTAAAAGACTTGCACACTGCCTTTCACACCTAGCAACATTGCAGAAAGCAAAATTGCATTCTGTTATTAGGTAGGGCTGTTCTTTCTTAGGATACGGATGGTAGTGAGGCACCCCTGTGTTTTCAGGACCTAACTGGCATAACGTCAGTGTGTTGACATGGTAGAGTGAGTGGTGTTGTGTTTTCAGGACCTAACTGGCATAGCGTCAGTGTGTTGACATGGTAGAGTGAGTGGTGTTGTGTTATCAGGACCTAACTGGCATAGCGTCAGTGTGTTGACATGGTAGAGTGAGTGGTGTTGTGTTATCAGGACCTAACTGGCATAGCGTCAGTGTGTGAACATGAGAGTGAGTTGAATTATGGGCAAGCGCATTATAAAGCATTAGTTAGACTCCTAAAAACACAGTAGTAGTCTACTGCCTTGGCATCCTGAGGCTCTATGAGGCTAATAAACATTGTCCTTTAATGTTATTTGGATGTGTTTAAACCCCCTTCCTTCTACTAATAGTAGAAATAGAACAAATCAAATGAAAACCCTGGAATGCGTAGGTGTGCCCAAACTTTTGACTGGTACTGTATCTCAATGTCTGTTTTGAGGGCTCTGAGTTTTTCCCGACGTGACCTGACTAAGAAAAATTCCAGACCCCAGTGATGAACTTCAGCTAGGCCTGGTGGTGGTTGTGGTTTGTCGAGGTATTAAGAGCTCACATTCCATATCACCGAGCTTGCTCCTCCTCAAACATGCCGGACCTCCTTTCCAAACCCCTTCACTAATCTCCCAGCTATGTAAATTACACATCACTGTTAGACTTAGAGCTGCAAACAGCAACAATAGCCTTGAGTCTTCTGGGCTGTGTAACAAATTGCACCCTATTCCCTACATAGTGCACTTCTTTTGACCAGAGCCCATATGGGCCCTGGTCAAAAGTAGTTTGTAAAATCATTGTAACTCTCTGTACCAGTGGAGGCTGCTGAGGGAGGGATGGCTCATAATAGTGGCTGAAACAGAGCAAATGGAATTGCATCAAACACATGGAAACTATGTTTGATGTATGTGTTACCATTCCACTCCAGCCATTACCATGAGCCCGTCCTGGACAAATGAAGGTGCCACCAACCTCCTGTGCACTGTACCGCTACGGGCTGAGGCGTTTGGTATTACCCGCTTTCCCTCTACAAATAAGAGCCGTCCTTTTGCGTTTCAGTAAATGTGGTTAGAATATTGAACTGTGGAACCCCTATGGAACTTTATTCCACATCAAGTAACTCATACAAGCAGTAAAATTACATAAAAAAAAACAGATAAAAATATACCTTATGGAACAGGGGGGATTGTGAAGCAACACAAAGATAGGCACAGACGCATTCATACAAACACACGATAACATACACACACTTACACATGGATTTTGTGTTGTAGAAATGTGGTAGTAGAGTAGGGGCCTGAGGGCACACACTTAATGTGTTGTGAATGCATTGTAATG